>NC_142390.1:3532500-3837500 GCF_059441005.1 Hippichthys cyanospilos | reverse complement strand
GCTTGCGGTTGCACAAATGGCCGTTTATAGAAGGAGAGGGACACGCAAAGTTCAATCCGCCAGATGGGGAGAAAAGAATTTGTTTCACAAAGAGACATTATACCAAGGAACGATTGGAAAAACACCAAGCCCAAATATGAAAACTGATACTGTTGACTCTCGTCTCAGGGTCGCTTTTAAGGCGGACCAAAACAACGGCTGAAAACAAATCAAGTTGCGCGGAGCTCAAAGCGAAACCCGGACCCAAGCGCGGATCGGCTTGACCGCAACAAACTTGGGCCAAATGACCAACGCGTCAGTCATCTGTCACGCGGCGTTCACCTGCCAATTACAGACATCTCCTAATTTCCAGACTATCATGAACAAGGCGCGGGGCTTGGAAACAAAGGCTTCACTAACAAAGCTTCCCGTGGAGAATTGAATGCGGCCTTGCTTGCTATTTACATACAGATGCACTGGCGGCATTTGCATAATGTTTTTTTTTTTTTTAGCTGCGTGCTCAGGGGAGCGGCATTGTAACATATTGGTGCCTAATGAACTCTGAAAAAAATTGATTTTCCAGCTAGTAAATTAAGAAATGCATTATAGCTGTTAAAGCAATCTTCGGGGAAATCGGATACTTTCTCTGCTAAACTACGCTTGATAAGTAATAAATTACATGATGCACGAATTAGCTTTAATTCATGCCAAATTAATGTATCACTGCAACCGTGAGCGCGGTCGCTGGAGATTAAATTATTTATCGGGCTTTGCTGTGTATATGTGATGCACGCATAAATAAGGCGGAGTGTTTAATTTGTGTCACTGGGCCTGGCGCCATAATGGGAAATCTTTGTATTTGTGAGCGTCCATCGGCTTAATGTGTGCCAGAACTTCCTGAACAGAAGCAAGCCTTCCCTCTTTCCTTCCTTCGCTTGGGTGCCGGGTGACTCATTGTTTATAAGGCTTTCGTTGGGCCGTCCCGTCATTTTCCATTTGATCGTGGTCTCGGTGTGGCAAGGTCACATGACCTGCCGTTTCTGAGCCTTCGTCGCCACCAAACAAACGTGTCACAAAAGTTACCAAAGTGAGAACTTGAATCCCGATCCAAACCAGGCTAAACTTTCTCCTCATCCTTCTCATCGGCGTCTACCCAAAACAAGCTCCCTTTACACAACCGCGCAATCACAAAACCGCTCATTAGCCCAGCAAGCTTACCTGGAAAAACATTTCGACAAGAGTGACATGAAGGCCTAGTTAGCCAATCGCTTCTTCTGTCACGCTGAGTAGGAATTAGAGGGAGTTAGCGCTACTTTGATGCATTCGCCCCATCTCCTTCCCTATCACGGCAATATTAAAAAGCTCAGCTGCTGATGCTTTTTTCCCCACCAAGTAAATTACAGAAAACAAAATCTTTCAGATTAGTCAATTAAGTGCCACATTAGCCCGGGACTTAATTAAAAGATAGCGGCGGCCAAGCAGTCTTTAAGGATACAAAGAGGCGACGGGAGTGTTTAAACAGCAGATTGAACAAATGGCACTTATTAAAAACTTTACAGCGAGTCACTTGACACCTCTCGCAATCCCCCGTGCACCTTGAACTACATAAACAGACTTCGGGCTCCCCGGGTTCTTGCTATGCAAATCTTGGGGAGGAACGTTCCCCGCCCGGAACGCCAAGATTCTCTCCCACAGTCACGCGGATTAAACATCTCACCTTCCGTCCCAGATTTTACCCCGTAATTGAGATCCTTGATGTTTTTGAAGACAAAAGGAGTGAATCTTGGGAGTAAGACAAATACAGTTCAAATATATGTTCAAATGTATTGGATGTACGGTCTAACATAATCGAATATTTAGTCTAACGTAACTGCATATACAACCTTAGGTGATTGCATATAAGGTCTAAATGCATGCATGTAAGGTCTATATACAGTACGATCTAACGTATTTGCATATACGGAGCAACATGCTTGCATATACTGTCTACCGCGCTTGTATCTACAGTCTAACATACTAGCATTCACCGTCATTTTTGAATACGTTCAAAAATACACGTAAATATGTTCAAACGTATTTGCAAGAAAATCCAAACAAGTTTAGCAGACACAAACGTTGACTCCACACTGCGGCACGGCCACGTTTTAGGGCTGCCTCCAAAGAACATCAAATTCCACAACACTTAACAAAATGTGTGCACGGGCATAACATTAAAGCAATGATGGGAGGACGCCCTTAATTAAAGCTTTTGTTCTTCCAAAACGGCGCAAAATGAGAGGCAGGAGAACAGAGGGCTGTTATTGTGTCAGCGTGGCGAGGTCTGAAGAGCAAGGAACGCTAAAACATCACAGTTCACTGCCCGTGTTGCCATCTCGCCGTCACGTCGGATCCAGAACAATGCGACAGCTGACAGCTCGCACCCAAGAATTATCACGCTAAACTGAATTATTCCTGCCACGTGTTAATTTATTAACAACCTGTGCATGCTCTAATGTAGCCCGCATTTGCATATACATTTTTAACCTGCAATTGTCTCCAATATTCTTTCAGGGTGGTGCTGTGAGGAGGGGCGGAGAATATTTCAAACTCCCCTCTGCTGTGCCGCATGTTTGAATTTTGAACAATGTCGACGAGGGGGGATAAATCTCGCGCGTGACCGCGGGACATTTCTTCTTTAAGGGCAGGCCTTCATCACCTCGCAACATACGAGCGCTGGCATCTCGGATTTGAAAGCTCACTCTTCCTCAAGAGGCCCAACGGTAAAAACGTGTTCAAAAACGGGCTTCTTGTTTAGACGGCACCCGAGCACTTTAAAAAATGTAGTGTTCATGCCTTCGGATCAAATATTCATATTTGGTTACCGTGAAATAGACCGGCAAACGGGGGTACGTGAAGGCACTTTTAATGTTGGAAGTTATCTAATGCCATAGCGGGAGTTCTTTTTTTTTGTATTTCAAATTAAGAGCAAAGTAATTACAACATGTAGCAATGGTGTGTGAAATTGTGTTTAAGTCACTCCTTTGCAAAACGTTATTTAACTTTAATATGTTTTATGCGGATTCACAATGTTATTCGTGATGCAATTTTCCGGTAAACAAACTCAAAATAACAAACGCATTGAAAAAAAAAGTTGAGAACCACTGCACTAGACAGAATACAACAATGTATGCCCTAAGGGATGTTTGAAATATGTTTTAAAAGTTGGTATAATTCTCATTATATTCCAAACACGGTGAAAAAAAAATAACAAGCGTATAATCACACACCCAGTCAATCGAAATTAATCACTCGGCAGACAATGAGGACTACAACAGGTACGTTGAAAAGTCACACCTCCGACTCCCACCTTCGCATCAAATGTCGAGGATCGTACGCCTAGCTGACACCTACCGCCTTCAGAGGCGACAAATAAAAGAGGAATAAATGAGATGAAAAGAGCAGAGGTGTGACTGTCTTCCAGTTCCAAGTATCAAAATTGCTGATGCGTGGCTTATAGTATAATCATGCTGAAGTATATCGTGTATGTGGAAGCAAAAACGTGAGAGTAGCATGTTGTGCGCGAGGCTGTCACTCATGTTAAGTGAATGCGAAGAGAGGGTTTCAAGCGCAAGGTTGAGTCCTATATATTTGCCACAATGGCCGGTGTTGTTAAGATCTTGCGCTTGTGTTGCCTTTCTGCATGAAAGGAGGCAAAAGCGAGCCGGCAAGTCCGGGTGTGGCGGCTGGAGGCTGCAAACACGCAATCCGGCCCAGCCAACGCGAGACATCGTACGTCATTGGAAAGTCCTAGATATCCTCTGCTGAGGGCGCTATGACAGAGTTGGCTAGCTCCGATTTAGAAAAACATACAGCAAAAACACATACTGTAAATAGGCTGGCTTTCATGGCAATATTCATTTCTATAATCAATAATCATTTTCAAGATATAAATCACAATTAGAGGTCAGCCTGGGACTTGCACCAGCAAGCCTGCGACCCTTGTGAGGATAAGCCGTGGATAAATCACAATTAGCATCTTTCTACTGTACAAATGAGCTCGATAAAAAGTTGACCAAATATTTATCCCTTTCAAAACAGTCAAAACTGGTCACAAAAATCAATCATTGAATTAGGGTCTTTCCAGAATTGGACATTTGAAAATAAATCGTCACTTTTCTGCCACATATTCATTAATAATAGGTAATCAAGCAGCTTGGTGAGTTCATCTTACAGATCCAAATGTAAACACATGTACTCTAATAGTATAGTAACGGGGTTGAACATTTTTCTGCACTAATATCAGCTTTTTTTCAGGGGTAGACACAATCTGTGCAGCTAGCTGTTTCTGCTGACCAAGAGGATAATCTTTCTTGTGTAAATAATAAAGAAAAACTAAAAAAAAAAAATGTAAAAATAGGTGGTATATTCTGAATATATGCATAACAGGGTTATGGGTTACTCCAGACCTATTTGGTGTTTTTAAAACTATTCAAAGGACTTTTATAAAAGATTTGGCCTCAGAGAAACTGCATGTTTTCGTATTTTTTATTTGAACTATTTACAATTTGGCAGGGATGTAAAAAGCCCTCCGATTGTGAATGACCCATTACCTCGATCAAAAAGCCGACTAAAAAAAAGACCAAGTGCGAATCCCATCGGGTCAAAAGCTGCCCACTTTGAGGACCGAAATCCGCCGGTGCTTTCAAACATTTGACTGGCGTTGTATCTTGGGGTGTTTGGCAACTCTTGCGCGTCAACTTTGCGATGCACCTCGCGCCCTAATTAACAAGCCCACTCTGCATGCGACAGTAAACGCTCAAGTAAACAATGATGAAGCCGGCACGCACGCCCCGCTAAACAACCTGCCAATCACCCGTGAGATGCAAATGACTGGAGGCCATTGGGAGGCCCGCTTCATTTAAGTGATGTTAAGAACAAACAATCAAAAGTGCCGCTCGGGAGACGGCGACACGTCCAAATCGGCCCGTGACATGTAACAATGCTGACATCTAATTTATAGCTCAAGGAGCGCGTACAAGCAAATAAACAGGCACCCCCGCTCGCCGCGTCTTCCTCAATTTGCCTCGCCCGCGCTACACTGCCTTTCAGACGGCGGGCTTGCCAGGAAAGTGAGAAAAGTTGAAAGAGATGATGACTTATTCAACGACGCCAAGGCTTGGCTTTCTCCCTTTCAAAGCTGCCGAAAAAAGAAAAATCAAATAAAAGACGTGCATTCCATCTCACTCCACATTACAGGAAACTAAAATGTTTTGGTCCGGAACATGACAGAAAACGGGTAAAAATGTCAATCGTTGTTTTCAGGCACAAAATTATGCAAATGTCATTTTGCTTCAACGAGACACTTTTCTTACAGTACTGAAGAAATGAGAATAGTTCCAGTCAAAAGCTTGATCTTTTGAGAATTTAGCCAAGTCTAATCCAAATACTGAGTGGGTCCTTTTTTGACCAATAATTGGGTTATTTTTTACCCAGTTTATAAGAGTGCACCAACCAAATATGTCCCCACAATTGATGTCAATAACACATGATACAATGAAAAAAAAAATCGCTTTCCTTTTAGCCTTCGCCCTACGAGTACTTTCGAATGAATTTTCCTTCCAAAACCGTGTACTCATTAGCAGCTCCAGGTTTCCATGTTTTGATTTCACTTTCCTTCTTGTAGGTAGATGGTTGCGCACCTCGCCAGGGCACAGCAGAATCTTTGAACACGCCCCCCCCCCCCATTCCATGTTATCTTTGCATTGCCGTGGCGGCGCCTCCAGGTATCAAGGAGATTAGAAGCAGTCAGAGGCCCTTGTACAGCAGCAAAGCTTTAGCAAAAGGGGGTCTTTAAATATTTAAGGTTGGAGCACCATCACGCATTGTTACTCTAAGAAGAAGGAACAAAGCATACAAGGCTTTCGCTCGGAAAATCATTTACATTTCATCGGCGCCGCTCCACGTCAACACGGTACGCGAAAAAATATGGGAACGTCATCAAGAATGCCGCGATAAATGACAATAAACAAATCTGTCACTTCTTATGACATTCTACAAGCTTTTCATAAGCGGGCTTTGCGGAAGAAGAAATACATGAATAAACAAACAAACAACAAGCGAGTGAGTGAGAAGCTTTCGCAGCCTCTTGTCAAAATCAATTTGCGCGTCAGGTAATGACCCTATTTGCATGCGAGACAGCCAACCGAGCCGATGCATGATGAGCGTCATTGAAAGAGACGCAACTTGAACTCGTTTGAGATGCTATCAAACCCCCCGAAAAATTGAAAGGAGCAAGCTGTGTAAAAAGTGAGTGAGTGACTTTGTTAATATACACCGATACTGTTTGAGATTTATTATTTACTTCAGGTCACCCGAGGTCAGATTTTTTTGATGATCTTCCTGAGATGCAGCCTATTTATTTGTGTGTAATGTAGGAGCCATTTGTCCTCTTTTCACTCAGTGGTACTTCTACTTCCCAACACCTTGTTACGAAAAATTCAGCTGATAAAACGCTTTGAAACCCTGAATTGACATAAACTATGGCTAACATTGTACATATTCACATAAAAAACACATGTATAACAGTTTGAGCTGACGATAGCGTTGTTAGCACGTCGTTAGCACTTTAGCAATGACATCACACAGGAAGCACTTCGCATGTCCCCAAACGAAACTTAAGTAAGTTAAGTAATCCCAAAAATAAATAGTATTAATCCTCTGCAGTAAATGATTCCTGGATCGCTGGAAATGTCAAAATGTGTGCCCGTCTGCACTCATCACCAACACATCAGCACCATCTCAAGGCAAACAAGTGAACTGCATTCATATGGTCAACTGCTACAATTAATATGATTAATCTAAAGGCTTTAGGAGCGTTTTTTCATTATTCTTTACATGATATATTTTGATTATAATCTGTAAATGTTTTGTTTTTTATTTCACTGTTCAGTAAAGATATAAAGTTCAACAAAAAGTTTCATTTCGAGTTTCATGTCATATGCCTATAAGAGAGAGAGAGAGAAAGCCGGGACAGCTTTTGGCCCATGTGCAACACGAGTATTACCTTTAATGACTCAACACGGCGATCTGGACGTTATCGACGCAAATTACGCCCATGCTAACAAGCAGGTAATGACAGCTATTATGCCTTCAGACAACCGCAAAAAAAAAATAAAGAATCGCACTCATATTTATGAAAACAAATGTTCCATCAGGAAATCCTTACTGCCACCTCTCAGTGTGCCAATTATCATTTTAAGTGTAATTATAAGTAAAAAGCGGCAGCTATTTGTTTGCGTAGCAAAAACAGGACTCATTTTCTTTAAAAAAAAAAAAAAAAGAAATAAAACCGGCAGCACGGTCATTTATTCATTACTATCGACAGAGAAATGAGTTTGGCATCAGAAAGGTGACGATTTAGTCGCTTCCTGGCGGAAAACTCAAATAAAGGGGCCCGATCTAATTGTTGCATTACAGCTGCAATTGGAGGAGTATTGATGGAAAAGATGGCTGACTTCGTGAAAAGCTCGTTGTAAACTCACACCACCTGACGTTTTTTTTTTTTACTTGGGGGGAGTGAAAGAAAACTTTGTGCAGTTACGGAGCTGGAAGCTGATACTTATCAGGACAATTATTATGGTGGAAGAAGATAACTTCATATATAGATAGCGTCCTTGAAAAAAATCAGGAGAATATGTAAATTGGTGACCAGGGGAGAAAGGGGGGAGGGACATAAAAAAATAATAGGGTCAGCCCTGCCCGAAAGTGAAGATAGACTAATATTCTTTATAAATGCATATCAAGTCACTTTTTACACAATTTTGTTTTTCATTTACCGTAGTCCTCAGAGTACAGAGTTCTTTATTTTGGTGCGCTTGGTTATTTTTTTCAGTTTTAGACTAAGGTGTAACCCGTATAAAAAATGTCTAAAAAATACACAGATGTTAAAAGTTGACTTATGTTGCATTTCACGTTTGTTAATGTTAAAAATGATACAGGTTTAGATACAACTATACAATTTATGGATAATATTCTTATTTATAGTCAGCAACATTTTTTTTCTTTCCTGGGGAGGTTGGCGAAATATAATAGAGAAGCACTGGCCTAAAGAAACTGGATGACCCACAGGAGGAAAATCAAGGAATTTAGATCAAGCAAGGACTAAACTGTTAACTGCTAACTGTTAGCAAGTGTTGCTAATGAGGGCCAGAAGAAAGGTTGACTACAGGACTAAAAATAACTAAAAAATAACTATTTTTGAGGGAACCTAACCTTTGAGATGAATTGGGGAACACTGTGAAGCAAAAATGTTTTAATTTTTGAGGCATATTAAACCACACGAAACACAGCGAGCGAAATAATTGTCTTCAAACATCAAAAGTCATTATAAAAAGTTTAAACAGAGTCATTTACAGTTTCAATGAAGGTCGCCAGTGTCAGTAAGCGTCGGAAAACATACAACACTCAGGAGACATCGCACAAAAAAAAAAAAAATCGGTTCGCTCCAGCTCTCCTACGAGGGGAAGCAGATGCCGCAGCACTCCATGCAGATTTCCAAGCAGTCCGACGACTCGCAGCAGGCGTCCATGATGCCGCAGTCCATGTCGCAGGGGCAGTCGCAGTCGTCGCCCACGTCCTCGGCGACGCAGCGGCAGCAGCAGCAGCAGGACTCGGCCGCGCACGGGCCGCACCGCGCCGGCGCCACCAGCAGGTTGCAAAGCGTCAGGAATTCGCAGAAGAGGCACGCCAGGATGCAGTGGACGCAGCAGTCTTGTGGGAGGGGGGTTTTATCAAATAATAATTCGCTCCCAAACGCAGTTGAAAATGAGTACGCGGGCGGGTGAGTTTTCGCATGCGAGGAAATGCGAGGAATACGGATTCCTCACCATTGCTTTTGATTAACAGATCGTGAAATAATTGCAGCATTGTGATGCACACCGCCGCCTTGATCACCCGGAAGATTATTGGCGACGTCCCGGGTAAAGGCGCCGATTAGCGTTAGTCATGCTGTACACCTCTGATTAACGTTTAACCTCCGCGGACCCTTTTGATGAGGGCGCCGGCGAGTTTTGCAGAATTTTCCATTACAAATTGCTAATGTGCTCATTAGCCGCCTCAAAGGTGTTTATAGATCAAGTTGAATTAGTCAATGGAATGACAAAAAGGCGACTCCTCCAGCGGCGAGTCGTACACAAGCGGTGGTTAGTACACGGACGGCAGTTTGTTAATGGGTAAGGAAATTAGATAAGAAAGAAGGCCTATTTTCTCAAAGATTCAAAGTGCGCTCGGTGGATGCTCCTTGTGTTTGCACAGAGTCCGAAAATCTGCAAAAAATGTATTCGGTAAACCCTCTGACTGAAATCAATCAGAGAACATCAAGTATTACGTACAGTGAGTATTTTTTGTCTCCTGTGTGGAACATGACCTCACTCGAAAGGTCATGCATTGTAACATTTAATGTGGTGTTTTTGAAGCGCTTGGAATGATTTGCTTGTAACCCACGATTCACAATACGACAAAAAACATGACACGAAAGCCACTTCCAAACGGATTGATTTAAAAAAAAACTACATATTACCAAAATAAGGCATTTCAAAACCTATACACAATATATTGGAAATCAAACGTCAAATTCCAATATGCGTACGCAAGTGTCAAACTGCAGTCCTCGAGGGCCGGTATCCTGCATGTTTTCAGACCCTTTCTCTCAAAAACACCTGATTTAAATGATTAGGATCACTGTCAAGCTCCGGCAGAGCTTGCTAATAAGCTAAGCGTTCGATTCGTGTGTGTTGAGGAGAGAAAAACATGCAGGATGCCGGCCCTCGAGGACCGTTGTTTGAGGCCTACTATTTAGACAAATGAAATCATAAAGCAGGTGATTCCACCGTAGGGTCTCATCTGACCCACACTGTCCCCAACAGGTCACAAAGTCCTCCGTGTAAGTGTCGAAACTTTTGAGGCGAAATTCAGCTCAACTGAAAAGTCATGCGGATTTATGACCAAAAAATATGGAGGGAAAAAAAATACTACAAACAGGCTACATTTGCATAACTTTCATCATCCCATCCAGAGCTGTCGGAGGCGGCTGTTGCTGATTGGGTTAGAGGCGAAGGAGAAAGCAGGGGAGTACGGAGGACGGCACGGGAAGGCAAGCAGACGACTGCTGGATGCTCATGTTTGATTAATCAAAGTCAATTTTTTTTTTTTAATACTCGAAGGGGGTGCAGAGCTGACCATGAGCACGGGCTTGCTGTGATATAAGCAAGATGCGGCAAGCGTGTGTTGAACTTTTAATGCATCTTATTATGCTGATCTGAAGACGTGAGACGCCTTTACTATTCAACATATGGTCCTACCCCAAGGTGCAAAGGAGAGCGCAAAACTCCTAAGCTGGGCCGCAACTACCTGGTTAAAAAAAAAAAAAACCTCAAAGATCAGCCTAACAAACTCTGAAGGACCCAGAGGGCAGAGCCACGAGCCACGCAGGCGTTCAGAATCTAAAAAGCCAACTGCAAAAAAGATAAATAAAAAACACAGTACACAAACATTAAGCGCTTCTCAGCGATTCACTTGGATGTATATTTGAGGAGCAGCCATTAGTTTGGATCCAGTGAAGAGGAGCAGGAGCCAGAAAATACACCACACAAGCGGACACTGGAAATAGACACTGAAGCCGAATTTGCCCAAATAACCACTTCAAAGGGGAAAAATAGGATTCTGATTGGCGCTTCTCCATTTTACGCGTATTGAACTAAAGATATTGCTGCTAGCATTACAGCTTGAAGCTATTTGTGGGCCGAGCTAGTCCCAATCCCAATCAATGCATTGATTGGATACTGAAAAGAAAAAAATAGGGATAACCCCCATCTCCAAACAAATGCCAAGAAAAAAACTCAATTTTCTAGAAGTCAGTGATCACAATTACTGACACCACTCATACTTTTGACACACAAAAGCGCCATCAAGTAGAAAAACAGGTCGTAAATGTCTAAAAAGAGTCAAAACGGCAGCATCCGAAACGCGGGAGTCAAAAGGGGAACCCCAACGCGTTACGGCCCTTTCCTTCCGGCGCCGAAGAAGACGGGGAATCCCTCGCGCCTTTTATTTCTCAAATTGAAGGGGCCTGTTTAGCAGGCTAATTTCACAGGCAAACAGATTATGCTAATCCTTGTAAACACTCAAACACAACAGCTTGGCTTTTCTTTTTTTCCCCTCCGCGGGGGAATAAACACTCGAGAGCTGCCTTTTGCAAAACAGTCAACACAAAAGCCATAATGAGAGCCACTTGTTGAGCTGCTGATTTTTTTATTATTTCTTTTAATTTCCATCCTCGTCACCCCGGCTATGCGCTCTACACCAATTAAAAGAGCCGTGCGACATCTCTGCAGGACGCTTTACTGTACCTGATGCATAATTCAAGCGCGGCGAATCATCAAATAAAGCTCACGCCGCCTACTTTTCTCCTTCATGTAAACACGCATCTGGATCGGACTCTTATAAATCAACGTCCTTCAGATGGATGCGGACGCTAATGCTTGATAAAAGCCGCCGACCGGCGCGGGTGATGTCTATCCAGTTAATGAGGGCCCCGCTTGGCGCGGTGGCGAGGCGGGCGAAGAGAGAAGGCCCCGAGAGGTGCGAGGGGCCCGGCGAACGCCGGTCATGACTTTTAATGGGCACCCCGCACTCTCGGTCCTCGTTAGGCGGTCACACCTACGCCGTATCTGCGGCGACGATCATTACTCGACCCACCTCCACCTGACAAAGTGACGGCCTCGAACCGGCGCTGGTGCGAGGCGCATAAAAACACACGCCTGACGAGAATAGCAATGCGCGCCGCCGTTACCGGATGCGGGACGGGACCAAGACGCGTTCATTTGTGTCCACTGGAGTGGACATTGGTTTTTGTTCTACATCTTTCCACTCATTGGAGCTACCCAAGTGGACACCCTGGCCAAGACGCACCAACACTGGCAACAATGGAAAAACCATAGCAAAAAAGAAGAAATCTTAACCATAAGTTCTATATTTGTTGCAGGTTCAGTTCCGCGTGTTTCAGATTTACAACATTGTGAGCGATTAGGGAACGCTGTAATGTTGAATGCTGAATATTTATGATTGTGTGAATATGCCAGTGCTTCTTAATGATATTTTGCCAAGCTCCCAGAGGAAAGAGAAAACTTTTCGCGCCCCCAACTCAACGCACTGACTATAAGCAAGATTATTATCTATAAAAATGGAATAATTAAACCTAAACCTGTATCTGTTTTAACATTAAGAAAAGAAAAAAAGTCTAAAATGGAAAAAAATAAGTGTATCAATACTTGGTATCGGTGACTCGTATGAGTATCGTTCTAAACACAAAGAAAAAGATGGTATCGACTATGGTACCTAATAGTACTCTATTATATTTTTTTTCCGTCTGACTTGAAAGGTAGGTCCACAAAGTAATCATTCTCATTGCAATTTCACTTAACACAATTTTAAGATTATTAATGTTTTGTGTGTGTGTGTGTGTTTTAATATATTCATAACCATTTAAAAACATTTAATTTTTAAACAAAAACATCTTAACATTTGGACAGACATTGCATTTGAACGAGATCATATATTTGTAAAAAGTGTTTTGAGGAGAAATGTAAAACGCTTTATGAATTTGCTAGCATTTTAAAGATACTGACAGCAATTACTTGTTTTAAAATAATTTGGCTTTGATTTATGCATGAAAAGAAATTATCTCTGTATTCTGAGAGCATATATTAATGATTTTTTTTTTTTTTTGCCAGTAAACTCTAAACATATGATGAAGGAATGAATATGGATTTTTCTGATTATTTAAAAAAAAAAAGCAGGAAGCATTTAGCTTAGCAATTAGTGGTTAGTAAGTTTTAGTCTTGAATTAGTTTCTAGCACGTGGACGTAGACTTACCTTCCGGCAAAGGCGGTTTTGGCGACCCGGTGGAGCTCACTTTACTGCGTTGGCTTCCGTCACTGTTGACCGATAAGCTGGACTTCAATTTCCGCTGCATCCTCTGCGAAACCGGCGCGAGCGGCTCACTGGTGGTCACTGTCACGGCCGCTCTCGGGCCAGAGGTCGGCCCTCCTGCGCCGCATGAACATTTGCGTGTTGTCCATGTGCCGGCGTGGATGCCGTTGGGATTGACGGGCGCGTCAGGGCGAGAAAGGCCAACGTCTTTTTGCCCTTTTTCAATCTGCGGTTGATCTGAAAGAAAAAAAAAAACACAAATAACTCATTAAATGCCAAAGACGCCTTTTTACGTTTCTTTCAAGTGTCTTAATTCAATAGTAGGTACTTTACAACAGTGGTCCTCAACCTTTTTATATATATATATATATATATATATATATATATATATGTTAAAAAGGTTGTTAAAAAGGCAAAAATAAATGGAAAAACAATATAATAAGGCCGGGCAACTGGCGATTTTGAAATATGACCCCAGCGATAAACGAGGGAACGCTACATATGGAAAACGGCTGACATTGAATGAACCCGGTTCTATATTCAGTGACGTAGTAAGAGTTATGTTGGCAGGGAGATGACGGGGACCTCGCTTTTATTTGTAAGCCACGACTAGCGCCATACAATTTGCGTGGAAAGAACTTTCCTTTAACCCCGTCGGCGGTAAAGGCTCGATAACTGCGAAACTTCATTGAAAAGGAGAGCGAGAACTTTGTCAGCACTCGGTGAAAAACTTTATCCGCCCCGTTGGTTCTTCGCAAATCTTCCGAGTACGCCGCGGCGCGATATTGATCAGATGGCAAACATTTCTGCGGGGGGATGTCAGAAAAAAGGCGGAGAGATGTAGGGACCTCACATGTGACAGGATCACAAAAAGCCGCCTCAGTCGGCGGATGGGAGCAGTACCCAGGTGAGTTCTGCGAGGGAACGTGAGATTAATAGCAGGGAAAATAAAAGCGCTTGCGATAGTGCGCGTATACAAAACGGTAATGATCTCCTTCACTTGAACGCTCAGGTGGCCTCAGCGAGTCTTGCGACCCGTCTGATAAGAAAGGCGGCGAAGGATGAGAGGGAGTGAAGGGTACGGCATCTCGCCAAAAGGAGTACCTGCACATTCAGCTCTACTGGGAGCCCCCCCCTAAGCCCAACAAATACATCAGAGCCCGCCGATGCCATCTCAACTTCCAATTTGGCGAATTATTCACTCCCGTTTGCCGTTCCACACTTTCTTTACCTCCGGTCTTCCTCAACTGGCCTAATTGAGCCGCGCCGGTTCTCAAACGGGGGTACGAGTACCCCTCGGGGTATGTAAAGGCACTTCGGGGGCGCGTGGCATTTTAAGAGTGTTTCTGCAGGTATCAGAAAATCTCATTGGATGCTATTTAATGCCGTGACAGGAACGGTGCTTTTTTTTTTCAATTTGCGAGCAAATTAATCGGAATACAAAGCATTGGTAATACTGTACACATTGCTGTGTTTTGCCTTTTGGGATGGGGGGGCTGCTTTATATGATTCAGGGCTTTTTTTTTCCCTTGCCAGCTAACAAGAATTACGGTTAAACAGGAGCGAGTGTGGGAATGGAGCCTTGGCGCTTTTTAACTGCACATCACCCAGGGAGAGGCCGGATGTGAACGTGGACGTAAAAGCCAAGCAATTAAACGCACTCCTCGAGCTGCTCCAATAAACAAATAGGGACTTCGGGGACGGGTATTCCTCGCCGTCAGAATTAGACAAGTAGCGAGCGGGCGGCCTAGCATTTTGTATGCGCTGATTTACGACCCACTTGATGGATTTTTTTTTTTTTTTTTTCCCTGCAAAGACCGTGTGTGACAATGTGGCGGCAGTGTGAAGTGTATTAACGAGAGAATGGTGATGAGGCTACAGATGTTGTGGTTTGGCGCTTTGGCAGAGCAGATGCGGCCCATCTTCGTCCTCCATCGCTCATACGCTCGCAAACATTTCCTCGTAAATGCTCACGCAGACAATCCCGACCCTGCGGGCTTGTTCCGCGGCAGTTTAGCTAGTCGGGACGTTGCCCGACTCTACAAGGGTGTGTACTCGGCCCACTTCAAGTTTTGCGCGGCTGCAACTTTTTCATTCTATTTTTATCTCTATGAAGATGAATGGACACGACGCGGAATATAATATGCATAGCCATTGATCACGCTAATGATGATACTGTCAGAGATGGCAATGACGGACGTGTGCAGTCGCTACTCGACAAATGAAAAAATAATGAGACCCCTCGCCCTCCAAAAATGTGTGGAAAGACGAACTGAAATTGGACAGCGCAAAGTTTTTGTTTAAAAAGGAAGAAAATGTGGCCCATATAAGTCATGATTTTAACAGGAACGGTCATATGTCACGATTATAAACATTTGCCGAGACTACAAAATTACACTCGCAGTTTGCGTGTCTTTATATGCTGACTTTTATAACTACTGGTAATTGATTTTTAAGTTCATCAATATTTATTCAGAAGAATTGGCTCTTTTATTTGCAATTATTTCAAACTATGCCCCGATTTTCAATGACATTGTAGAAATTCAAACTCGGGCAACATACTTGAAAAAAAATCTTCGAGTCCCAATGTTCAAATTGCTTATGGATTTGACATTTTTGACCAATGGGATTAAAAAAAAAAAAAACATTTATTTCTCAGAGCAAGGTGGAGAAACGTGGAAAAAAAAAAAGTTTAAAAGCTGTCCTGTTGCCTTACCATTTTAGAAATAAGAGAATGTACCAAACCTGACAGGATGCATTAAAACCACATGTAGTCTGCGCACACGCACACACAAACACACACGTACCGTACACAGCGGACCAAATTGGACTTGTAACCGCCCTATTTCTAGCACATCAACAACTGTTGAGAGTGTACATTTGTAGCTGAATAAAACATGGTATTGCCCTGCACACGCTGTCACACACATCACAGGGGAAAGCGCGGGGTGAGTGCTTCTTGACTGTCTAAGCAGCATCCCAATTTGGTCGCCGCTACCAGTAGTTGACAGGCTGCCATATCTGGGGAGCATTTTTAAAAGGCCAGTGTTTGATGGATTCATGAAGAACACACAAATATAAT
Organism: Hippichthys cyanospilos; assembly: GCF_059441005.1. Classification (NCBI taxonomy): domain Eukaryota; kingdom Metazoa; phylum Chordata; class Actinopteri; order Syngnathiformes; family Syngnathidae; genus Hippichthys; species Hippichthys cyanospilos. Next base: position 3,821,472 of record NC_142390.1, on the reverse strand, counting down.
TGCCATTTGTCACCGAGTCTTCAGCGCCGCCGCCGCCGCCGCGCGGGGACGGAGCGCCCGAGAGCGTGCGGCTCGCTCTGTGCGGAAAAACGGATACCTTGCTTTGTGGCACAGAAATAGGTCCTGCAGGACAAACTTGAAAATTGCACCCAAAAGACACAAGAAGAGGCGTGTGTGTGTGTGTGTGTATAAATATATATATATATATATATATATATATATATATATATGGTGCTGCTCTTATTTCTAAACATTCAGGCATGCTCAGACAGCGTTTGAAAACTTTTAAAAAAAAGAAATCCTTTCATGTAACAGCTAAACTAAGAAAGTCATTAAAAGTACTTAAGTAATCCATTTTTTTAGTACAATTACTTTAATTCAGCAGCCATTTTAAACCATCCTTTCGCCAAACATTTGAAGACAATTGAATGATTCAAATCAAATATAGATTTAATGTATGGAATCTTAAAAAAACAAACATAAAATGAGTGAATGAGTTTTTAAGGCTGTGTCGAATTTGCAACGGATGTGGGCGGTAACGCAGCTGTTCAAACAGAAATTCCAAATTAAAAAACGGGAAAAAAAGCAAGAACATGAGTTTAACAACGAGGTCACGTGGGCCAGTGTGAAGATCGCCACTATAGCGAGCGGCCGGGAGCCCAATAACAAGCGGCAAGCATTTTTAATATTAATGCCCTGCGGGGAAGGAGCCTAGAAAAGGTGTTTGCCCAGACGCATCGGAAGCGACGGCCATCACGACGCACGCGGCCGTTCGACCGTCACGTCACAGCGAGCGAATAAACTGCTATTCATCGGCTAATTGCCATTATTACACAAGGCGAAGAGTTTAGAGCGGCGGCCGAGTCGCGAAAAGGAACAAACGGCGGGTAGCCCGGATATGCTAATTGGGTGTTTTGTTTATGGTTTGCGAGGCGGCGTGAGGAAAGCGTGTATCTTTTCCGCTCGGCTGCGCGTGTACCTGCATGATTGAAATGCTAATTTGTCAAATGTGCAATGACCTAGCCAGAGTCCTCCCTAGCACCACCAGCGCCAAAACAGCCCCAGGTATCATCTCTCCTCCTAACAAATAGCAGAGTGCGGAATAGCCCCTGCCTTTCAATCCAAAGGGATATATTTTCTCATTAGAAATTATACATCTTCCCCGTCCATATTTATAGACGCAAAACCAGGGGAATTATACGACAGAGTGGGGGAAGAGAGAGGAATATATAGTGCGATGAATGTTATTACAAAAGGGCTCTGATTGAAATGTTCCTTGGGCGTATCAAAGCCGTGTTTACCATTTGACCTTCCTAACTTCAAGACAAGGACTTTCTTTGAAATACGCAAAAGATGCGCGGCCACAAAACAAGCGCTGTTGCGAGAAATGCGTTTATCGCTCATGTAATATTCACTAGCTGAGCAATGCGCAGCTATGATGTTGTTTTCAGTCGACGGCAAGCGACAAATTGGCCCCTCTGTTCGATGGTTAAAAACCTGATATTAATTTTAATGCTGTGTTTCGACTGATTTTGCTGCAAAATTGTTATCGTGCAATAACCGTTTTGGGTTTAAAAGACTGCCGGTCAAAGTGAGAACTCATAAGAGTATTATAAATGAACCTTCGTAGGAATTGGTTAAGCATAAACCAAAGCGACACTGTAAAAGCAAAACAGTATCACCGGTTTGCCTCGATGCAACAAGGGTTGTGTAAAAGGCCTGACTGGTTTCTAGGAAGTCAAAACTCGCTTTTGCAGCAATTGCGGTGAGTATTTGCGCTGAAAGAATCCTTGCCTCCTCCGGCAATCTATTTTTCAACCCTTTTGTGGAACTTGGCAGGATGTTAATTTGAGAATTTCTCCCGTAGCAGAGCACTCCTGCGTGTATTTTTGTCACCTATTGATGCAATTTCCCGTTTTGAGCGCACACGCTCCCAAAGAGCGAGCACCGAACGCTCGACGGAGGCTCGGGTTGCAACAGGGCCTGGATATGACTCAGAAACCTCCTAAAAACACGGCCCGCGTTACAGGAGCGAGCTGGCGGAGGGAGGGCATTCTGGGCGTCAGCGATGACTCAAACATTCCTCCGGCTCGGTCTTCGAGTTCCACGGGAAGTTCGGCGCGGTAAAAGCGAGCGAGCGTCCCGGTGGCCCACTAACCAATTGAAGCTCCCTAAAAGGCCCAACGCATCTGAGGTGTGACGGCGGGTCAGCGCGAGGATTGGCACTCTATCAAAACAGCCCCACGCAGAGTTCCTTTATTTGCTCAGAAGCAATCTCTGCATTAACCCGCCGCTAATGGGACAGCTGTGGGTCAGCGCCTCGCATCTCGGCGACGCCAATCAAAGTCCTAAGCCGAGAGAATCAGACTCGGGGACGGCCGAGACACCCCTATCGATTTTGGCCCCCGCCTGAAAAGGGGAACGGGAGGAGGGGAGAGCGAGCCGAGCCGAGCAGAGCCGAGCCTCCGGGTCTCCGGTCACCCTCTGCTGCTCAGGGGGGCCCCGACAGAATGACCTCGCGGCGAGGCGCTGAACCTACAAACACGAGGGGGTCAGGGAGCTGCAAGCTCGGGGGCCGGCGGGGGCGACGCCAGCGCAGACCTCCGTAATAGAAAAAGGTTTTAACCTTAATGTTGGAGCCAAAACCCTGTTAGAGGCCACGTAATCCCCTCTGTGCCTCTCTCATTTAGACCGGGCTGAGTTGTTTTTTTTCTCTTTCCACCCTTTATCAACTCCACTCCCACAACCCCCCGCTCCCTCTATCCCTCTCCGTGAGCGGCTCTGGAAAAAACGCCGTCGTGTGTGGCAGATAAACAAGTGAGGTAAATAACACACTTCATTTTAGAGGTTCACCTCAAGCTGTCTAGTTTTACACTGAGTCATAAACCAAAAGTGCCTTGAATGTGAGGAGGGGGCTCTCAAAAGTAAGGCACAACCACACACCAGAACAACACTTACCTTTCATGAATTTTTCAATAAAAGTACTAGGCTTTTCACTTTGTTGATTTTGAGCTGATCGGAGAGTTAAAACCCAAAAGAATGTCACGTATAAAGACAACACGTCATCTATATAAAAGCCTAAAAATGACACTTCTGTACTCGGTTCGCAAAGCGGCCGGACGGCAACGTAACTTACAAATTGTTTCAGGTATGAAACGTCAATTGGCGTGAGCATAACTTTCAGGGAGAAAACTCTCCTGAAAAAAGAAAACTCTGTCCGCAGCAATAATTAAACAACACTCGTAATCCACAATCAAAACCCATATACTTTGACAATTGAGGTATACATAACTAATCATGTGTCTTGAGTATGTGGACTATTAAAAAAAAAATGAGTATGCTCGGGCACTTTGGGTAAAATATGCTAATTAAGGCACTTGAAATTTCCCGTATGAAATCTATCTGCGGCAAGACAATGAGAAAATAATTACAACAGAGGTAGAATTACAATGACCATTTTAATCAACCCCTTCGCTAGCATTTCACCCTATTTATACCGTTTTGGATTCTGTGACCTACCGCTAAGTAATCACTTGAAAATAATGCCGGGAGTCCATAATGGCTCCGTACTTTCCACGCATTGTTTCGGCACAGACAGGGCTCGGAGGACTACAGAGAAGATATGGATCTGGCGTAACAACAATCACGCGGTTCCCAAAGCAGAAAAGAAAAATTAACAGGAGGTTGAAAAGTCTCAAAGTACTTTGGCAACTTTGTGATTTCGGCTCCTTTGACCAGTTTTGTATGTAAATGGCAAAAATGACAATCTTCCATTTGGAAACGTACTTCGCCGGAGTTATTAGAGGTCACGAATCCACTTCCGAAGAGGTGGAAGCGACGCGCAGGTAATGACCTTGAAGGTGTGCTGCTCAAGTCCAATCAGAGAGTCAGACAAAAGGCCATCTTTCTTTAAAACACCGTCGCGTTATTTGACGGTCCTTTCGCGCCGCTGATAAAAGCGGCGAGTAAGGTCATCTTTATCGGGCATGAAAAAGTATTTGACAATCCGGTGAATAATGGCGACGATTAAACCGGTTGCAATTTATTCAGGGGTGAAGCCGCAGGAGTCGGGGTCCTGCGCGCGGGAGATATGAGCCGCCGAAAAAGCCCAAAGCGTCTCCCGAGGACGCTCTTTCGGCAACCCAAACCCCTCGGGGTGAGAGAAGCTACTTCCCTGGCGACGTCCTCGCTGGAGATTTTGTACTTAACCGCGGGGAAAAAAAAAAAAAAAAAAAAAATCACCGTTGACAATCCCCAATGGCAGCTGAGCTTCCAAAGTGTGTCCGTTTTGGAAAAATCTTTTCCAAAGTCTTCAAGTAAGCCATTGAATTTCTGGCTAACTGAACCAAAACAAGCCAAGATCTCTGTAGGAATTGAGTGATGATTGAGTTGCCATTGACAAAAATCGATTTTAACTCCATAGAGATTTGCGAAACAAATCGACCAAGAATCAAAATTCTCTTTTACTACCATACAGATTCAATATAAATGGTAAAAAACAAAACTCGACCTGTACTCTGAGGAATACGGTAATTCTATCAATAGCTGAAAGAATTCCGCCACCTGACTGCTGCATTTTGAAATTGAAATTGATTTCAATTCCTTGCTCTTACATCTACTATCATTCCAAGTAGATGGTCTTTGCGAGGATCAAGACACCAAGGGCGACACAAAGGCATGTTTTCTTCTCCGAAGCGCCTGTTTATCTTCCCGTTGTAAGGCCAGCCCACTTAAAAAGCTCAAAAAAGGATATGAGCTGTCAGTACGACAATATAGTCGACTTCCTCGTGTTGTGAGAACGAAGCGCCGACGTAGCGTACATAATCTTTAAATCGGACGGCGAGGGAGGGCTCGGGGGCAGGATGCAGCCAAGCAGATGATCTCTTATTGATTTCCTGTTGCTGCGGCCAGCGAGGGCTCTCAATTAGCGCGGGGAGCTGATAGCTTCCAACGGGAGCACCTCAGACAACAAAGAAAAGTCCAAGTTTGGATTTTCAAGAGATTGAGTCACACTTCCCCGCAACACGCTCTCGTTTGTGTGGGGGAGCGACCAGATCAAACGCAAAGCCAAACTGTTGTCACGCGGGATTATTTTCCGATAAAAGGGAAGCGCGCCTCCCTTCAGGAGAACAACAGTCGAGCACCTGACAAGCTTCCAAGACCTCTTGACAGAAGAGACCCCCCCCCCCCCCCCCCTTTCTTTCTTTCTGCAACCAAATCGCTCCCTTGCCACTCAGGTAAACAAGCCCCTGGCAAGTCATTAAACTTCATATCGAAAAAAGGAGGCTCGGAAAAGTTAACAAGATCCAAACAAAAGAACAGTTGTGTCAAATTCAAACATGCTTCTTATTATAGCTCACGCGCTGTCATGGAAGCAATCAGCCGCTATTAGCCTGCCTTGACACATTTTTCCCTCTCCTTTGTAAACAAGCACATTTGGGGGAAAAAAAAAAGGCCGCAGAAATGACATTGACGCTCACTTGAAGTGTCTTCAAGCCGACGAGGTTCAAACATACAAAGAACTCCAACGTAACAAAACAATCACGATTTCACAGCTTCGGTTTGGAACGGCGACTCGTAACTCCAAAGACAGTTTCAGTTTCAGTGAAACCCTGAAAGGTTATCAGACAGTCAGAATCTGATATCAGCCCCCTGCCTATAGCTGAAATACAATTTCAAAAAACGTTTTACTACTTGTTTGTATGGATTAGCAAAAGAATAAAAACGATACGGTTGCTGCAATGCACTAAACCCCAAGCAGGATTTCCTCCTGGATAGGAAACAGAAGGACAATGGAAATGCAAGGCCGAACTCGGACGGAATCTGACAGTAAACATTAGCTTGCGTTTAAAAAAAAAAAAGGCCTCAAAGTGCCATCTTGGTATTATTGCAAGTGGAAACACTGAAGGTAGTATTTCAGTTGGCCGGCAAACCCGAAACCTCGCGCGCACGCACAGTCAAACTGTCCAAACATCCATCTGTTCTTGACAGCTTATTTTGTTATTCGGTAAGATATTACTCAACCGGCAGTCTGTGCCATGCTGTTGATGCGGAATACATTGTGGGAAAGGTCATATTGTAGTAAAGGAAGCTTTTGGGTTTTGCTTTCATACTAAAACCAAATGCACTTTAGATATTTCCGCACAGTTGAATATTTCCCAACAGTATTCAAACATACCTCTTATTGGGCCGGAGTGAGGGATCATGTGACTGGTGGAGGGTCCTGAGGCGTCGGAGTCATGGGCATCTATTGGAAAAGACAGTGGTCGTTAGCTTGGAACAGAGCAGAAAAGCCCCCCCCCACGCTGACTGTATTCTTTTAATCATTAACAAAAGAAAAAAGCGATTTAAATAAACTTTTAAAAAACTGTTAACGTTTACAGGTTAGTCTAAAACTGAAAAAAGGTGTACGTCATAAATGTAAATAAATAATTTCAGAACAACAAGATGTCATACAGTCTAAAAGACCAAAAAAAACAAATAAAATGATAACAATAATGCCAAGGAGTATATTGTTCCGCACATAATTTACTCCTGAAGAAGCAGACAATTGTAAGCCGTTATCAAACGACTGTACTTAAATGTACCACTTAGGAATCATGTAGGTAAAAAAAAAACTGTGGAATTCTTGGGAACTGGTACAAGTCGGTTCAAATGTAATTGCAAAAACGTTCAGAGCAAAAAACGTTCTGACAAACGTTTGCGCAACGCTGCGAGGTGGAGGTGCTTCAGGTGAAGGCCTTTGCAGAGTTCTGGAACTCATTTGCAGCGCTGGCGCTCCCGGCTGGGCTCTACCTGCCATGAAGGCGGCATTCATGTTCAAGTGGAAAAAAGTACGCAAGCGTCAACGGCTCAACTCCTCGGACTTGTCGTCTGGGGAGGGGCGGAGACCGAAACGGTCGGCTTTTACGGGCTCGGGCCGGAGCCGGCTTCGCGTCATGTTTGCTGTTCTCCAAACGATGCTCACAAGCGCGTTGGGCGAAGAGCGATACCCCGCCGTGGATCCGGGTTAGATCCAGTAGCTCGCGGTTGGGAGATGATGTATGGCGGCGGCGGCGCTACGTGGTGATGCATCGCGGTATTTAGCGATCACGGTTAGAAAGCAATTGGCCTACTCCCGCTACATCCCCGCTCCCCCGGGAGGGAAAATCCAGTCTTAAGCGCGGGCGCCTTTGAAGGGGCCGGCGAAAATCCATTCGCAATCCAGCAGCCTGACTGATTGCTTACTTTGTCCTACTTTGCTATTTTTTGACAGTGCTGTAATGATGCTCGGTATAAATAGGGTGGTTAACGCTTCATTGCTTGTTTGAAGAAAAATGGAGAAAAAAAAAATTGGGGAGGGTGTGGAGCGGGGCGGGTGGATTATTTTACATGTGATAATCTAACTAGAAAGTTAATTAAAAAGTATAATTGGGATGTGGTTTTCCCAGCGCGTTTCAGTGGGCATTACTGGGAGGGAAGAGAAAAAAAATAGCAGAGGCCGGAATATTAGAATATTTATTAGAATATTTGTGTTTGTTTTTAAGCAAAATAAATTTGGGTCAACTTTCACGCATGACTCAGCATGACTGAGTGAAAACTATCGGTAAGTAAAATAGAGGAGCGTGTTGGTCAATGGATTCCTCCGATTGTGATGAAGCGTTAAGATTGAAGACACGTTTAGCCTTCAAATGGGCTTTGCAAAACTGTTTCCTGTGACGTCGCACCGGACAAACGACTGGCATTCTTGATGAATGATGTCAATGTTACTGTTGTGTTTGTCCAACAATCACACATCCTCCTGAGAGCCGGTCTATTCATTTGTGTCCACTATAGTGAACATTTGTTTTTGGACGATATTTTTGGACTCATTGGAGCGGCATGCTCGTCAGAGGACGTTCCAATGATGTCTTATGTTAGCTTTACTGTCCTGCTGAGACAAAATGGACACAAAGGGGGACACCGATAACCTGGGTCTCGATGATAATATGTTTTTAAATCCGAGTTTGCAATAAATAATGGAGAATCATCGCATTAAATGGAGTTTGAGCACCGAAATCTGCGTTTATACACACTAATTGCACAAGATCATTATTTCAGTAAGTGCACTTTTTCTGACACTATATCAGGGCATGCAACTGCAGGTCCCCTTGGGAATTTCAGTTGAATTTAGAAGAAAAAAAACAGCATAAATACAGAGCAAATATGCAAAAGTGCGTTGAGCGGAACGCTAAACATAATGATGCACGAATGACAATTGTGTACTTTAGAACATCCTCCCGTCCTTACCTTGAACGAGGAGCGGTAAAGAGGAGCTCCTCTCCGGCTGGGGGCTCCTTTCAGGAGCCGCTAGCCCACGCCGAGGATGCTCAGTCTCCGTGGACATGAGACCGTCAAATGTTCGGTCTTGAGAGAGCAGAAATTCGCCTCATTGGCTCGAAGACACGAAGTTCGTTAGCGCGGTTCGACGAGCTGCAGAAAAATGTGTGAAAATGTCCCGTTTGGACAGTTTTTCTCTGACTAACTTGTTGAAATTGTTTAGAAAGATGCCGCTTACCTTTCACAACATGTCACTTCCCTCGGCTCGAATCCGACATGCTCCCATCCTTCTTTTTTAGCGGATGCTGCAAAGAGGCGAAAAATAACAGTAACTAATAACCGTAAACTTTTCGGGAGGTTTTCGGGGGGTTGCGGTGTCCAAAAGTTTTTCTTCGCGCAGATGTGTCTGACGTCCAGAACTTTTTTCTTTTTTTTTTTGAGGGGGGAGTCGAGAACTTTTCATCATATCCGGATTTCTTCAGCGCTTCTTTCCTGCCCTGCCTCCACGGAATAAATCCAACGTTTCCTCACAAATAAATAAAGTGCATTTTGTTCACAGAGCATAAGTCTATAGAAACAAAAATCGCCAAACAAAACAAAAGCTGAAAATGATCAAAATCACGACTAATGATTTTCACGTGCGTGATGCTGCATCACGCAAGTCCCAATAGCAACCTCAGTGCAATGCACGGCGAGTGCAATTTTACATTTTTCAATTTCCTTTTTATTCATTTATTTTTTTCTTTATTGATTTTTACCTTGTTTAATATGTTAAAAAATAGTTTCTGTTGCCGTTTTTTTAATGTTTCTGTCTGCTGTCCTAAGAGAAAAAGTTGAAAAAAAAATCCCGACTTTCTGTTAAAGGTGATGATGTAAATTAGCATTTTTTCACACTTCTGTCTTCCATAAAAATCTTTTATTATTTAATTTATTTATTATTTATTTGGATGTTTTTTTAATGATTTAAAATAGCATTCTTAACAGCCCTCTTTTCAGTGTTGTGTCAGGCCATTTATTTTCACTTAACTGGGATCCTCGCAGTGTTTTATCCATCAATCGAGCTTCACGTCAAAGCATTTACAGTAGAGAACAGGGAGCTGAAATTCCACCCAGGTGGCCACGTCATGCCAAGCCCAGCATGGCTCGAACGCTTAGCTATCACACTGGCAGGAGTGTGCCGTCCCTCGGCCAGAATACCGGCAGGACGATGTGGGAGAAAACGAGCCAAGTCGACGGACTTTTAGGGAAGGGCGGGGATCCGAGCCGTAACTCGGAAGCGCAGCGCGTAAGAGAGCATTGGCTCTGGGTAATATCAAAACGACTCGGGCGAGTTAGCCTTCCCCGAGAGGTCAACTTGAAAAGTTGGCCGAATCAATCGCAAAGTTTCTGGGCAAACCGCAATCCAAACATCCAATATGAGCGCTTAATTCTGTCCGATTCGTTTCTGGTATCATTGGCTGGAAATAAATGTCCTCTGCGGAGTCAGTAGGGTATTGTTAGTGCGGGCGGCGTCTTGCTGATTGCCATCATAGCCATTGAACCCTACTGGTAACATTGTAAGTGAGATTTAAGCCTGGGTAACATGAGAGCGTGGAGGTGATTGATGTGAAATATGCCCTCCCTCATTGACTGGCTGAACTCCATTTTCTGCTCCTAATGCAGAAATCACTCCAGGTCCCCGGCATAATGATTTACGATGAATCCGTGTCAATGTTGAACTCGGCAAACCCCGCGTAATCCATCTTGCAGATGTACCTAGCGACCCGGCCCCGCCCCGGCCGGCTCCCGCGTCGGCCGCCGTCCCCCGCCTGGGCCGCGGGAAGCCGAGGCGCGCCGCGCCATCGGAAAAGTGTTGAATCCATTACGGGGCTGATGTGTAATCACGGAGGACCCCCCGTACCCCCTCAGACTGTAATTACCTGGATACTCCCTCGCTCCATTCCCCGGAGTTGCTCAAAGCTAAGAACTCGGTTAACCGGCATGCCGCGCCGCCTATGCGGGCGGTCGTAGATTCGAGATATGGGGCCTATAGGACCAAAATCATTGGCGCAATTCAATTTAACTAATAGGATTTTGACCTCGTAGCGCGCAGTTCATCTCGGTTTCCCATCCGCTCCCCGCCGATCGGCTACGCGTGACCGCGGCGTGAAATCGGGCCCGCTTGTCTGTTTTTATTTTTTTCGCCGCGGCTTTACGGCGAGAGCGCTGCTGCTGCTGCCGACAAACACGATCTCGCGTGCGCTTACGGCGGCGTCCCTCGAAATACACACACTTCTCTGTCACACTTTGTCAAGCCGCGGTTGTAGCGTCACATCTGGGAAGACGCGACGGGGAAGCGTTTCTCGTCGCTCGCGTCGCCTGTTTGTTTGGCGCGCCGCCTGATTGCTGGAGTGTGCGAGGTAGACGTCAAACTGACGAGTCGACCCCGCCCTTGCAAGTTGGAACAAACAGACATGGCAGAAAATATCACCTGACACAAAAGGTGCCAGCAGAGCCATTAACGTTTGAACCACAAAAACATGGCGTGATTGTCAACGGAGACGAGGTAGAAGGGGCTGGATCATTTTGGATTGACTGCAAGTTTGTCAAAAGGGTTCTTGAAATGTAGGAAACTGTAAGACTAGGTCCCGGTATAGGTCTTTGATCTCTGAAAATCACACTCAACCGAAAGCATTTTTTAAATATGTAAGAAATTATGGGACTGTTTTCAAAATCTCTCGAGATCGTGCAGTCAACGGGAGACAGTAGGGCTTGTTTGCAAAACCATGTCCCTATATACTGTAGGTCATTTTGGAAAAACTATGTCCTTATAGGGCTTTAGTCTCTGGATTTCACTGATCATCAAATGGGTTTTTCATACTTGTTTCCAAGCGAAAACTTTCAATAATCTCCAAACTTTTGCAGCGTCCTTCAATCAGTCCTGCCTTAATGATCTTATTTTCTCTCCCACCGCCAGAAATACGAACGCGCTTCCTTGTATCAAGTGGAGGTGATGCTTTGAACGTTAAGAGGCGACATCTGTACCCGATCACACCTTCAAAGTCCTTTCAAAGTCCGTTCCGAATGGAACTTAATGAGTGAGTATTTTTGAAGCTGACCATGACACCGGCTGAACCGTGGCACCCTCGCACGATTAATGGCGCGATCTGAAATCCGCGTTGCAAGTAAGATGTCATTTGAGGCCGCCTGATCAAAATCACAGACTTTGTATTAGGGTAGCTGCGGCGGCTAAAGGAATAAACTGCATAATTTGATCAATTCGGTGAAAGACAAATGCAAATAAACGTGTTTTATTTCACCGGGCCTGAATAATGACTCGGGACTTGCACATCTGGCGCAGGAGCAAACGTAATCGGTAGCAAATGGTCGCGCAAAAGCATCGCGCTTCATGAATATGTATCCCTGCGAGAAACAATAGCAGCGGTTGATGATTAATAGTGACATTAAAAAACAAAAGAGCTCACGGAGAAGGTTATTGCAAAAACTGGGGCCAGACCACGCCACGGTTCCAGGCGGCGGGGACGACGCCAGATTCCGACCAGATTGAAGCTGACGCCCATCTGTTCGCCATCCGACCTTATCGACGCTGACCGCGGGGGGCGGGGGAGGGGGCGTGTCCAGAGGCCCGGCCGCACGACGACAACATTTTTAGGAAAGCGCGTTTGAGCTTCAAGCACGGAGGCCGCTCGTCCTTCCTTTCTGTTCCGTCGGGATGGCAACGTGTGTGACATTAACAACAATGTTGTAATATTAACATGTGACGACATATCTGTTTATTGAGGGTCATCAAAATCAATGAAAAATTGCCCCCGTTTTCAGATTGACGCTTCGCCTTGTAGCGTACGCTCTGCGTTACATTCGCTTTCTTTTACAACCAAACGTCTCCGTTTCTGAATCCGAACGATCTCGTAAATGGCAAATACTGTAAATACTAAAACTTTAATGTCCTCTTTGTCCTTTTCCCGCCTTTGTTGTCTGACGTGGAACGCTAATCAAAAAGATGTCGGGCTGTTTGGATTTCTATGATCCTCGGCAGATTTGTGATTAGCATAAACCGTAAGCCAAGCTAAAGCGACACTGGCTAAAGTCACAGTGGGATCCTTATTTGTGAAGGCGTGACGCCTCATCACATGTATGTCCTTTCTCCCCGCGGCACCGGCATGTACCCCGGAGTCTCGTTAGACGCCCCCTTGTTAGGCGACACAAAATTCTTCCAAAATCAACAGTGGAAAATGTTAATTCCGCGCAAACCGAACCTCAAAAACTGTTTATCTTGTACGGGCCTCCGTTAATTGGATGCCCGGCCCATAAGATTCCCAGATTAGGCTTTGACACGGCTAATAATTAAATAAGACAAATTCGGGAAGTGTTTGAAATCTCTCATTTCCCCGGCAGAGATGTGAGTTTTAATTTACCTCATGCCGAGGCGAGCGCCGGTCACCTGCAGAGAGCCAATTCGCGGCGCATCGCTTCATGCCTGATGTCTGGATCGGACCAGGCGTGTCGTTAAAAATAGTCGCACTCCCCCTCTTTCTGCCAATTTATGGAACAGCGGTCAAATATTTATCCAGTTGATGAGCTGGCCTGTGTGTTCCTCCCGGAAAATAATTAAAGATAAACCCGAAGCTAAAGGTGAGGAGTGGCCGTCACATCGTATGACAGTAGATGCTGTGGACATGCAAAGGGGAAAGTGCAAAGTAATAAAAGAAGATCAATTGCAAAGTACGATTGACATAAATTACACAAGTGCGTGTCTACGGCAGAGTCCGACATTCGACCTTTTGGGTCGGTGACCCCACGCCTAAATAGCATCTGCATCGGCCCCGATTTCAAGCAATCGGTTACTTGTTCACATTTTTTTCCAAGCGTTTGGCCAAAGGGGTGTCTGAAAGTGGCTCAAAATGTGCAAAAGTAATCGATTACCTGAGGTAATTAAGTACCAAGTAACAAAATATTTCATTAATCACGTGCTTAAAGCTAAAGGGGTCTAAAAACGACGCCTGAATGATTTTCTTTACAAGTGTTTAGTTAAACTGGTGTCGTTTATGAGTTTAAAATCATCAATCTATAAGTACTAGAGTAATTGATTGTTTTCAGTACTTCAGTAATGCGTAACAGATGAATTAACCACGCGCTTTAAATACCCAAAGCTATAACGGCGCCACCTATGGGATCTGATGGGGCAGAAAATCACAACCGACGGCGAGCCCCCCTCCACCATGAGACGTCGGCATGGCTGGAGGCACCTGTTGCGCAAATGCGAGCGTTCCCAGGCAGGGATCGCAGCCTCAGGTGGCGCTCATGTCCAATGAATGGCGCTCAGCACGCCGGGATAACGATAAGAGCAGCGCAGTCGGCAAAATCAATAAAATCCCAGCTGGAGCTCTCGGCGGAGAAAAAAGAGGCCGCCAGAGTCGATCAGCATCTGGCCGCCATCTCGCTCGACCCTCGGCGAGTTTCGCCTCGCGTTCAATACATAATGCATATTAACGTCTCGTTAATTAAGAGGGCCGAGAACCAATAAAAACACTTTGAGCGGACGCTCGATTGATTTTAGCTGCCACTCAATCCGAGATGCCTCAAAGGCCACGAGTACATTCTTCTAGCGCTCGACAAGCTGCAATTATCAAACGACCTTCTGCAAACTTGTCAGGCAAACAACAATAACGCATCATAGTTGCTGTGCATCTTATGGTTAAATGCGCCCTTAGAAATGTCACGGGTAATCCTGACTGTATTAGCGCGCCGATGGAGAGCGCAGAAACAAGAAAAGGAGGCTTTGGCAAATCTCCCATCAAACTTGTCTAATTATGTTAATCAAAGAATTCTCCAAATGTCATAGTTGCCGGATGGAGGATGAGATTTGGAGAGGGAGCACATTAAACGACGATGATGGATTTCACCCCCACTCTCGACCCCACGCCATCCTCATATTAATTAATTCAAGTTGGAATTGCAAGAGAGACTGACTGAAATCACACTCCAAAGGGTGATTATCAAGAATCAATTTGTTGCTAGATAAATATTTTCTCGGGCCTGACCTCACTCATGTGTCACGGGATAACCGCGAGCGAATGAGAACCCCGACCGCAGGTGAGCGCAATCAAAGTCAGGTTATTAAGAAAAAAAGAGTCAAAAAGACAAAGCGCACCAGAAATCACAAAGTGCAGAAACAAAACGAGACAAACGTGGCAAGAGTCTCAAAAAAGGAGAAGGCTAGGCAATTGAGGGTGCAGGGTCCAAAGGAGAGCGACTGAATTAAAGTATAACAGGAACACGTGAGGGGTCATAAAATCCACAATATACTGTAACAATTACTCACCAAATATAACCCTGCGTCGCTCTCCTGCACCGGCTGGCCTTAAAAAGCTCATGATGGCGTTGCGCCACAGGTGTGCAGTCCGTGACCCCACCCCCTGGTTGCCGCAGGAGAACCCCCCTAAAAAAGTGCAGCGTAAGTGGGGAACATGGCAATTTGCTCGCTATTCCGATTACAAAACAAACGTTCGCACACGCACGCCATATGAAAGTAAGTACGAAATATAATACGCTGTAGCATCGTGCAATAAGATGAAGAAGTGGGCGCGGCCCTGCTTTGATGACATGAAAAACAATCAAGCTGTTTATTGCGTTTGCAATAATGAGATCTTTAACAGCGGGAGCCTTGGCCGCCGCCGATTCCTTAATTTGATCCAGTGGCGTCCGCGCGGCAAGCTCAGCCTCGTGGGGAGGTAGCGTCTATCTATCTAATCTAATTCCAACACTTAATTTCAAACTCCAGGGGACCTCCAGCTAAGTGTTGACTATTAAATTAATGTTGTTGTTTGTATCTTAATAAACGCTCGAGCGAATCGGCGCCGCGCAAGCGTGAGCAATTGAAAAAAATGCGAGTGAGCCCCGATGAACATTTTCACGCTGTAACTTGAGCCTCGTGATTTTTAAGCATCTTTGAAAGTGTTTTTGCACACTTTGCCTTTTTTAAATCGGTCCAAGCGCAAAAAAAAAAAGCTCCTTTTGTTCCTAAACATTTCATCGGTCTTTGACGTGTGACCTCATCGTATCCAGACGTGTGATTAATTCTCCTAACGGAGCGGCTAACTCATTGGGAATGGGCTTGGGAGAGAACAAAACATCACAAGCCATTTGCATGTCATTAGTAAAATGTAAAGCCACGTGAACACACCCCCCCATTTCGTTCCTGAGGGTTTTGGACCTTCTAAATATATTTCAATATATAAATATCATGAATACGTTAATTGGTCGGGCACAAAGTCTCTTTCGAGGGCTCGAAGCGTTGCTACCTGGATGGACTTTGGAGCCGACTTGGAAAATATTCGCCAGCAATCGTCCGTTTTCACTTATGCGGCGTCAAGATGTTGAGCGGCTGCAGATGGAGACGTTTTATGGAGCGGCCTAAAACGAGCCTTCAACGCCACACTTCCAAACGTCTCCTCGCGGGTCCCGCACGCTGGACCGCATTTGCATTACAAAAAAAAATGTGCACGCCATCACCGCTCAGGTGTCAAAAAAGGTTCACTAAATAAAAGCGCTAGCAGTCAAACGCCGGCGAGCTAATAGAATGTAAATCACTTCCAAAGTTGCTCGTGAGTGACGTGACGACAGCGGGACAAAATGAAGGAAAACGTGGAATAAATGGAGGCAGGGGATGAGCGGCGGGATGGAAAAACTGATCTTTGACCTCTGTCTGACCTTTTGGGAGAGCTAAATTTACTTACTCCTATTTTACTGCAGCCGTTTTGATACATTGAAGCAAAAAAAGTAAAATAATACGGCTAACTATAGTTTTTTTTTTCAACTGAAGAGCAAAACTGCTATAAATTGTCATCTGCTTGGAAGCAAGCCAGCGACGACTTGTTGCCGCATCACGCTGAGCTGCGCCGTCCCTCCTAGCCAATTAACAGGCAAATCAACCCAAACAGATTTCCGATTGATAAATCTTTAATGATACGAGGGATTTTACACAACACGCACGCTTGACAGTGCTAATTTAAAGCAAATAGCGAGGCTTGATTAAAAATTCCCAAGGCACGTCGGCGGGAGAAGATAAATGTTTGAATAATTTATCATATTTAATTGACACTACTTGGATCTTGTAAACAGAAATGTTTTGATGTTCATAATACAATTTGACGTGATTTTTTTTTTTTTTGGGAGGGGGGGGATAACAGGGAAAAAAAGAAGGGGGATTTCTATTTCTGGAGGTTTTTGTCCAATCAAATTTCAACCACTATGTGCTGCAATGTCATTCAATAGTTATAGTACACAAAATTGTATTTCACAAATGTTTACATTTTTGGAGCTTCATGTATTATATATCATTTTAAAGAGAATTTAATGCAAAATCCAAATACATCAAAATCTCCACAGTACATGCAATTGATCTTTACAACAATATATAACCATATTTACAAAACTGCATTTTCCACCAATAAATAACCATACCGTCAAGTGATCATCCCCATCTTGTGCACACAAGAAGAACACAAATAAATCTGGTTTTATGATTTGCTTGCCCAAGTTCAAAAACGGTTCAGTTCTGCCATTTTAGCGTGGCAACTTTTAATCTTTTTTTTAAAAAATAAAATCGCAATCTTTACTGTTATAAATACATATAGGACATGTGAGTGGGGGAGGCGAAAATTGTCAGATCCAAGCGAGGCAGCGGCATGAAAGCACAAACATGTAAAGAAAAGCAGCCCTTGTACGCGACGACACGTCAGCATAACGCGCGGCAACACAAAGTTGCCTCGACAGCTCGCCGGAAAGTAATTGCCGCCGTTTGTTTCCGCTAACATCGTTTTCTCGCCGTGACAATAAGGCTCGGAGTGGCCAAAGCAAAATAATAATAGGCCGGCGTTGCAACGTCAGCGTCCCGGTTGCCTGACAATGTCTGGCTTTGACATCAAAAGACACCGAGCCCATGCATTCCAGCATCTCTTGCTTTATTAACTCGCAATCAATAAACATGCGGCGGCGAGGCGGCGCGGTAATCAGGAAGCGCCGCCATATTGGCCTGACAACATATCAAAGCGCGCGCTCCCAGGCAACCGCGCTAACGCTAACAAGCATTTTGTTAGCGAGCGACTGACATTAGTGGGAGGGTAGGCCAGATAAAAGTAGAAAAAGAGAAAGCAAAAGCCCCTGGCACAACATACCGTTACTTTATCGAAAGCTGCAATGATGCATATTGAAGATAGGTGGCAGAGTTTCTTCAGTGTTTGAGCTTCAAGTCATAAAGAGCATAAACGTATGTACATATATAAATATGTGTGTGTGTGCTACCAGCGATCAAGCATTGTTACCATCATCAGAATCGCTGCCCTGTCAGATTGCTTCCCAGGAAACATTCAAAATGCTAACTCTTTCAGTGCCGTGGACGAGAATTCTCGTCTTTTAAAATGGTAATCAAAAAATAATTAAATGCTTGTCGTTTTTTATGGAGGGTAGCTGACACACTTGATTAGTGCTTATTTAATACTAAGACAATTGAGCACTGGAGTTATAACTGCGACTTTTGGATAGTGGTGTTTCCAAACTTTTTTTAATGTCTGCTTCTTTTTCCTTGCGCACTTTTTTTTCTTGTGCGCTTCGATCTGGCGATTTGCACTTCGGGGCCACCGTGAACATCACTTATAAAGATGACAAAGGCCAGGGGTAACGTAAGCATATTTGCGGTTTGTCAGCCGTGTTTGCGGAATGTTTTCAAGCAATTATTTATTCACGCCGGCAGGGAGGCGGCGTCGGAGGCGAGGACTCGGGAGAGGGTCGCGGCGCACTTAAAAAGTAAACGTGAAAGGTGAGGCCCATTAATGCCTAATTAATGTCTGTCTGCCCGTTATTGTCTAATGAATCATTCACGCAGCCGAATGGCAAGTTTGCACGCGGCGGACGTTTCACTCGGTGCGACCCGCGTTTGAAACGCTCCAGAACAAATATCCGTCGACACCACAATCCCAAATCCGGGAAGTATTTTCTGTTTTCCGTCACACGCATTTGCGATCGACTGGAGTTTGATGCATTTCTTTCTTTCTTTAGCACCTGCTTTGTAATGGCATCTCTCCACGGCGGAATTAGCATGTATATTTAATGCGGCGCCTTTTCTTCTTTTCGGCTCCTCTCTGTCTTTGCTACTTTTTAAATGT
The DNA here is from genome assembly GCF_059441005.1 of Hippichthys cyanospilos. Classification (NCBI taxonomy): domain Eukaryota; kingdom Metazoa; phylum Chordata; class Actinopteri; order Syngnathiformes; family Syngnathidae; genus Hippichthys; species Hippichthys cyanospilos. The sequence continues at coordinate 3,803,011 of NC_142390.1, read as the reverse complement.
TGATGAGTGATGAGGGGAGGAAGACGAGGAGGTGGGCCGCCTTCTCCTTGCATGTCTGGCGGATATGCCACTGCGGCGCTAATAAATGACAGCTGATTTATGCGTCTGTATTCTTTTATTTATTACAAAAAAAATAGCAAGCGGGCTGATTTCTGATATTAATAATACAAGTGGATCCACTTTGATTAGGCTGCTGCGGGGAGCTGTGCATATTCAGCATTACAATTAAAGCCTCTGATGTGAAATAGGAATGACACGCTAATGAAGCGAGCTAGCGAGCCTGAACCGCGACTGTCCAACAGCATTACGGCCCATCTCGGATGAAGAGTAATTATACCGGGAACACTGAAACGTCATTAAAAATCTTCAGTAAGTGATTTAACCCACCGTTCCTCGCTAATGCTACATCCTTCTTTGCTCCGTCGCCAACCGCCGCCTCCAGGTTTTGAATTTTAAATGAAAAAGAGAAAACGGCCCTGCAAAACAAACATTGAGATTTGAGAACGCTAATTTAATTGCTGGAACTGGCGACCGCGATCAAGGTAATTGAAATCATCGTAAAAAAAAGTTCTACTGTATCTTCATTGTTCCATGGGAATGCGACCTCTGAGTATTGTAATTTCACCTGCGGAGTCCCACAAGGATCACTACTAAGCCCTCTTTTGCTCAACATTTGCACGCTTCTGACTGAGGACGGCTGGTTCGCTGGCGCAGCGACTAGCACGTCCGCCTGCTTTCCCATGTGGAGTTTGCATGTTCTCCCCGGGCCCGCACGGGTTCTCTAAAGGCACCGCACAAATAAACCGGCGTGGAAATTGTCGACGGTCCTCAAAAAGTAGCACTTGAAATAAACTTTGGCGAAAAGTGCGTCACCCTCAGCGGGGCGGAGGTCAACTCGCATTAAACTCTCTTGCAGCGAATGCGAGCGCGAGTGCCTCGGAGCCATGCAATTATTCTTTGCACTGTGTCCAAAATCAACTTGAGAGCAATGAAAATTATTTAAGACGCGCTTCTCAGGCACCGCAATTATAATAATGATGATCTCAATTAGCGTTGCCATTGCCGCCGGACTATTTAGTGGGCAATTTGGCAGCCCGGGGGGGCCAAGGTGCCGCCACGCATCGCTGGGTCAGAATTGGGCAAGAGAGCCAAAAAAGTCTGAACTCTTTAATCAATAAAGCGTGAGATGAGAAGTGTCCTGCTAAGGGACGACTCGCGTGTTGACACCACTGGTCTTCATTAGATATGAAATGGATGCGATGAGGATGCGCTACTTAATTTAGCTAGTACTGAGTATTAAAGAAAAAAAAAAACATGTAGCAGCCCGCAGGCTCTTTTTATTCAAGTGTTTGACATCATATGAAGAAGCTTCTACATTGTATATTTTGTGTCTATATGTAAATGTATGTGCACATACATATATGTATACATACGTATTAATTTATATACATGTATGTATACACATGTATATGTATAGTATTGATATACAGTCAGTAAAAACATGTATATATCTATATATACATTTATATATGAGTATACACTTATCTATGAATATGTTATACATATATACATATACATATATACATTAATATACATAATTGTCTGTATACTGTACATATCCACATGTATTCTTGTATAAACATGAATATCTATACATATATATATGTGTGATTATACATATATATGTATATATCTACGTTTATCTAATATATATATATATATATATATATATATATATATATATATATATATATATATATATATATATATATATATATATATATATATATATATATACACATGCATGCGTTGGTAAATAGCAGGGCCAGCAAGGCTTTCTCTGCTGGCCTAACATTATTCTCCGTATTCTGTTCTTTTCATGTCATACTATATCCATGCAATCTATATCTATGCAAAGGCGTCCATACATACTAACTGAGCATGTAGCCTTTGATAAAAGAAAAATGAAGTTCTAGTAGGCTGTCCCTGACATCGTTATGCTTTGCAACTTTCCGTCGTATTCTTTCTCGTAGTTTTCTAACTCAGCGTTTCCACAGGGGCGTTTGTACTTTTTGCATCCCCCGTTTTCCACTTCTGCAGCGTAACAGTCGATCAATTAGATCATGTCAGCATTTGTCGTGATATCAATCCTAAAAACCAACACGCCGACTTAAAAGAAAAACTAAAAGAAAACAAAACAGCCGCCCTTCCCGGTGCGTTTTTTTCTTCTTCTGGCAGTACACCGAACTGCCGCAGTACATTACAAGCTCCCTTTTCCAGCCGCGTCGCTCATGCGGAAAAGGCCCGCCTCACCAGCTAGCCTTTCTTTTATTCATCGCACTGTAAATAACTCCACTTTATGAAAAGCAGCCAGTGTGACTCACAGATACCTCTCTAACCACAAGCCATTATTATTTCATGCTCTCGGAGAGGCGGGCCAGGAGCCGCTCGTGCGCTTTCATGCCTCTGATGTTGTGTCGTACACAGGCGGCGGCCCTTGTTGCGCTCCGTATGCCATCCCTCACTTGAATTCACAAACACTCGCCGCCGCATAAATAGCAGGAGGAGACGGGAGGCGCCGCTAATGCTCCGGAACGCCGTTGCTGAGGAGATAACGGCTAAAAAGAAAGGCTTGTTTTCCCGCCTCTCTCGGGACGCCGGGGAGTGGCGGGCGAGGTTAGCATGTTTCCGAGCACCCTTTGGAACGCCGGCTAATGGCCGGCCCTATCGGTCACGGTGGCTTCCCGTTTGAATCGCAATGAGGGCCCCGTGACCGACAAGGTGCGGCGCGCTCGCTCCGGTTAGCCTGTTAGCGCCTTTGACCGCTCAGCAGCCATCAATCATGGCGGCCAATTGGACTTTAAGTGACACCGAGATGGGAGGGAATTAGAAGATGCTTTTTCTTTTTCCTTCAAACCATTTCCAGATGAACTTTAACCCTCGTGCGCTATTTCGACCATGCCGAAAAAGATTTTCTAAGCGCGTCAGTGGACGTTTTTGCCTCTGTTTGGCGCTCTTAATAATCTCCGGCGTTGCATGATAAAATACAACCGCGTAGGCGAGGCGGGAAGAGGCAAGTCAATAAACGAAGCAGTCCGTCATGCTGGAGGTAGTCAAGGTTACTTTTTAAATTCCAACTTTTGGTCCTTTATTTTATTCAGCAGTGAAATGCCATGAAATACAGAAAATAATGACGTTACAATTCTCCACCATGACCTTCTAACGTCAGAGAACCTTTTTATATGAACACAGTACACAGTCATGAAAAGTATCAAAAAAGTAGCGGAATCTTGTCAAGAAAGGAAAAAAAAATACTTCTTTTTTTCTCACCAATGACATAAACATATGTTCGCTACGGTTCCAATTCACCTTATACATCGGCGGATCGTACGCCCAATTATTCGCGAAGGATAGCGGTAGAAAGGATACATGAGTCAACTGCCGGACAGAATGCTTCATAACGTATGCACAGAGGTACAAGCAATAAATACACACATTAGGTTTAAAGCCTTACAGCTATGCAAAGCAGATGCAGAAAAAAAGCAGGTTTGCTACTCGGAGCAAGCGGTGAGAGTGAATTGGTATAAATTCCGGTCAAAGAAAAAAAACGATTGGATTTTTCCTCTTTAGAAAAAAGTCAGCTCAACGTATGGGTCCACCGATTTTTTTTTTCTTTACATTAGTATGCACAGTTATCAAAATACAGACAAAAATCAACCCCAGAAAATCCAGACAATCCTAAAATCTAGTGGAGGAGCAACTTCTGGAGGTCTTTCTGGTATTATGTGCAAGCAACTATTTTAAACTTTTTTTTTTGTATTTTTTTGCGGAATTTATACAAAACCCATGCAAATCTACAGGTAATATGCATTCTGTGGCTGACCCTCTTCAAACGCTGAGGTAATGCATTCCTATGCATTGTTAAATGTTTCGCTGTGCCTTCCTCCGCTCAATTCTCATTATTAGCTCTTGTTCTGTCCATCAAATCTTTTTTTTTGTTTTTTTTTGACATGCATGTTTCAAAACACGATATTCCCTTACAGGTAATCTATACATCAGCACTCTACAAATGTTTGAGGACAACCTATTACAATGCAAATCTTGCGTATCGTGACACACTGGGGGGAAATGTAAATGTGGGGAAAGTGGAACAGCTCGTGCGTGATCGGTTGTTCGGAATGAGCAGAGGTAGAAGCTTTTTCTTTTTTTTTTCCCAAAGCGTTGTTTTTGGGAACAAGTGGGAGAACCCTTTTTGTTGGTTTTTAAAGATATAACATTGTCTATATTTGGTGTGGTAAGATTATAAACAAAGTCAAAGTGTTGAGTCAAGTTTCTTGTTGTGTGGAAGCGGTGCTACGTATTGGTTCTCAAAGCTAAACGCTTGCTTGGTTTGCAGCTCATATCGGCTTTGGTCGCGGCAGGCCGACGCGGCGCCGGATCTTTGATAACATTTTTATTTGTCAAACTCCGGTTTGATGTTTACTTGCCATCATCTCGTGAGAATTCTGTTGGAAATTTGTCCCTGAAACTTCATACAAACGATATTTTCCTGCTGGAGCAAGCGCAAAATGGTCAAAATGCGGCGAGAGAGTAGGAATGGGACGAGACTCTGAAGTCGGAACTATATAAACTATATAAACCTTAACAAATCAAATATTATAGGAACGCTTTGGTATGATACTAATACGAGCCTCGATAGCCATCCCGACTGATGGACACAACTTCGCGAGACATATTTTTCTAAACCCATCCCTAAGCGAGAGTCACACATTCTGCTAAAAGATTTGAATTTGACTTCTTTTCACACTAACCGCAAACTCTTTAACCGCGCACTTCCAACAAAATTCTCATAAGATTTCTTTTTTCCTCCACGCAGTTTTGTGTAACTTTGGTTTCCTGACAACAGATTTAAGCGTTTCTATTAAAGCAACAACACTTTCAGTGACGGCAAATAACTGGAGCTATAGAAGAAATAGATAGCAAACATAACCTAGAAAAGGTTCCCTTTGACCTTTCTGACATGGCTGTTATTATCACTGATATTTTTTCGTAGCAGTAGCAGTTGCTCTTCATGCGGTAAACAAGCCACCGTTTCCACTCGAATACTATTTGGCTTTGCTAGATATTTTTGTCATGTTTGGTTCCTCGGTGGTTTCAGTGGTGATGCGACAGTGCCATTTAGAACATTGGATATTCATCAGCTTGGTTAAAAAATAATAGTAAAAAAAAAAACAACAATAAAGAAAGAGGATGATGTTGAATACAATGGGCTCTATTTTCATAGCGGAGCAAATTCCAGCAGATCCTGATGAAGTGAGAGAATAGCGATGTACGTTTTTAACATTTTTTTTTAAAGAAAAACATTGTGAGTCAGTCACTTAAGAAGTTGTGACCACTCCCACAGTGGCGCAGCTCGCCGACTTATAAATCTGAAAGGCCGGTTCATAAATCGCTGGATGGATGCCGTTCAGGAAAATAGGGCCCAAAATGATTTTGCAAAAAAAAATAAAACATTTTGGTTATGATCCACTTTAACATCTAGCTCCTCTCTGGCCTGCAGCTTTTTTTTTTTTAATTGCGGTACACGTGCTAGATCACCTGGGAGTGTCTTTGAGGAGGCCTTTAAGGAAAAGAATCCCAGAGGTTAGTCGAAGGTAGTTATTATTATTTTTATGTTTTTATATTTTTGTGAAAAGAAAGCTTCTTGGTCAGCGTAGCTGAGTTTGGCGTCTTGTGTCGTAAGCTAGCTAGCGTGGGCTTTGGTTTCCAGCTGTTGCCTGTGACTGCTTGCAAAGTAGACAAAGCTTTCGGGGGCGGCGATAAAGAAAAGCGGTTTCGTTGTCTTGGTAGCCATTTAAATCCGTTTTTTTTTTTTTTAAAAAAAACCATCTCTGTACCGCAGTTTTTGTCGTGATCAAGGGTATGGCATTTACAGTTGGCGGATGATACGTGGAAACGGATGGGCTCAAAGAAAGAAAATATATAATAGCGACATACGAGCGGTGACACAACAGACTTGATTTGAACCAGCAATCGTCTCTAGACATCAACAACTACTGTGGCTCGGCTTATTCACAAACAAAATGGTCCTTCTTTCAAATTTTTTGGCAGAGTACGACGGAATCGATGTCCTCCTTATATCCATTCGCGAGTCCATCATCCCGTAGAGGCCACGCCATCTTGGATCAAATACCTTTGTTATTTTTTCGTCCCCCCCCCCCCCCCCCCCCGCGGGCATCTCATGCCTGCCACGTTAGCGATCCCGAAAGGGCTGCAGCAGAAGTTCCTCGGGAGCGTCCGGATGCATGCTCAATAAATAGTCCCAGTGGTGAGAAAGACAGAGGGGGGAGGGGGAGAGAGGAAGAAACAAAAGGAGAGGGGGCGGCATTTTGCGTGAACTTTGCGGAGCGCCTCCTTTCCCAGTCTGCCATTGGAGGAAAAACCAAAAGGGATAGAAAAGAAAGATCACTCCAGGTCTTCCGATAAGTTCCCTTCCTCCAGCTCCCGGTCGTCGTCCAGCTCCGGACTGTGATTGGCCGTCGTCACTAGCGACATGGGGCAGTCGTCGTCGTCCATGTTGGGAGGCTCCTCCTTGACGTGCACGGGTGGCCTGCGACACACATTCACCGTCATATTTTGTCGGGTAGGCCGCGGCACGCGTTATACGGCGCGCGAGCGCGTCCTTTCGCCAGACGCTAATTTGACACGATGCCCCGCGTCCACTGGAAGGAAGAACGCGGGCAACGCGGCCGATGGGCTGCGATGCCTCAGACATGTTTGGCATTTAAAAGTTTACTGATGACACCAGGTTGAAATACATGAAAAGGGAGGGGGGGCGGATATGGAGGGGGGGGTAGGCCACATGATAAATAATGGAGAATTTCTCATCCCTAAGCCCCCCGGAGCAAAAGAAGAGGAGAGGCTTTTTTATCTAGTTAATAGAAAGCGCAGCCGCTCGTTAATATGCAGGGGCTTCGCTTGTCGCTCCTCAAGAGGGGGAGAAAAAAAAAAAAAAAAACACGCAGAGGTTCCGCCATTAATCAACTTCAACCCTGGCAGTCGGCTCGGACGCCATGATACATGTTTTTAACTCCAAATGGACCGACATCTCGGCTCGATAAGTGGCGGCCGGGGCCAGGGAAGCGCGGCGAACGGCCCGGTGTTGCTCGCCCGACAAGAATAATAATGCTGTCGCGCACAAACAAGGCGGAAACATCATCTGAGTTGGGGAGAGGGCTTTGCGCCACCATGATAAATCTGACAAAACCTAATTATTTCTGACACTTCGGATGCGTCAGAAACTCCCCTCAGACTCCCGCGGAAAAAGTGGAGGTGAGGGGAGGGCTTATCAAGTAAATTAGGGCTCGTCTCATAGCTTCTCTCCAGGGCCGCCCTCGTCATTGCAATACAGGGGCTGCCATTTTGAATTTCAAACAAATTGTTGAAAAGTACACTTGAAGTATTCCAAAGCAAACATTCCGACAACAACATTTTGCTGCCTCACGCATCCCCCAAACATAGGACTTTCGTCCAATCCTTTGATCTAAGGCATTTTAAGTCAAAGAAGGCACCAGGGAGCCGAAATTTCACCCAGATGGTGCCAACATGTCACCGGGCTAAAATACTGGTTAAGTTAGCATTTTGAAAACTCAAATTGCCAAAGGTTAATCGGAAGCGCTTCTTTAGGCAAATCCCCGAGGGTGCGCGGGAGGGTATTGCTCACACGCACAGCAGGCATGTCCCGGGGCCATCTGGTTAGCGCTAGCGTCGATAGCGCGAACCTTTAGGCGCCAAAGGGGAAGCGGAGGTTTGTCTAATTGCCCGACCAGGGTGTCCTCTCCCGAGGAAGGCCTTTAAGAGGTGATGTACTATTTAGTTTAGCGCTACGGCCCACTCTATTATTTAAAAGAGATCCTGGAAGAGATGGCGGCGAAAAACACATTTCTTCCATTTTGAGGTTCTGCCGGTAGCGTATACGGAGGGACGCCGCGTCTCATGTCGGTGTGGAGAAAAGAAAAGGAAAAAACATTAGTTCCTTTCTGTTATTAAAAGTTAAATGACCTGAGGGAGTGGGGAACGGCGGCGGCGGGTTTGGCCCACTTAACACTCCATTTCCGAGCGGGGGTAGTAAACATGCCCGGACGGATTCTTGCATGCGGGGTCTGCCGGGACGAAACAAGCGCTCCCCTATTAGACGTACTCAGAAAGTGCATCTTTTGTCCATTCCACGCCAAGAAGATGCCAAGTGACACGGCCGATGGACATTGCAAGAGCATTTACGCGCGTGTCCATGTGTGTGCGTGACAAACCACATTCTCAGGCATGTCAATCAGAAGACTATCATTTGGTTTCTCGCTTTCAGTACCATTAAAGAGAGATTTGTCTAAAAATACGTTTTTCTTCTACCGCCCTATATGAATGGACACAACAAAGGTTGGGACTGGCCCAACCTTTTGGGTCCTTTAATATTTTTGTTGGGTGGTTTATTCATTTTTAAGTTATATTTTGGGGTCATTATTCAGTCGAAGCATTATTTGGGTGTTAAATGAATAACCCACAGAGTGGGCTCAGTCCCTCTTTCATGCAATTTTCGAAAAAACACGTTTTTCAAAATGACCCAACTTTGGGTTTGTTTGTCCGGTAATCCATTCATTCATCCATTCATTCTCGGGTTAAATGCATAACCTCAAAAGTTGAAAGAGGTAAAAATAAACTGTAAAAATGAATAAATAAAATGTGGGTTATTTTAGACACAAACTTGAAAAAAAATGGGTGTAAAAATGGGTTTGGGTTAGGGTTTTGACCCTTTTGTTTTATATTGTTATTTTTAATTCATTAATTTCTTTTTTAAGAGTGCGTTTCTAGACGACATGCAAGCATGGGGCTGACTAGAAAAAGATGATGGTGTGCGTGTGTGGGGGAGGGTGCTAAATATAACCTTGCTCCAGGGTCGTGACATCATAAAAACAATAGTGGTACTGCGGGTTAAATATCAGGCAATTAAACTAACAAAGGGCACAAGGACACAAGGTGGGTGGTTGAACACATCTCGCATTCCCAGACAGCCTCTCAAACTCATAAAAATGTGCCAAGAGTGAGCGTACGGCGTGCAAATTCTACAATAATTGGACCATTAAAAGCATGAGCTCTCCTTGATGGCTGTCAGTCTAAACAGCGGCTCTTACGGGCAACGGAAAACGGGGAGTTTCCCGCCACTTCTTTCTACTCGGTGTCAAATGTTAAGTGGGAGCACGTGCGGAGGACCTACATGTGTCCCGGCGGGGAGTAGCCGGGGCTGCCGTGTCCGTTGGCGTCCAGGTGATCCAGTGAGCCGTTGAGGTCGTCGTGGACGGACTGCAGGAGGGCGGGGGGGCTACAGCTCAGCGTGCCGGGGGGGCTGATGCCGAGGAGGCCCGGCGGGCTGCCGCCCAGCAGCCCGGGCGGGCTTCCGCCCATCAGTCCGGACGGGTCGCCCCCCAGGAGGCCGTGGCAGCCGCCGCCCATGGAGCCGCTGTTCATTAGGCCCGGGGTGCCCAGTAGAGGCAGGGTGGTCTCCGCCAGGGCGGCCTGCGGCGCAAAAGACAACCCTCAGCGTACGCGGGAACCCTTCAGCAGACGTTTACGCTTACCGTACCCAAAATTGGGACCCGATTGATCGGCTTGGGTTACGTTCGATTTTTTGCTCTCTTTTGGTCCTATTTGTGGAAAATAGTAGCCGGCCCTTCAACAATTTACTTCTTTCCTCGTAACCTTTAGAATGGAGTGGCATTTAATTTCCTGGTCGGAATATGCGGCGAGCCAATAAAAGAAATGTAAAATGTGTTGCAAATGCCCCCCCTCCACGGTTTGATCAGACGAGAGGTTAAAAAGGGTGACAGGAAGTGAGATGAATAAATGATGCAAAGATCGGGGCAGGAAGTGACAAGTGTACCTCCAGTTGCCATTCAGACGCCCTTGCCTCCTTGAAAACTTTACCTCCAAATAATAAAAACTCTCTGACACTTTTGCCTGCCGAGCATTAAAGTTAGATACCGCCATTAAATTTTCAAAAGTTTTTTGCCATGAGAACCTACCGACGTACACAATGAAGTCAAATCATTTATGACAGCCCGGATAAATATTAATGCGCGCGCTCTTGCGATTTGCGCACGCATCCGACCGCTCTCGGATGGAGGGGAACCGGGACTTCTCGGTGCGGCCCGATCTCTCGGTCCGGCGCGTATTCAGCGGGCTCGGGTTCCTACCTGTAGGCTGGCGTTGAGAGCAGATCCGTATCCCAGACTGGAGGGCAGGTTCTTGACGAGTGATGGGCTTCTGGAGAGGTAGGGCAAAAACGCTGGTCAATTTCAATGACTAATAAAGAGATGGTCAAGGTATAAGGTATATATATGTGTGTACATGATATTATGTATTATGTAAGTCTATTCATTTATGAGTGGTTCCTGATTACTGCCTACTGCTCTATAACTGTTTGTTTATTTATTGCCTACCTTATAATTTGCTCGATTATGTAATGTAGTCTGCACGAAGGAAGTGAACAGAATAAGAATTTCATTGTGTGGTATTATTATGCATATGTCAATAAAATTCTTTTGGATATGGATATTCACTTATGTTTTACTTATATATATCAGGTCCGTCATTCCTCGTACCCTGTGATTTTCTGCGATCGGCGTTTCTGGTACTCCACTTCGTCCACCGTCCACACGGCGCCTTTCACGTTCTCCACGCGCACAAAGCACTTGTGCAGGCTCAGGTTGTGGCGCACGGCATTCTGCAGGTCAGAGGAAGACAGCCAGGAAGAGCGTTAGACTGACAAGTGATTTTTTTTTTTTTTCCACCCGTGTGCATTTTTGAGGAATGCTGAACATTCACGCTCCATTGATTTAATTAGCAATAAAAGAAGAGAAATGAGTGAAAGCGAATGCTCTTACAAGTCCGGCCCACAGTACATATCAATCAGAGTAAGTAGGCTAAAAGGAGGTAATCAGCATAGCGAATGGCTTATGGTGGTGACAGAAGTGCTAATGCCGCCCTTGATAATGATGATGTCACTAACCCCCTCTTCTTCTTAATGGACATCCTGTTCAAAAAAAAAAAAAAACACGGCAAACGAACGTGTGTTTGTCTTTTCACTATTAAAGCCATACTGTAAAAGATTTTATTAATTACACGGCGCCCGATGCAAAAATATTACGCCCGTAATTAAAACGCGCATCCGAGTTAAACAATAAGCTTTAATATCCTTGCCTCTCTTATTTATCACCTCCCTCCGCTTGGTGTGTATGCCAAAGAAAAAAGGGTTCGGAGGAAGAAAAAAAAAAAAAACCTCATAAGCAAACGTCGCATCTGACCTGAAAATCCCTGGATTTGATTGATCTTAATGCCCATGGCTCTGAATATGATAATTTTAATATTAATGAGCAAATGAGCAGTTTTATTATGCATGCTATATAGTTAGAACTAATAAGCTTCTGGATGAGAGGAGAAGAAGAGCAGATCTGTGTGTGTGTGTGTGTGTGTGTGTAGGGGGGGTGTTAGAGAGCAGATATTAAACAAGCTTTCATTCCTTTCTTTTCTCCCAAACAAATTCTGTCCATTCATCAAAGGAAAGGCCATCACGCCAACGCCCCCGGAAAGGGATGACCTTGCGTGGGAAATAGTTGTAAGCACAGCGTGACGCCAGCACTATTGTCCCTCACGCATGCAAAAAATTCAAAATAACATCAAATGCATTGCGCCCGCTTCTGACACCGCGTCCCGAATCCAAATGAATTCGCTTTAGCGTCGGCAAGACAGAGGAAGATTTCTTTTTTTTTTCTTAACCATCTTTGTGCACGGAGACAGGACAATAAAGTTGCGGCGACATGTATACAAATGAGCCCTATTGTGGCGGTAAATAAAGAGTTCCTCCTCCATGACAGGCCAATTGGTAACCCGGACGAGGTTTGACCTCCCCTCCGGCTTGACGGCCATCTTTCTTCCTAATTAATCAATGATATGCAGAGGCAAGGCGGCTTGAGGAGGAGGTGGGAGGGGAGGGGGTGGGAGTGGGTGTCTCGCTCAACAAAAGGTGCTGATGATGGAGTGGCTGCTGTATAATTAGTGCGTCGGAGCCCTCTCCACGCCAAGCTTTTTGCAATTAATTGCGCCCGATGGAAAAAAAAATAAAAAGATCTCTCAGAGATGGGACGGGAGAGGAGGAAGTGGAAATAACGCGCGCCTAAAAATCACCGCAGAAGCTTTTTTTTCTGTATTTGTATTTATGTATATGATTTTGCCCACTGTCAACAAGGTAACTTGCGTCGGACAATTTCCAGCTATATATGAATGTTACCATAGATTACACCGATTACTTCGTATTGTTCCGTGATCATATTCACTTATCTGGCACATTTATATGATTATTATTATTATTACAGAATACTAATGGGACTAAAAACCCGTAACCGAATCTCTGGAAGTGGATTTTTTGGAACAAATTTTCCAAGTATCCCAGACGGAGTCCAAGCCTACCTTCCAGGTGGCGGCGTTGCGCCTGAAGTACGCAAACGTGCGCGTGAACCAGCTGTAGATTTCATTAAGTGTTAACTGCATGTCGGACGAGTCCATGATAGCCTGGAATGAGATGACATCAAATAATGCTTTACTAACGAGATGGCGCGCCGCACACACTCACTGCGCGGATCGAGAGCGGAAAGCCGCCGTGATTCATGCCGCAATTAATTTTAATCTAATCATGCAAAGTTAATTTATTTCCCACTCACCTGTCTTATGAGGGTTGCATAAGTAAACGGCGGTCTGACATCTGCGTTCTTATAAAACTCGTAGTTTGGGGCAATCTCTGGAAAAATAAATACTGTGTCACCACCTGAAATAATTGGTAAATTTTTATTCCTCCAGGTATTGCATTGGCTCACGCTTTCATCAAATTAAAAGGAGGGGCTGTGGGGAGGGGGGGAGGGGGGTGAGAGGGAGAAAAAGGGGGGGGGGGGGTGCACATCAAATCAGCATTTTCCATGTCTAACAAAATGCATTTTTAATTAATGTCTCTCGTGAGAGATCTTAAACACTAATAAATCCATAAAATGAGATCGGAGCAGTTAGTTAGCCCCACGCTGAATAATTGATGTGACTTCACGTTAAACGCGGCGAGTAAATACAAACATCAAAGGCGGACGGTTTAAAAATGCAAAAGTGAGAAACGTCCTAACGCAATAAATATTGTATTTACTTGCCCATTATTTGAACTTAATTAACACTTGTGTAATATTTATGCGCGGGCGTAGCTTTCCCGTCTATTTACATATAAAGCGATTAAACATAAGCTTGCTTTTTACAAAGCCGGCGGGCGTGTGTGTGTTGCATCATGATTAAAACGGATTAAAAAAAATTAACTCATTGATTTCCAGGGACGGCGATAGACGTCACAGATCAATTGTTTACACCATTCATGAGCGCGTCATCTCACGAACCGGCCTATTCATTGGTGTCCACTGTAGAGGCAATTTGGTTTCGGTTTATATCTTTCGACTGATTTGAGAATCCTTAAATTTCGCCTGCAGTAAACTGACTGCTGGCAAAAATGCACCTTAAAACCCTGCACAGTGCAGGAAACTGCTCAATACGTAATATTTTGGACATTTTTTGTCTCATCTGGTCTCCTGGACGCCATCTTGCGGGACATCTGGCCTCGTGAGAGTGGTGTTTTAAAGTCTGGTTTCTGGGCGGGTCTCGCCATGACAAAATGGACACAAATAAATAGGCTGGGTCTCGGGAGCGCAGAAGTCAAACGAACGACCTACCCGACGACAGCGGCATGGAGTATTTGTCGGAGTGGCGTCGGCGCATGGCTCCCATGCTTGGCACGTTGGCGCCCCCGAGCACCGAGGGGACCTGGGGCATGGCCGCCATGGGCGTGATAGGCGCCGTGGGAGTGGTGGGCGTCTGCGGTAAGTTAGGGGGTGACGCCGACGGCAAATTCTTGGACATGGTCACGCTGGATACCAAATTGAGCTGGAAGGAAGAAAGACTTGTTAACTCTTTTAAATAGTCCGCACATTCAATCTCGTCACTCAATAAAGAAATGGATTACTTTAATAATTCATGACCTAAGGTAAGTGATTACTCTTATTGTTGATTACCTTAAGTGGACATTCCTTTAGCCCCAAAAATCTTTTTCAAAATACTTTATTTTCTCCTCAAGTGGACAGTTTTTTTTGGAACAATTCCATGACTGATTTGGCCCTTAAAGTGCCACAAAAAAAAGATACAAAACGAGCATCAAATATCCAGGCAGTGCACATTTCAAACCGGCTTTTCATTTTCTGTCCCTCCTAAATCCAACTTGCGGAGTCACTCGGCACCCTTTCTCCGAGATCCGCATGTATGCGCTCCCTCCCTCCCTGACGCAGCCGCGTGTTTCCTCTAACAAGGCTGGTGGAAAGGAGCCAGCCCATCTCGGCTAATTACAAGCGGCAAATTGTATCACGCGATTTCTAATTAGAGCACGCTGTTCAAGATTAGCCAACGATCAGCCTCCGTGTTATCGAGTGCCATCTCGTTTTATCTCTCTATTTATCACTCCCTTAGTACAGATAGTCCGTCTTGTACACTGAGTATTTAAGACATCGCTGTTCATTTTACCTCCGAAAACTGTTGGATCCCAGTAGCGATGTTTGGTGTTCCAAAAAAGTAAGATGTTGGCAAATGTTACAGTAAAATTTTGTCAAATAAAAGAATGAACTTTCGTCTGATAGCATGCGGTATAACTTTTGTCCATTTTGGTTGAAAAGTCAGCTTTTTACTTTGAGCGTTGGTTTGTTTAGCTTCAATATTTCTGTTTCGTTCCTCTTCTCGATCTTCCGAAGTGTTTCATTTCTGCTTTTTACTTTGTGACTCATTGTTACCTGATTGTGTATTTTTTGACTAGCCACTGAGACTAAATAAATTGCAGGGTTGACGTTGTTTAGGGCCTGAAGACAGCAGTTTTTAGGCGTCCAGGATGTCTGCAGGCAAACGAGTGCATTGAGACATTCATGTTTTTTTTCCCAAAATTTCACATCTCTTGGCCAAACTTTGTTACGATAATCGCGAGTGACTCGGTTACTTGACGTGTCACTCAGCGAACAGCACGGGGCCACTCCAGACGCTAACTGCGCTAATTGTCCATCGTTCCCCTCACTTTTTGCCTCCGAATCTCATGTGAGAGCCTTCAACCGACTGGAAAAACGCCAAAGTGACCTTTCAGGCGCCTTGCTAATTTCAGCCCGGGAACGGTAATGACATCGTTATACATTCAAACCAAATTGTCCTAATTGTGAGTCGACAAGTGTGGGACGCAACCGTGGTGGGAGTTTGGCATCGACTAAAAAAGATGGGCGGGAGAGAGGGTATCGTCCGGCCCGTTTTTGTTAATAAATAGGATGAAATGTCAAGTCGGAAATAGTCTGGCCAGCTGTCGGACTTTTCTGATGACAATTAAATCGCCGCTTGGCTGTAATGAGTACAGAAGAATAAAAGTTGAGAGGTTAAACGTTGATACTTTTATCAATACAAACCTACACTTATCTAAAAAAATCGAGTAAATGAGTGCAAAACTTTGTGTTGGCAAGTTACAATGTTTCAAATTGGTCACTTAATATTATATACGCAATACCGATACTTGGCACTCGGTACTCAATTTATTACTAATATTTACAATCATGGAAACCTAGCATGTGTTGACAATTTTCAAAGATTATTTGAGGACTTTTTTTTTTCTTTTTTTGCCAACCAAGCCAGTATTTTTCATTCATGCGGTCATGCAAGGTTACACACAGAAGTATCTGAAACTTTTTCGCATAACCTCGGATCAATTGACCCAGGATGTCGTTAAAATTGCAGAGAAAAAAAAAACGTCATTTGATTACACGTTTCTGACACTTTTCCGGGACTAAATGCGCCAAAATGACCTAGGCACATTATTTCTGTTCCCTGTAAACAAACATATCAAGAAAAAGAGACACAGTGGTTGTGAAAAACGCATCCAGTACCTCCTTACAGTGACTTAAATGATATTTACTCTCAAAAACGGAGGGAGCCTTAAATAAACTACGATCCTAAACGTTCATTGAGGAATTCTGCCGGAACGCACCCCCGACTCCCACCCCTTTCTTTAGCGCCATCAAATGCAATTAGCCGTTCTTTCATGTGCGCTTTATGTAACGCAATACTTCATTAACGTCATTCATTCATATTCAGGTCGGATTAGAAGCTCCGGATTCGTCATTGGATGACATGGAATCGTTCTGCTGAGGTTTTGAAGAAAGGGCGCGACAGACGGAATAATAAAAGGGGAGTTTGATTCCTGACGGAATTACGGGATGATTATGCTATCATGTGATTATCTTCATTCAATGATCGCGATGAAAGCGGGCACTTACGAAACTACGTACACACGCTCAAATGTTTGACTGTGCGAAATCGGAGACAATATTTGGAGGGGGAAAAAAAAATGTTAAATGGCTATCAAGAGTCACATATCCCGTCGGGGCAATTTTAGCAACAATTGTGTTTATATCAGCATGGAGCTCGGCTATCATTTTCCACTGTTTGTTGCTAAAATGACAACGTCTCGGAGGCAGGGGCTCAATCATCCAGCCAACAGCTTGTTTTGGCTATTATATCTATCAAGGTGAAATGACGCAGGGAGCTCTCCACGCTCCTTCGGCCATCTAATACACTCCCAAACTTGTCTTCCCCCCCGCCACAAGCAGGTGATACAGATCTCATTATATCTTCATCTGCTCCAAACAGTTGCTCATCGCCGGCGTGTTTACGGCGCAATATGCACTCACTGGTTTGGGAGATGACTTGGGTTCGGAGGGCCGCATGTGCAAGTGGGTCATCATGGCCTGAAGACGCTCGCGTTCTTTGGAAAGCTGTTAAAGGCGGAGGAGAAGAGGGGAATTGAGTCCAAAAGTAAAGAAACACGTAGGGCGAAAAACAAATAGCCTTTCATTTTTTGTCAACAGCGGAATTTAGGTCAGCCGGGCCCTGACGGTAACGAGGCGGCCGGGCGAGTAATGAGCTGGTCCTGAGTGTGGACTCAAAGTCCCGTGGACACAGTTAAGGAGACGGAGGCTCAGCCTGCAGCTGGCAAGAGGTGAAGGGGTCCTAGAAAACATGGCGTGAGACGGACCTGCCTCTCTGGGCCTTGGTGGACTATCATCAATCTCATACATGCGCGGGAGTGACAGGGACTGGACCTCAAGGAAAGCTTCATAAAAAAACACACACATAATAGGGACTGGGTCCTCATTAGTAATGATGGCTCTTGAGAGGCAAAAAACGAGTGTAATAAGCTCCTGGGACCTAGCTTATTCATTTGCGCGCACTGTACTGGACGTTTGTTTTTCCAGCTATATCTTTTGACACATTCTAGCGACCCTAATAAGTCCTAGTGCGCACAATAAAGGATGTCCATCTTCATCTAGCTGTCGTCCCGCTGAGAAAAAAAAACGGGTACAACTACGGGCACAAATGAATCGGATGGGTCTCAAGAGGCCGGTTACAGTGCTGCACCTCACACAGGACAACAAAACCCTAAAAACACAACACGTTGCTTTCCACGCATGTTCAATAGGGTTTAGATCAGAGGACGGAACGGAAAGACCTTCAAAAAAATCGCCCGAGGTAAAACCAATTTTGTTCTAATACAAAATTCAAGATCCGGCCCACCACATGATGTCACATGCCAATGTTTCTAAACAGGACAGTAGTGCGTTGCTGATCACGGTTTAAAAAACATTTTAACAGTCAAAAATCACGTCCTAAACTTTACGGGCCTCACTGGATCTTTCTCCAGCCCTTTCTTTATTTCTGTTGCAGAAACAGAGCTGGAGCGAGGCGGCGCTAACAATTTTCCGAATCCATCCGGTTGTTTCAAAATAGAAAGACGAGCAGATGTCAGCGGCGCTTAGCAATAATGTCGCTCAATCAGCGCTCTCATTATCTAGCCAGCATGACTTCTTAATAAGGTCACGCTCCACCTACTGAAAATAGTTCCCTCCTTTTGAGCGTTCTTCAGGTGCAAAGTGCAGTTAATTAACACGGCAGACTGGGAGAGACGCGCTCGCTATTAATTGGAAAAAAAAAAGCAAAGCGGGGAAAATAAAGCGCACGCTTAATTCAATTAAAAGAGCCATAATGGCTTTGGCTGCCAGGCCTAAGGATCCCATTGTTTGCTGGCTTTGTTTAATTCAGCAGGTCCTGCTTTTGCGCTAGACCTCGCCGTGGCCTCGTTTGACAAATCGCGAGTGGTGACGGCGTAATTAGTCAGGCAAAAAGCCACCACGCGGAAGGAACTTACTTGGATTTCCAGCTGCTGTACAACCTGCATCTGCACCCGGCACTGGGCTGTGCTGCGATCGTCCAGGGCGTGCTCGCTGTTTAGGTGCCTGCGGGTGGACAAATTCACTTATTAGGCACCCGATCGGTATCACCTTCAGTGTGATTTCGTCTATAGCGGCGGAATCATCTATAGGATCCCGCCATTGTTCCCAACTCAAACGAGCTAATTAGAAGCGGCGTGACGGCGCGTGGCGCCGCGTTTAACATGACAATGGAACCCGCGCCACTTGGGCCGGCGGAAAAGGAGCTGGCTCAGCGCCTCGCCTTTGTCTCCTCGTTTACGCAAAACAATACACGCCATTTAACAACGGCAACATTTGGACGCACAAAAGCATCTAACCGCCGCGAAAACGACGTGCTGTGTTTGAAGAAAGAGATTGCCGGGCTGCTAGGACCGTCAACTGGCTTTTTGGAAAATGGCGGGTCCTCCGTTCATCCTCTCGGCTTTTAAGGTTTTCCGAAAGAATCTAAGGCGTTCTGCACAGCTCAAGCTTTTTTCAATGAGGTATCCCCTCTGAAATATTTCTTCAGCCCCGAACCAGCGCCAAGCATTTTTAGATGAATTAAAAAAAATGTGCCATGGCATCAATGTCCGATTCAACAATTCCAGAAGATAAGAAGATCATGTGGTATAATTCGTTTTTTTTTTGTTGGCTCGTCTGGCAGAAAACCACGTCACTAATGCGCATCATACAGACGTCCCCAACCGAAGGTCCACGGCACGTGGATCAACTGGTACCGGGCCACATGGCATCCAAAATAATGACAGGAAAGAGAAAACTATTGTCTTATAAAATTGTATAAGTATACCTAAACCGGTATCCTTTTTAACAAAAGAAAAAAACTGAAATATGAATCAACTTTCCACAACAGTTCATTATTTTTTACAGTGGGTTACAGCTTAGTCTAAACATGAAAAAAATAACCAAACGCATCAAAGTGCCTGAAAAAAAAGAGGTGGAATTTCACAGCACAAACTCCCAAACAGTCGGCGCCGATCGCTCCTGTTCACAAATGTTTCATTGGCAACCCAGAATAAGGAAGCGTTTGGGAGATGAGAGAGTGAGGGGTGGGAAGAAGCGGCGTGTTTCTGCAGCCCAGCCTAATTGCTGTTTCAGGATGTGCATGCAGAAGAGGGGGCATTTCATTAATCATTTAATCACGTCCCTCCAAGGATGAGGGAACTAATGTTGCAAATACCCTTTTCATTTCACTGCCCATAATGCTATCTTATGCATTTGATGTATGGCGCGTGTCATGAATTACAGCTGCTTCAAAAGCATGCCGCGCGCTGCTCGCCGTCCCCAAAGATACCTCATTACAAAAAAAAAAAAAAAAAAAAGAGGCGCGAGCAGGAGGGGGAGGGAATCGCAAAGTTTTGTTTTTTCTTTTTTTTTTCTTTTTCTAAACCAAATTCAGCATGTTCGCCATGAATTCAAAAGACACCTTCTGCTACTGGCCAGTTAGTGAGGCGATTACAAGGAATATTACTACAATTATGAAATATTCATATGGCAGCATGTCCCTCTGTGCATTCATAATTCCGCATGACGAACAGAGTAATGACGGGGAAGGGTGGACGGAAACAATCATTAAAAAATACACCTTGTTTACTCAGCTTGTTCAGAAGTAGAGTGGACCCTGCGTGATATCATTGAAAGTCATTATAAATGTGTTTGAATATTCAAGGGGGTTCAAAAACTTCATTTGAGATGTAAATATGGCAGGAAATTTATGGTCAAAAACCTTGCTTATGTCTAATTCCACAAATGCAGTAATAAACAGAATAGCATTTCAAGTGGCAGGGGTATATAGAACATGTTATTTCGTTAAAAATATCCGAAAAATTGAGTTTTTTTTGTCTATGGTTATCTTGTGACCTATTTTTTTTAGACAATTAACAGCTTTGAAAAGATTTGTTTTTTTTCAATTGTTAAGGCTCGAGTGACGACCGATCACGGACCAGGTAATTTTCTGGCTTGGGTCACGTGATGTTCGCAAGTTTAGTTGTGATTGGTCTGTACTTGAGCCTTGAGCAAATGTGATTTCGTTTTCACAGCAACTGAAAAAAACGTGTTTGAACTTTAAAAAAAAGTTCACTACGAAACTAATTATAGACACGATATGTTTTTACTGGTCAAAAGATTCAGGAGTTTGTTTGTTTTTTTTCGCACATGCACAGTAATACCATATACCACTTCCCTGAGCAGACTATATTTCATAATCGAGCAAATAATAAGGTAGGCCATAAAACAAAAACGCCGAATAAGTTTAGTATCTTTCGTAAAAACAATACAATCAAGCGCTTTCGCAACTAAGTTCCCCCGCCTATTTTTTTCATGCATCCTGCAAGTCTCTCATGTCCAAAACATCTCAAAGGCTCCCCCCCCCCTGTACACAATATGAATATGTATGTGGGCCATCAGCATCCACTAAGGGCCCGGTGATAAATCTACACTATGATGCGGTTTGGATAATTGTCCTGGAGTATTGTCATGGGCTCAGAGTTTGGCAGCGAAGCTCCTCACGAGGGTCCGCACCATGCTGTCCACAGACGGCGGTGTGTGAGCCAAACACGCGTGTAGCATATGTCCACTCGCATGCGTGCGCACATACGGCACACAGACACTCTCCCCGTGGTGGTGATGCATAAGTAATGCCCTCCGTTTTAAAGGTCTTGTCACAGAGCGGCAGACATGTGGAAGGGTAGAGGGGAAGCTCAACTATCAAGGGGCTGCGGGGGAAGGGAGTGTGTGTGTGTGTGTGTGTGTGTGTGCGCGTGTCCGTACGTGTGTGCGTGTATTATGCGAAGACACTCGGCTGCAGCCTTGTGGGTTTAATTAGCGTCGGGTTACAGACGCCAGGTTAGTGGGCTTGCCATTTCAACGTCAGCGCCATTAATAAGGCCGCGCAGTAGATGATTTAGCTACCAAAGACGTATTTTCATGTTTTTGCTTTTTTTTTTTTTTAATTCAACCTGTTCAAGCAAGCTGTTTTCCAATTTTCGAATCGATCGTTCTATCGGTTATTATCGATTCATGGGAGACTGATTTTTTTCTACGCATCAACGCGGTGTTCTCTTGCCACTTTGCGCTTCCCTTTTTGCAGCTTTGGTGCTTTGAGTTTTTTTTCGCCCAAAATGACAATTTGCAGCAGCGCCTATAGGATGTATTGAAGTAACAATCAACGGGAACAATCCCAACCTCAGTCCTAATGTAGCGTCTGAAGCAGTCTAACAGCCTGTTAATACTCGATCTTGTTTGTATATATGCGAAGACCCTGATCATGTTATTGATCCCTCACAATAATTAAGAAGCTGTAGTAGATATACAAATCAAGCGTAATATGTAATGTATATGTGATATATGCATAATCCTTAGAAAAATTCAGAGAAAACCACGTTGTTCGATGACTTGTAAACTATTTGCAGAACAGGTCTGCGGGCAACTCATGTGATACTCCGGGGCTACCACGTAGGTGACCCCTGATATATATAAAATATATATATATATATATATATATATATATATATATATATATAGCGATTCCTCCCAGAGGATAAAGAATACTATATATGACATGAAAACGGCTAGCACCAAACGCGTTCCCGCACACGTAGGTGGCGAACACGTCGACGCAAGCCAAACGCGAGGATCCGATCTTATTGGGCGCTTGCGAGAAGCCCGCGGGGCTCGCTCGCCACCTCGCAGCTACCTTTTCCAGGTGCGAGCGGTTGAAAGAACACAAGAGGAGCGTTTAAACGCTGACGGCGACAAGTTTCCCCGGCGCAACACAACAAAAGATGACTAAACGCATGGCAGGCGCCGAGCGGGTCCCTCCTCCCCCTCCCCGTCACACCCGTAACCCACACCCATCTCGCGACATGGAAACTGTCATCTAAATCTGACACCCGCTTTATGTAACCCTGTTTAAACGCCGCTTGTGTGTAGTCGACTGGCATCTCCGCCGACATGAAAGGCCTCCCCGTGACACCGACAATCACCGCTCCGAGGCACGCCGCCGAGCAGCCATCTTTGTTGCGGTGACGAGCCCGCCTCCTTTGTTGCCGTCTTGTTTTCATGTGCCGGCTGGGTTACGCTAGAAGAACCAGCCTCTGACTCGCGAAGAGCGCGTACGTGCGCAGAAGCCAAGCGAGACGCTGTTGTGTTTTGTTGGAGGCGATGTTGTGGAAAGCATGGGAAAAAAAAAAATACTCAGCCAACCTTTCAACTTCCTGCCTCACCTCCCCTCCGCATCGCCCTGTCGCATCACTTTACAAGCTTATTCCGCTGTCTGACCTGTGTTTTTTTTTTTTTGCGCACAGCGGCTCCTAAATAACCCACTAAGCTACCTCCGCTATATCCTTAGAGCATACAGACCGTCTTTAAGTAAGCGTACCGAGGTGATGCAAAGATATCGTCAGGGAAAAAAAAAAAAAAAAAAAAAAAAGGTGCTAATCCGACGAGAGCTTGCCTCCTCATGCGTGCGTTGGTCCCCAAGCTGGAAGGCAAACTCCTCTACCTGCACTGGGCCACGGAAACGGGCTCAAGTCATACATGATGCCGATGGATGTGAGGAAAATGGATAGTGCCCGTTTTTGATTTTTCATTATAGTTTGGTATTTGTTTTCGCCTTTTTTTGATTTCTAGCATTTTGAACGACTTTTGAGAGGAGATTTGCTCCGAGTTTTCCAAAAAAGATCCATTTGGGCTTCATTTCCGATTACTTTTCGTATTTCGTATATTCGTGCTGGATTATCAGTGACCACTGATCAGTTATTGAGGGATTACTTCAAAAGAATCGATGACTTAAGTACTTTAGAACTTACAGAAATTGAACACTTTAGTTAGTAGGAAATGTATTAACTCACAGCTCGCAGATTACATTTTGAGTAAATCAACTATTACAAATCAAATCAAGCATTTGTTGGGCTTATAACATCGATTAAATTGAATAAGATCGACGGTAAAAGCCCCCCAAAAAATCAACAAAAACATTGCCCATATTATCCAGCTCTAGTTGTCGCTGACTTGGGTTTAATGCGATGCATCTTCAGCAAAGGGAATAAGCAAAAAATCTTGTCAGGGCGCCACTGTTATTTACTTTGATTTATTCCCATGCAACGGTGTCAATTAAAGTTCACAATATGAGTTGATAGTGCGTGAAAATGCAGCTTAATATACTGTCTGGCTGTTTCGCCCAATAAACACAGAGTTTATTACGGTTCATTCACGAGCTGGATGAGTTTTTCCGCGTGCGACTGGGAGGAAAAAAAAAAACAAGTCAACAGTCTCAGGACTCTATCCGCGTGGCCGTTTATAGCCCGTCGGAAAATACACACCAGATCGTTATTTCACAGTTAATTACAAATCTAATTAGAATATTCAAATGAAAGCTTTTCTTCAGCGAGTGAGAGAGAGCGGGTGAGTGGCGGCGTGATAACCTGTAATCGTCGGCGCCGCAAACACCTTCCCTCCTTTGATGTCCCCTCACTGACACCCCGGCAACAAAGCCGGCCAATTACAAATGAGCTAATTAACTAAATTGTTGATGGAGCATGAAGAGTTCATTGGCTCGGCTGCCGCGCACCGTGACAACAACTGAATGGCTGCCTTTTGTTGTGGAGGCGAGTGTGCGGCCGTGCGAGTTGCCATTAGCCTTTTGACGACTTCCTCCACAAGCCTATCAGGCGCTTCCACGCCGCGTAGGAGATTTGTTATGGATCACGACTGGCTGGGTCCGGGGCCGCTATAGCTCGACTCGGGCTGTCGGCAAGGTCAAAGTGGCCGCGGCGGTCAAAGCTCGCTAGATCGCATTTGGGCGGCTGCATAATCTGTTTCTTCTCGAGGAATCTGATATTTTTTTAAACATACTTTTTTTTTTTAACGCACACACGCATCTGTCCCTCTATCTAACTCTCTACCATTCATCCATTCATCCATCAGCAGTAAGAATGCGCAATCCTTCCCCGAGGATAAAGAATATATAACTGAGTAGCAATATTTAGTCTAGCGGCTCATTTCAAATAAAAATGTGAGCATGCTAGCAGATCTTACTTCAAAAACTGGCTGAAGTCCTCGCAAAT
This sequence comes from Hippichthys cyanospilos, assembly GCF_059441005.1. Lineage (NCBI taxonomy): Eukaryota > Metazoa > Chordata > Actinopteri > Syngnathiformes > Syngnathidae > Hippichthys > Hippichthys cyanospilos. The sequence continues at coordinate 3,778,533 of NC_142390.1, read as the reverse complement.
GTTCTCGCAGCCGGGCCACTTGCACACGCCGTGGCCGTACAAGGGATGAGAGCCGCCATTTTCTTCGTGTTGCGAACTGTGTGATGAAAATACATAAATAAAAGTAGGTGGAGGTAAGACACAGATTGACTTTTCTCGGACGCGCTCTGTAGAAAAGCGCAAAAGAAAAGGTCACTCAATTGGAGACGTAAGAAAAATAGGTCAACAAATAAGAGACCATGATAAACATGCAAAAGTCGCAATTTTGCGGAGAACCAAATTATTTTTACTCTTCTAATTCACAAAGGCATACAGTGTATAGTCTTGCGGTTCTGAAACGGGGACACATGAAGGCACACTAGAAGGTACCCGAGTAGGTCTAGTTTAATACTTTTTTTCATGCCGTGACAGGAACGGCGGCGACCTTTTCAAATTGAGAGCAAACCAACTGGAACACGCAGCAATGGATTTTGTTTTTCCATCCAAAAACGCTTTGTGCATGGGCCGAAAGTATATCCAGTTAGACGAGCCCTTAACAATATCAATAAATTTGACTGCAAAGTCATTCAAAAAAACGACTGCAAGATTCGTTCCAGAAGGCCCGGCTTGAAAGCGAATCCCATTAAAGATGACAGTTTAACCTAACGGCCGCACGCGCGCGCGCTCTCGCCGGCATTTTCCGAGGGGCTCACCCCGCATCGATCGGCGCGCTGTTGGTAAGCAGCGCTCCCGACAATACTCCTTGTTCGATCATCGGCGGACACCCCGCGGGACACGGGCAGATAAAGTCTTTTTTCGCCTCCAGATGCGGTTTTCCCCGCCTCGGAGCGGCACGGCGGCGATAGCGTCTACCGTAAACCAATTACACGGCACTTCCACCTCCGAGCCGCGCCACCGTACGGCCTTATTATAATATCGCCCAAGTAAAGCCGATGAATAATGCATGGGGCGATATGTGAAGAGTCTGTTTTGGTGCAGGGGTGCATTCATAAAACACGCCCTCACAAGGATAAACATCCTGGAAACGCCACTCAAGGCATCGTGTATTCTGTTTACATGACAAGCAAGCAAGGAAGGTAATTTTCAAAAGCGGCAGAAAGCACTAAATACTTAATGCACGCTACGAGGGGCTTTATCTCCTCTCGTCTGCCGGGGAGGTTTTGTTGTGCGCGCCGCATGTTTTCCTTTGCTTGCTTTTGATATCTGCGTGCCGGCTAAGTGCGTTCCTCGGGGGAGAACAAACCTCTTGTTTGGCGCGCGTAATAGTGATCAACTATTAAACAAATAAACAAAACATCTCCTTCTCCCCGTAGTTAACGTGGGCGCCGCTTTGAACGGGAACAAACAACGCGGGTGGGAGTGCCTTTGTTTTATCTTGTAGTTTTTGAGCGGATGTTTACCCGGGTTAGCGCCATACACCGTTTCTTTTTTTTTTTTAATTCTGGAGCAACCGAAAAAAAAAAAAAGTCACAAAGGGACCAAGTGGAGAGGGACGGAAGGTGGAGCGGAGGAGCTGCAGAAGCCCTTCAATGGCAATAAGCTCAATTTGATACATTCAATGTATATAATGAGTTCTGCATGTTCTGCACCGATGTAAAGACAAAAAAAAAGTTATTATATGTAAATTTTTTGGCACATTTCCCAGCATAACGAACTTTTCTTATTACTAATATGAAAATGCTTGAGACAATAGTACATGTCACTTAATCACTTAAACGCTTCTGCCAATCAAAATTTGTGAAGGAACGGTTGCGTTGCCTCATTTTTTTACCTCTCTCGCTCTCGTTCCCGCTCTCGTCTGTGGTTGAGGACAGGGGACTGCCCGTTGGCGATGGAATGGTGCGAGATGGGCGGGGACGCTTTGGGGGGGTTGGAGGAGGAGGTAGTTGACGAATTGCTGCTGCTGCTGCTGCTGTTGTGGTTGTTGGTGGACAGGTCCAAGCCGCCGGTGCCGCCGCCCGCGCTGGTGTTATTGACGCCGCCGCCATGTTTGATGCCGTTGTCCTCCATGGCGTGGCTGCCGGCGCCAGCGCCGCCGCCGCCACCTCCGCTTCCGGTCACGTCCTTCCATAACTGCTGGAGTTCTGCTGGGCTCAGGCCAGCTAGAGTGGAACATGTGGAAAATATGCCATCACCGGATTTAAATTATAACAGAGGTGCTTTGCAAAATGGACACAAGGACGAGGCCAAATAAATAAATAAAACGCTAAAATGCACATGTAAAAACTCATTCATTCAATCTATGTCTTTGCAGTCCAGACATTCTAGCTCTGCAGATGTTTTAAAGTTTTTTAAAGTGTTCTAAAAACAGAGTTGAACATTTTAAATGAATTGATAAATATTTTGAAGGAATAACTGTATGTTTTAATGACTATTTGGGGGAAAAAGGCATACAGAATGCAAAATATTCCAGGAATAATCCAAATGTTTTTGTTTCATATTTTATGCAAAAAAAAAATATTTCTGGTGATAAAAAATGTTAATTTTTTTTTAAATGATTAAATCTTATAGTTAAAAATGTTTGGAGTTCACATTGGATGTTTTTTCTCAAAAAAATAACGTAGTTTAACTTTAAATTTTTTTCCTTGTATGCATTTGATATTAGGATATAAATGTTTATTCTTTGTGGGTGGGACAGGCCCCCTATCTCCTGCAAATCCTGGTAAATAAAACGATTTTTTGTTAAATCCTAGTAAAAATGTTCTATTCTACTCACTAACACATTTTAATGAATCAACTTGAGGGAATTATGAAAGAAGCAAGCTTTCCAGTTCACTGGCCAATGAATCCGTGGGCCCACCCGTTCGGTACGCGACGTTCGGCGCGTCGCTAGCGTTTGTGAAACTCCAAACAAGGGAGTTTATTTTATTCCGGGGAAGATGCTTCTCGCGCCTTTCCTCTCTCCTTGTCAGCAAAGGAGGTAAACAACAACAAGGAGGGAAGGTGATGGAGTGCCGGGAAACAGACAAACAGCAAACACGGACACGGAATGAGCACGATCGTGCGGAAAAATAGGGACAAGGTAGCCGGCGGAGGAGCATACCAATGAGGGCAATGCAAACACAGACGTGCGGCGAGATAACGCGGCGAGGCCGCAGGTGCATACCGATGAGGGAGACAAAGCGTCCGACAAACATTTGCACCTTTAAACCGGCGGACAAAAGACGGGCGCCGCGTTGACTTACCCGGCGGGGGCAGGGTCTGGCCGGGCAGGGCGGCCTGGCCGGGGGCGGGCCCGGGCAGCGAGAGGAGGCCTTGCCGCTGCATATTGAGCAGGTGTTGCTGCTGCTGGAGCTGCTGCATCTGCAGGAGCTGCTGCTGGAAGACGAGCTGCTGGGCGGCCAGCTGCTGCTGCTGCTGTTGTTGCTATAGCGAAAGAAGACGCGATCAAAATGCAAACGAAAATGCGATGTCCTCCTGGAAACCGAGTCTAGGAAAGATGGTTCGTGTCCCACCTCATTTTTTTACGTGAGTGTACTGTATGTACCCGCTTTAGATATCTCGCATAACATTTGGTGTGCCCCAGGGTTCGCTTTTAAGCCCAGAGCTTTTCTAACTGTACATCCTATCCATTTGTCTCCGCTAGAAAGCTATCACACGAGACGCCTTGTTTAAAAATGACAGCTTTGCGTGGGTAGAATTGAACAGAACTAGCCTAGATCCTAGGTCGCAAACAAAACAATGAAATCAAATGCATTGCGCTTGTTTTGAAAGGCAAAAATATCGGAATTTGGACTCCTCATATGACAGCTGGAACCTTATGCGCGATGCCTCTTCCCTTCCGTCCCACGATTCCCATCCCACCTCCCCGGGAGAAATAAGGGAGCGATTTCTATTCCATATTCGGCGGCGGCAAAAATAAAACAAATTACAAATCCAAACAGAAACAAAGCCGCCGGGAGGTCGCGCGCGGGGAGGTCGCGCGCGGGGAGGTCGCGCGCGGGGAGGTCGCGCGGCGGTTCCTACGGGGCCAACGTAATGGGCTGCTCGAGGAGACGAGGGAAGAGTGAGGCACGCCGCGTGTGTTTTCCGATCAATTGGACCGGATTTGGATTGGAGGCTGTCAAGCCGGCTTCTTCTTCCTTCTCCATGATAGCCGGCTGATGAGACAGCGCTATCTAGTTGCGTTGACCGCCTGCCCGTCAAGGTGATTTATGAGTGCCATACGGCGCGACTTGAAGCTTTGCGCGCAGCCGTCAAGACGATGCGCTAATGAGTCGCCTTTTTCCCCCGTTCCGTCTCGTTTCTATGAATTGTTGTTGTTGCTGGAAACACTTCATTAAGCGAGAAAGTCGCAGCATCCTCTGCATTAAGTAGCTTGGATTAATGATTTGCGGGGGACGTCTGAAAACAAAAAAGAAGAAAAATACCTCTTTGGCCTGTTTGCCAGGATGTTGCTGCTGGAGAAGCTGAAGATGAAGCTGCTCCTGCTGTTTCTTATAAAACTCCTGCAGATGTTGCTGCACACAAACAAACATGCGGGTTAATCCATAGAAGGACACATTTGCTTTAGCGTAGCTACTCTTTATTGCATTGGACAGGGAACATTGGAATTCATTTACGAGCCCTCCCGTAAAAAGGAAACGCTTGCTTTTTCTTCTAAATTTACAGCGCAGAGTTGCGCATTGATTATGCAAAAACTGCTGCGCATTATTGGCAATGTTTTTGACAGCTTTTGGAATTTGCATATGCACTGTTCTTTTCTTCAAATGGGCTCGACTAAACCCACGCAATCGACGCAATCGGTTGGATTTGTTTTGGTCTGAAGTCATTTCGGTTGCAGCCATGTTCGTTAGCAAAACAACGCAAAAAGTTTTGCTGTTCTTATTACTTAGAGTTGACGTTTAGCTCGGTCAATCGAATTTGTCGCCTTGAAGTTTTAGTTCGACCCAACCTGAGGTCAACAACCCCAGTGATGATACGATCCTTTGCACAGGTATGATGCCTCGAAATTTTTCATTGGCCAAAGTCAAAGAAACAAAACAAGTGATGGGTCCTTATTGTAATGTGCGATGAAATTCTGTGTATATTAGGCAAGGCTGAATACCGATACTAAAAATCGGTATCAGGTCGATACGGGCCTTATTTCAAGGTATCAGTCCTTGACTTGATCCGTCATTCTTTTTGGGGAGGAAAATGTGCATCAAAAGCACCAGTGTTTTTGGTAAGTTGCCATGACAGACGCGGCGGCAAAGTCTACAGCACCCAAATGTGACATCACATAATAAAGAAGAATGGTGAAAAGTGGCAATCTTAATTAAACAATTCTCTTTGCCTTAATCAAATCCACAAATGAGAACGCACTTTGACACCGGCGCAGTCCTAAATGTTACATCATCCGCCACCTACCGTATCACTCGGCACCACGCGATGGCCCCAAGTCCCACATGGGGGAATTGAACCGGCGACACGTGGGAGATGCTTAATTAGAGACGACGTGGAACAAGCGAGGCAATTTCCCAATCCTCTCAGCAAAAGCGTGTCAAGGACGTACAGAGCGACCGGCGGCTAGCATGCGCTGGGCTGGGCGGCTTTTAAAGCATGGAGGTAAAGTCCGTTGAAAGGTTTTCACTAATATGTCAGCTTTGAAATGGAGTTCTTCGGAGATGATTTGCTGATCATCTTACTTGGGATATTATCCCAAGCTTTCTTTACCCAAGTTACGACTGTTGTGACCGTTTCTCCTCCCACCTGCCGACATCTGTGCCGGCTTGTTCGAGCAAGGGTCGAAGGAAACAAGTCACTCTGTCTTTTCCTATTCATAGTGCGCCCCAAAACATATCCGCGCATCCTCCTTGAGGCAATTAGGCGGCGCTTGACGCATTTTTGCGACGTTGGGTGTAAACGCTCTCCTAAAAACTCGACTTGTACTCTGAGAAATACGGTAATTATACAACGGTTTGTACTCTGAGAATTATGGTAATTCTACAACGGTTGCAGTCAGTGAAAGTTTGGAGTGAGACATCTTTGAATTTTTGCCCGGAAGGTCTCAACACCGACTTTAGACGCACGCACCTGCTGCAGCATAACCGCCTGCTGCTGCTGGAGGAGGGCCTGGAGCTGCTGGGGGGAAAGCACCTGCTGCTGAAGGATCTGCTGCATCTGCTGTGGCGTGATCACCTGGGGACTCATCATGGCCACTGAGACTGGAACCTGCAGACCAATGGGAACAGAGCGTTGAGGAAGAGACCTTTTCCCGCAAACGGGTCGGGGGGTATTTATGAAGCGAAGGGCGTAGGCTAGAGGAGACGCTGAAGGACAGGTGGCCGCCGCGCTTTTGTGTTGCTCGCCTTATTTTTTCCGTCCTCGCCATGCCCGTTGGGAAAAGTAAGCCATTTAAAAAGATATAGACCTTAATTAGCAGGTTCCCTGAACTCGCCTACTTTAGCTTTTCCTATCAGTGGAGCTCATGTGAAAGAGCCAGGAAGTGGATTAAAAGCGTACAGCGGTGGCTTACTGCTCAGTGGTTATTGCAGAGCTTTTGGAAATTTTTAAACCGACTACACTTTTTTGCTCAAATAATATGTAAAAAGAGGGTCGAAAACGAAACGGAGTTAATTCATTTAATGCCGGGCCGTTTCCATACTAATAAAAAATAAAGTAACGGGGATTGAATGTTTTAGACTTGCCTCTGGGATGGAACGATTAGATTACATTAGATTACAACTTAAAATAAAGCCTCACATTTTGTTAAGGAGTCACTCAAACACAAGTTAACAATAAATTGCTTTAGTTCCAATTAATCTGCTCTTAATTTGAAAAGAAAAACAAACTGCAGTATTAGATTATCTGCCGGACCTCGTTAAAACTTCCCGTTGAATAGCGCCAGTGTTGTTTCTTGATTCCCCTTCAACCCAAAATGAGATCCTTCCAAAGTAGTTCAAACACCGGTGACGTTTGCGGCAGGTTTTCGCCGAAGGATCTCCACAACAAAACCAATTAGAATATCGACGTGTAGTCACGCCCAAGCGGACACTAATTGCGAGGGCGTTTGTCGTCCGGGCGGCCATGACGGTAGGCGTCCCGCGCGTCGTGTCAAGGGGCCAATAAGACATCCCCGTCCTCATCGGCGGCTAATCAAGGCGCTTGATTACTTTCCACGCGCGCCCCCCCTCCCCCAGCCCTTTCGGGCCGCCTCCCTCGCTGGCTGTCAGGCCTTGACACGTCCTTGTTTAGCTCCTCTCCCCTACCCGGGCCCGGGTTCTCCCCCCTCTTTGATTAGCTGAGACATTTGCATGGTCACTACACATTTTTCATTTTAGAAGTCATTATGCATTAGTGGCTCCTGATCGCCCGCCTTGACTAATCCTGATGAACCGAAAATCACGGCTGAAGGTCAACTCGCAGCCGGCCCCCGCCGCACATTCATATTCATATTCAAACAAATCCTGCCTCCGTTGTTCATTAGGGTCTTAGCGAGAAGGGGGTCCGCCCGAGGTGCGGGAGGAAGAGGAGGCGCTTGTTGTCGGAGCCCCTCCAAGGAAACGCGCGCACAACAAGCGGGAGGGAGGGGGGGGCTGAACAAAAGCCGTCAAAAAGTTGCAAATTAAACAGCCCGTGTGTAATTATGCAAATGCCGCGCTTACACCTTCCACGTTATTAACCCTTAAAGGTACGTTGGCAAGGTAGGTAATTACCCCGCAGTCACGGCCGCCTCCGCGTCGGCTCGCCGTGACAGTGGCACGGAAACAACATTAAAGATGCGCTCATTAAGGCTATTAATTGGATGCTGGCTCAGAGATGTTTTGGCGCACAAAAGCAGACAAGGCTTTAGATTTAACAGAAATGTATGCGCATGCATACATAAAATCAAATTGCCTTTCGATTCCGCGCCGCGCTTCAAAGTGCTTCTGTGTTTTCTAAGTGGAAAAAATAAAGGCCTTCATGGTCAAATTCGTTGAAAACCGGGTTTTTGCAGATACCGGCAAATCTCAGTGGATGCTGTTTTTAATGCAACTTAAAACAAATTTAATGCCGGCGTCCCACAACACACATACATTCGTATATACATAATACATATGCTGCAGTATATATTAGGGCACACTTTTTTTTTTTAATCATAGTTAATCATGTTCTCCACAGTTAACTTGTGACTCTTTCCAGATTAATCACACATTATAATGTGTATTCACACTATGTGATATCTTGTATATACAGCCATTTGAAGTTATTAATTTGTATATACTGCATATATGAACACACACATTTATATGTATGTATAGGTGTATACATAGTGTATATATACATATATAATATGGTGGGTGTATTTATACGTGTATACTGTTTGTGTGTTTTTTCCGAGCTCTATCCCACACATGAAAATACAACGTGGTGCACATATTTCTTCCCATAAGTATAAAATAATACATATTGAGATTTTCTAATACATACAACGCTTCCAGTACTGTGAATGCGTCGTTTTTTTCGAGATCTATCCCGATCGAAAACGTATAGTGCGTACGTTACAATAGCTACAAAGATTTTGGAATGAGCTGCGGAAAAATGCAGTAAAGAATACAAATATCTTATAAGGAACACAAAGCGCAAAGAACTAGTTGAAGACACTCAAGTGTCGCTTAAGCTAATTTGTTTCTTCCCCCAAATAAAAGAGGTAAAAACAAGGGAGGAGGGAAATGGAACTGGTCCATTGTCAAGAGTAGCACAATGCTAATTCCCACATTTAACGGCACGCTTTTCCGCTCGCCGTATCAGAGGCCACCCGATGAAAGCGGATAAGTAATTGCTCTCCTGGTTCGCATTCTTCACTGACAACCCATAAATTTAATTTTACACACACGTTCATTTACATTTTCGAGTATATGACATGATAATTGCGAGAATATAACACCTCCATTGGGCGAGATGCCGCACCGGGGCTTGATTGACGGGAGCGGCGAATTGAAAGGAACAGGGAGCTGAATTGCTTCGCCGAGAAATGATTTTGCAACGCAGGGGTGAAATTAATGAGCGTTTACTCCACGGTGATGGCGCCGGCGCAAACATCCGCAAGCCGCAGAAGAGGGGACGTTGAAAAGCGCCTCTGTCCTTTCGTAATCCGCAAAGATACGTCGATGGCACTTTTCAAACGCCGCTTACGCCAAAAGACGAAACTGGCCGAAGAGTGTGATCGGCGCAATGCGGGAATAAGACAAAGTAGGGACTCTTGAGGCCCACTCTGTTCATTTGTGTCCACTATTGTGGACATTTGCTTTGGGTTTATGTCTTTTGACTCATTACGGTTACCCGACTAAGGCCCGGCGTGCTTAGTTGAGGACATCCTGGCCTTTCCATCGATGTCTTGTGTGTGGGTGTGATGGAAATTCACTTTGCTGTCTTGTTGAGACAAAACGGATGGACACGAATAAATCGGGTGGATGCCAGGTGACTATTAATAGTTTGATGCTGCGGACAATTACATAATCCCAACCCTAATCTTCTCACGCAAACGTAACCGCTCACCCCGCTGTCAAGAAATGAAATTGAGGGCAATTAACTTCAAAGGGACGGCCGTTGACTCAAATCTTTCGGCTATTACACCATTTCCACTACGCGGTGTAGATAAATGGATCTTGAGGACGAACCCGGGCGATAGCCGGCGTATCCGAGTTAAACAATTAGCGGACGACTCGCCGCGTGTGGCAGGAAGCGGTGATTAGATGTCCGCCGTAAACATGGCGGGGGCGGAAGGGGGGTGCGGGATGGTTATCAAGGACAAGAGCTCGGTCCTGCAGCGTCGGACAGGCTGAGTTGCGCCACGCTGAGAAATGGAAGGCTTGGAGCTGGTAATTACTGCGGATCCTTGGCAGGATGAGCTAATTAAGCCAAGAGCTTGGACATACGAAAAGTACGGGAGTGGAGTTAACGTGTTTTAATGATCCCTGACCTTTTTCTAATGATGTACCACCTACGAAATATTTTATCATTTAATAACCTTTGTAAATACATTTGTAGAGGTATCTCTGCGTGGTTTATTAGGCAACTCCAAGAGAAAACCATGTTGTATTTCCGTCTCATCTGGCAGATTTTTTTAGCTAGTGAAAATGTGCAACCGCGTAAAATGTTACAAAAAAAAGGTCAACGGTATTTTGCAAAGGGGCGTGTGCAGTATTTTGTCCAATCCCTTGATCTTTAATTCAGAAGCACTTCACGTAAAAGAGAGAGCATTGAAAGACGACACTAGGAGCTGAAATTTCACCCGTATAGTGCAATATGTCAAAGTTCAACCTGACCACTTAGTTATCACACTCCTATGATTGTGCCATCCCCTAAAAAACTGTACAGTAGAATGTGGATTATTTTGTTCCAAAAAAAGGACACAATACTGCACAAGGGTTAAGCAATACATTGCTTTATGTTCCGATCCATTTGCTCTTCTTTTGAAAAGAAAACTGTCCTACATCTTGCTGATTTCTGCAGAAACATGCGCGTGCTTCCTGAAGTGCCTTCATGTAACTCCGAGGGTACTTGGGTCCAAGTGTGAGCATCCCGGAGGGGAGGGGGGCAGGGGTGCTGCAAAACTTAAGTGTGAGCATCCCGGAGGGGAGGGGGGCAGGGGCGCTGCAAAACTTAAGACGACCCTCCTCGCTTGTGACCTTTCTGTCCCCTCAATACGACACCGCTCATTTACTATCCAATTACTGCCAAACGCGGCAACGCAATTATTGATGGCCGCCACTTGCGCCATGGGGGGGCGGAGGCCCTTTGAGGGGGGCACCTGCCCAGGCGGCCGCGCGACTCCGAAGTTCAAGCGCGCGCTCGGAGTGCCTCGCGGCGGAAAAGGGAGATCGATACAGTAGATTGTCACAACTCAAGCTAAGTAGATTAGGGAATGTTTTTCCAAATCAATTTCCATAAGCGCTCGGCGCTTACAAGGGAAGCTCCATTTATCACAACATAAAGACGCATCATGTAAAAGCTTCTAATAAAAAGAGCCCGAGGAGAGTTTCCCCTCCTTGATTTATCTCGACATGCAGATAGACATTGATTAAGCCTTTTGAACGCGACCCCGCTTGTTTGTGACGCTATCAGTACAAATAGCGGCAGCGCTATCGCTAAAGTGGCGCCTTTCGCTGGCGCCCCGCGGGGTTTTGGGGAAAAACGCTGAAGTAGAGAAGATGCTGAAATAGAGCGCGGCGGAGTGGGGGGAGGGGGCGGGGTAGTTGTTAGTGGCACTTCCCTCTGATGTTGCAGGTAAGACGGCCTTCCACTGGATCAGCCTCTTCATCAGTGACACACAGTAAATTACAAGTGCTTCAAGCGGCTCACTGAATTACAGTTCATCACTCGGAAAGCCCCCCCCCACACACACACACCCGTCACCAGCGGGGCCCAGGCGTATCAGATCTGGCGGTTAGGATCCAATTAACACCCTGGCCAGAATCATCTGATTGCATGTGTAAGTGCTGGTAGAACTCGTTTATTGCGGCCATGTATCTTCTGTCACAAGGTAAATTTGTTGCTGCTACATCAAAGGTCTGAGATACTTCTTTTTACCCCCCCCTCCCTTTTTTTTTTCTCCAAACTCAGCTATACAGTGCCTTGGGGTTGCATTTCAACTCCTTTTGCATCACAATGATGAACTCGCTCTGTCCTCGCAATTTACCCAGCTTGTCCTGTAGGTACAAAAAAAAGGAACGAGGCAGGGGGAAAAAAAAATCTTGTTTTCTAGTTATAAAAGCAGTTGTGTTTAACTTAAAATGTGCTGACGCTTCCCCGCTCGCAGAGTCAACACAAGTTTGGCTCATGAATACATCATATTTTCCCCACTTGCGATGGCCCTAAGCTGCGATCACTATTTTGAGACACAACTAAGGGCTATTCATACAAGTAAAATTTTTTCTGGGCGGGTGGGGGTGCTAAGCAGCTAACCTGCTCTCATCAACACCTTTTTTTTTTTAATCACGTGTAAAAATCATAGAGCAAGACCTAAAAGAAGATGTTGATTTTATCGGGCTGCGAGTGGGGCTAATTGGACAACTTGAAATTAAACAAGCATCTGTTCTTTAATATTCGGGCTTCCGCAGATGGCACTCATCGCTGCGAGGGAGGTAGAAACCATTTTTAAAATGCTTTATGCATAAAATCAATTAAATATGCATCTGAAGCGCAGGTATTTTTATCCTGACTTTTACGGCGGAGTTTGAACGATTCCAAACCGTTATTCACCATCGGTTTTGAGTTTTCGAAATACATTACTCGAATAATGTCATGCAAATATTACGATGTACTGATCACTCCTCAATGTCGTCGTTTGTTTGTTTCAGTTTGTTTAGGATGCTGCGGAAATGGGTCATTAATTCCTGCGGAGTTCCATCCCGAGGGCGGCGAGCTAGCGACAACCCAGCGCAAAACGGAATCCGGCATCGGCGAACGGGGATTTTGTTTGGTGCCGCGCGAGGATGCGTTACGTCCACGCGGATGAACGTCGGCCTGGGTAATCCTCCCCGCTTGTGGTTGTCTGCGTTTTTTATTTGCGTTTCAAATGTCAGTGTATAAACGCCTTTCGCGAGGGCGATACCGGTCCGAGAAGAAGAAGTTGAAAGCAACACGGCGGCATCGGGGGGGGGGGGATTTACGGGAAGAAATAGGTGTTTATTGAGCGCTCCCTTGGGCTTACGGTGTAATAATAGAGCTGTCACATTACGCAAATGTGCAGGAGGCAAGCTTTGCGTGTTTGGATGTGTGTTTGTGACTTGTTTCTTTGTGGCTTGCCCGCGCATCATCAACTCCCAGATAGAATTAGTCAGGCGAGAGCGACTTTCGCCACTAATACGGCTAATTAAAACTGCAAGCTGAGGCACTTAGATGCTTGTGTACTAAATAATTTACACGCCGTGATCTATGGATCATTTCCCTCTTTTAAATACCGAAGATTGGCCAACAAGGAGGAGGGAGATGGCGGAGGATTTATCAGTAAAGCGGGATGTCATGGTAATATTAATCCCTTCCCCGCTTTCTGCTGGGTTCATCGTACACGGGGATCAACGTGCATGTTGCCGCCATCGGGAGAGAATGAGATCGTAAAATATTGCCCTGTCGAACAAGTCGTTAGAAATTCCTTGTATATGCGTTTTCTTCAGGATGTGAATCTTTGAAAGCTCGTTTAATGGCAACTTTTTGTGATTTGATACGAGGTCCTCATCCCATGTTTTTTTTTTTTAAACAAATAAAATCTATTAGAGATTATAACAATAATGCAAGCAAGTCTGTCAGATTTCGGCAGCAATTCTGTAGGCCTCATTCAAAAACGTAGTCCCAAAATCCATACAATCGATATTTCACAAGCCTTTCGCTGTTGGATATTATCCCTCTCACACAAAGATGGAATGGTAAGAACCAATCAGGTAACATTACGTACAGTACATATGCTGTTAAACCATTCAGAGAACTTTTTGTGCGACCATTTATTTAAGCGTGCATCTTTCAATACGGTATGTGCGTTAAGTTATAAAATAGCAGCTAATAATACGGAAAATATGTTAATTTATGTTACGACAAACAGCACAGTTTTCTTTTCAAACTAAGAGCAAATCAATTGGAAGGTGAAGCAACTTAGATTGCATTTTAGTAGCTCTTTTATAAAACATTGCATGACTTTGGTCATCGGTGACGTAATTTTGCGGCAGACCAGCCAGAAATAAAAGATTTTGCTTTTCCCTGAGTGGGCGGGGTACTTTGCTCCAGTTTTGAACTGACATTTCCACAATAAAAGTAAAATGTCACCTGGAACGAGTCCCGTCGCAAGAGTGTTTTCTTTTTTTTTCTGACGTAGGCTTTTTGGAGGCGGGATGTGGGGATGTTAATAAAGGCGGGCTCAACAGTTGGATTAGTGATGTTGGAGGACAAGCTAGCCATTCTTATTGATTCTTATCGCCAACACCAGGAAAGGATAGAGTAAGCAAATGTAAATATTCAATATTTACCTTCTCGGCTTGTTATTAGAGGCTTGCACACGGCCTGACTGTTATCGCGCGCCGGCGATGCTCCCTTTCAATATTGTCTCTACATACGTGTGTATTTGTCCACAGAGATCCCGCTTGCCGCCACGCATTCAAGAAAGAAGCCCGACAATAAGTGCAACAGCAACAATAAGATGTGTTTCCAAATAATCAAGCCATATTGTTCGCACTCTTGACGTGCGGAGGCACGAATGAGACTTCAGCGAGCGCATCTTTTGGTAATTAGGCACGCGGGGCGCGACACCAATCCGAGGTGTTTGCCGTTGCTCGACTCTGCGAAAACATCGGAAAGGTAAACGCCGTTTTCCCGCTCGCTAATGGCGCGCGGCCTTCAATGAGCCAAATTTTCTGCTCCACCCTTGAATTCTGTTCAACCGCTTCAAAGCGGATCTTTGACGTCTATAGCCGTCGCCGGCAGCGAATGGAAAAAAAAAAATCTAAATAAGGAGGTCATAAAAAGCGCGGTGAGCACATTGAAGTTTGTGGAGCACAATGAGGATTGTGTTAACACGAGCCGAGGTAGCGGTAGGTGTCGTTGCAACGTGTTAATGCAGACGCGCAAGTGTGACAACAAATCACTGACAACGGGAGGACAGCTCCAAGTCAATCAGATAAATTAGCCTTGACAAGTGGAATTGACATGCAGATAAAATTAGCAACCTCCTACCATGCTGTCAAAAACACTACGGAGGGAAAAATGCCTTGCGCTCTATCTTTCTTTGGCACCTTTGCATTGACTTCAAAACTCCATTTTTAACAGTACAATTAATAGCACAATTACTTCTCGGATTTCAATTAGTAGAATCGTAATTGTGAGAAAACACTTTTGTTTTGATGCGTGTGATTATTTGCCTATGTATCGTACAGCACCTCAACTCATTCAACCCCCAAAGACGTAGGAGAGATTATTTCAAATTGGAAAAACATTTTTTTCCTTTTAGGTATTTGCCACTGGTATCGGCAGCTTTCAAAAACTCGATACACTGCAACCAGCCGGATACGAAACCTTATTTCGTTTTGTTAAGTTTTTTTTTTGTGCTGTATTTTTGAAGCAAAAGATATGATATTGACCATGTTATGTACAAAGTATTCAGTATAAAAGTATTTTTCAGATACCAAACACCGAGCTTACTGTGGATATCGTTGGTGCGGCTATCGGATTCCGTGACAGATCCGAGGGATTGCGTGGGCCAAATCAAACACACTTGTGGAACGGAGGCAATCTTTTGGAGGTGGGGGGGGGCATGTATTATGGATGGACTTAAGGAGATT
The DNA here is from genome assembly GCF_059441005.1 of Hippichthys cyanospilos. Classification (NCBI taxonomy): domain Eukaryota; kingdom Metazoa; phylum Chordata; class Actinopteri; order Syngnathiformes; family Syngnathidae; genus Hippichthys; species Hippichthys cyanospilos. The sequence continues at coordinate 3,763,324 of NC_142390.1, read as the reverse complement.
AGAAAGGGAACTGTTTTACCTGCAGTGGACGCTGCTTGTCCTGGCTCTTTGGAGATTTCAGGCCACAGCCTGGCTGCTGCAAGAGTAATTGCCTCGCTGCTTGTAGGGCCTGGAAAAACACAAAGAAGAATGCGGGGCTGTTTTTCCAGCTTTTTATGCGGTTCTCAATGATGTGACATATTTTTCAGCCAAGGCCTCATACAACGGAACCCAATTTAGCAAGATGTCTCTCAGTGTTTCAATGAATTTGCTCTCCATTCGAAAAGAAAAATGCAGCGTTTCTGTCACGGCAATAAAAGTTATTTGGATTTGCAGATGACTGCAGAAACCCCGATAAAATCTCCCATACACCTCGAGTGCCTTCGTTTGAGTACCCCTGGTCTAGAGCAGGATGTGGGGGTGGTGGTTTAAAAAAACAAAGAGGCATCAAATTGACCCGTCTAGTGTGTACTCAACTGAAATACCCACTTCTCTCACTGCACATTAATGCTGCATTTGCATATTCATATAAACTTGAAGTAGCAGTAGCGCCATGTGGAGTGTCCCCAAGAGCTGTAATTAAAGTTGACAAAAATCAACATCAGATTCTGAATGAATTAACAAGCGAGGCAGGTTTTACACTATGTTGGGATGCGTTTGCGTATCGCACGCCCAAGCAGCACCGCCAGCTGGTTTGCAGCTTCACTGCCATTCTTCAGGAGCAGATGGATGAAACAACATTGTGCACAATGGGGGGGGGGGGGCACAATTTAAAAAAAACTTCTAGGGAATATACTGTACATGGCTGCGTGTCGGTATCCATGGCAACAGGATGTGTATATGACGCGGCTCTGCCAGCAGGTGGGAACAATGTTTGAACAAGTACATTGAGATCCCGAGCAAACATGACGGAGGGATGAGATTGAGAAGGCGCCGGAAAAAAAAAAAAAAAGTTGCCATGCTTATGCACCTCAAGGGAATGTAGTCACCGTGATCAATTATGGAAGGACAGAGTTGGGTGTCTGCACAGGAGGAGCCAGACTGGAGTAAACAAACACTTTAGTCGGGAACTGGCTTCTAAATGCATTGATCTGTCTCCTTGCTAGGAGGGGCCCAGTGGCCACTGCGACATATGCAAATGTGTGTGTGTGTGTGTGTGTGTAAAGGGGCGGGGGTAATGTGGAGGATCTCAAAATGGCAAATCAGAAACAGGAAAAAAAAAAGAGACAAGTACAGGAGCTTAAAGATCAAATGCACTATTGTTGATGACCTTGATGGAGCAATAAGTTTGCATAATAGAATTTTTACATTGAAAAAACTGTTTTTAAACAAATTTTTAAAAATCTACTGATACAAAGCATATTGATTTGTTTGTGTGAGTTAAATTCAATTCCAAATACATATTTTTATGTCTGTTTATGTGTGTGTCAGAAGAATTGAATGTCTAGACTACTGAGAAGAAATGTGTACGTCTTTGGCATTGAGTTAATTGCATAACACCCAAACATGGATCATCACCGGAAAGGCCAGAATGTCCACGAGTGAGCGCACTGGGACTTGGCAAGGTAGCTCGAATGAGTCAAAAGATTTAGACCAAAAACAGTGGACATAATAGGCTGGGTGGGTCTCAGGGAGGTCACAGTGAGACAGTTATTCAATTGGACACAAAAACTCAAAACAGCCATACTACTGTCTATATTTGAGGCGGCCATTTTTGCGAATGTGAGTCAACCTTCGAGTAAAGGCAATAATGTCCCCTCACTGTCACTGCGCCGAATATTTGTACAGTAGAAGTCACCAATTTTGTCACCCACATCCTACTCCACAGAAAAAAAAAAAATTCACACAGCAGCACCAAACGCAGAGAGGGAAGTCATCAAAAGTTTGCTGAAGAGCAGCAGAAGTCGACAGAAACGTCGCACGCCGCATACCTGCCTTCTATTTAAACCGGGTTGCTATGCACGAAAAAGTTGACATCCGCGGGTCCATTAATGCACACATTGTATAAACGGCACAATGTGACACATTCTGGAGAACGGGAACGCGAACTCGACCGGGAGGGAGGACGGGAGAGCCTGCTATATAAATAACAAAGCACTCAGAGGCATATTTGATGTTGATATCTATCACTGAGGTTGGAAAATAGGGGGAAAAAAATAAATAAGAGGAGGGGAAAATAACAGGGCGACTGAGACCGTGACACGGGGATCCTAATGAAAATAAGATTCGGCCCAAATGGAACTGCTGTAATTGGTTTCAGATAGCGAGGTCGGGAGAAAGGCGATACGGGCGAGTATTATGCGAAAAAAAAAGGGACGGAGAAACAAGAATGTTTACACAGGCATTCCTGGGCTACATTAATAGGCATGCACAGATCACCGGAGAGGAAAAACACGGGGAGAGAGTGAAGGGTGGGGAAGGGCTGTGAGGTGGGAGGGTTTAAAAAAAAAAAAGAAAAAAAATCATCCCTTCATTCAGTTTCTCTGTTTAGACTCCAGAGAGAGCAAAGTAATAAGGGACGGCGATTACAATGCACCTTTGTAAAGGAGCATGCAAAGACCTTAAACAAGCATGAAACACATTAGCAGAGCGGGCAGGACCGGGCCCAGAAAGCATTACAAATCTCCAGATTGCTTTGCTTATTGTGTGTGGAGGATCGGCCAGGCGTGCGTGTGTACACAAGGAATAAGCCATCCGCTAAGAATGTCACTCTTTCAAATCCACCTGGAGACCGCCGCCTTATGCAGCCGTGACATCCGAATTGGATATGTCTGAAGAGCTGTGACATTGTGTTTGGACAGCGCAGATCACTTCCTGTCTGCCGCTACGTTGGGAGTTGTTGTTATGAGCGGGACGTGGTGGATATTGGAAGCGCGACGCAGGCGGGCGCCGGGCTCTGGAAAAGTAGCCGTAAACACGCCGATGGAGACTGTCCGGAACAGATGTTTTGCGTGCCTGACCCGTGTTTGGGGGGGGGGGGGGTGAAAAGGCTGCTGTTGGACACGATGGGCCGCTGGCCGGAATCACGCCGACAGTTTTGACAAGTGCTGAACGCGTAGAAGGCCGCGTGAACACATGTGAGAGAAAATTTAGCCTCTTAAGTCAGCAAAAACAAGTCCGATTGGAAAATGTGTACGTAAAATGCAAAATACGTACCGACGTATCTTTTTTTTTTTTTCATTTACGGCGCTGACAAGTTTGTTCAGCTATATGTATTGGAAAATCTTAGGACGTAAGATGTAAAACGTACATACAAAAAGTAATTTAAGAACCGAATTGCCTTTTTTTTTGGTGGAGATTGATCTCAGAGAAAATGGCATATTTACAGTAATTACAAGTTTGTTTGGTTGTAGAAAATCTTTGCACGTAATGCGTCATACATACATACTAAAAGTAATATACGTCCCAAATCGTCTTTTTTTTTGGTTGAGATAGATCTTAAAAGTAAATTTGTTCAGCCATGTATTTTAAAAATCTTTGTCCGTAATACGTACATATGATAAGAAATATACGTACCAAATATTCTTCTTTTTTTGGTTGAAATAGATTACAGAAAAAAATGCACATTTACAGGACTGACAAGTTTGTTCAGCTTAATGTATTAAAAAATATTCACACTTAATTTGCAATAAGTACATACTATAAGTAATGTACAGTAAGTACATTTTTTGATGGGAGATAGATCTCAGAAGGAAATGGCACAATTACAGTACTGACAAGTTGGTTCAGCTTAATGTATTAGAAAATCTTCATACTTATTATGTAAATACTATCAGTAATATAACTTCCAAATTGTCTTTTTTTTGATGGAGAGATCTCAGAAGGAAGACAACAAAGTTAAGTGCATCCCACCCAAACACGAGACGCTTTTGGAAAGACCAGTCAACCAATACTTGGTAGGGTAGCTCAAATTGAGTTTCAGAGGATCTCTAGTTTACTTTGAAAACAATTTAAAGCCAGTATATGGAATGGGGCTCCATTTTGGGCCAGTTCTGGCCACCGCTGTAAAGCATTAGACCACAGTGACAGGATGAACGACTCAAAACGGGTAGCAGGTCATTCCCCCAGCTTGACGACTGCACTTTGCGTCCTCAACTTTCTCTCCACTCACCTCCCCCTTATATCCACATTTCACCTTATTCGTTTCTTCCTCTCATCTCCTCCGCCGCTGCTTGTTTATTGATTCTCTAGATTAAGAATTCCTTGGGTGGAGGATTGTAACACACAAGCATCAAATTATTTTGGGCTGTGCTTATTTGCCTTTGCCTTGCATCTATTTGGCCTTCGTCTGTAGACAATTATGCCTACCCAGGCCCCAGACTCAGGTGCTAATAATGAAGGACAAATAGAATCATATGTGTAAACTTCCCCCACTGATGAAAATTTATATTAACTTTCTGCCACAGTAAACAGAGCCGCATAGCTACACCCTCCCGGGAGGATTGACAAGATGAATTTGCTCGCTTCAAACACAGGCAAGAAAGCCAAGGACTGTATAGGCGAAGGGGAACGGCGGGGGCGGGGCGCCCAACCTCACACTTCATTTTTTACCTCAAAACAAGGGTCGACTTTTCCGGTCTGCGAGTAACGTTTATACGACGACCGGGCGTGTAAAACAACGTGATGCCGGGCCGTCGAACTTTTTTTTTTTTTTTGAACAGTTCTTATAGCTTCTGAAATCCGATTTTTTTTCCCGTCGACTCTGCAGGTGGCTTTAGCAAAAGTCTTTACTTTCACCTGGCCTCTATCGCAATTCCTCCAGATAAGGTGACAGCAAGCCCTTTCAGAAGCACTCTTTATCTAGCGCAGCTCTTAGGGAAAGTCCTTTGGAAGGCCCCGACAGCTGAGAGCTTCCACAATGTGCTATCACAAAGAGACAGGCAGGAAGTAAAATAGAGACGAGAGGAGAATAGAGCTGCTTGTGTTGTGTGCGTGCTTGAGTGATGGACAGCGTGTTGAAGGTCAAGTGTTGCTCTCTTTTGTACAATTGTTCTCTTGTTGAAGGCGCGCGATTCGAGACGTTGCCGTCGGACCGGCCGTGGCTTATTTTAGGTCATTTTTAGGATAGGAAGGCAGAAAATCAAAATTTGGCCAAAGAGTGAGCATGATCAGGAAGAAACCACAACCTACTTTTGTGTCCATTTTGTTTCACCGAGACATCAGTGTCTCCAACAGGAGACATTGATACCAAGGCCAGGATGTAATAGACTTTTGATTGTGCAAAATAATCTATTTGAAGTTTCCCATGACTTGATTTCGCCATATTTAGAAGCCGTTAGGGGTAGGATTATCAGAGGAACGCCCAGCTAGACGCAGGAACATAAAAACAATTCAAAATCAACTCAAAAAGCTCAAAAAACATCAAGAAGCAGCTAGAAATCGAGCTGCACAAATCTTGTCAAAACACGCCACTTAATCATCATCGGAGCGCCATCTTGTATCTGGGGAAGACTCAAAGTGGTTTTGGGTGTGCTGAGGATGGGTCAATACTACAAGTCTGTCTAGTCTTGCGGATCTCGGTTAAAATGGCAGGTGTAACGTGTCACCCGATTGGAGGGGTCGATTAGAGAGTTGCCTGACCTTAAACCGGATGACCTCTCCGGAGCCGCGAGGGCCACTAAATTAGGCTCGCAGTGTCGTGTTTATTTTCCATGAAGCCGTCCGAGCATATTCATTCTGTACGGAGCTAATCTCATTTCTAATCTTCTCCCAATCTATTTCTTCCCGTCGTACCTGGCTCGGCGTCTCATAGATATTCCAATTACAACGGCGTGCGTTTGACCTTTAAGTGAGCTGTAGATGATACAGTTATCCGCCTTCCACTCTGACGCCCAACGTCTATCCATCATCGGCGCAGGCGCGTGTTAAAGGTGGGATGGAGACGAAGAGAAAAGGGGAGCTGTCGCGGGTACAGAGCATGACGAGTCGAGGATAGACTTTTTTTTTTTTAAAGGCCCGGTGATGAAAATGTAACAATGCATAGGTGTGCGAATACATCAAACTATAGCGCGGATGCTTTCATGAGCCGCCAGACTGAGTCATAAACAGCGCATTAGGCCAAAAGTCTGCCATATCACGCTTGTGAGAACAAGCGACAGCAAGCGCAGTCCCACTTTTCTTGTTCCATCCCCACTCCCCGCCCTTTTTCAAAGGGCTAATCTACATCTCTCATTGAATCAAGAATGGAAATTTGCAAGAAATGCTACTTTTTCAATTTCATGCTGAAGGAGCTCAAGTTAGTGGATGTAATTTCTCCTAACAAGAAAATGTATCACTCGGTTGCACACTGTGCAAGGAACGGGCTTCCTTTTAGATTTTTTTTTCTTTTTAATCCCCCAGTTCTTGAGCTTTGATGAATATGCCAAAAGCATGATCGCTCCATCATAGTACCCCATGCAAGGACAGAACAATTACATTACCAAAGTAAAACCACTGGTTGAAAGTTGTATGAAAAGGTACTCTGTAATCATTTTACGTCAGAAACAATCCAAACCTTAGAGTAGCAGAACTTCTTCTAGGAAGAAAAAGGTGTGCCAAACAGGCCAACGCAGAACGAACAATATAATGAAAACAAAGACGTGAATGCCATAGCTCCACGAAGCTAATGTATATTTATCGTGTAAACCTCTGATAACAATGCACAGACGGAGACAATCAAAGCTCGGAGGGAATCAGCAGCGCAGACTTGGTATCGGCTTAGTGTCTAGTCAAGCTTGAAGTGCGGGCCCCAGCCCCCACAAAGCGTCTTTCTGCATACGCTCACTTTTATCGGGGCGGAACAAGCGTGCCACGGTGCTATCGCAGATCAATTGAGGCTGGTTGACTGTTCGTATGTGGGGAAATAAGCAGGGGTTAAGGCTTCAAGAGGACAAAAACATTGGTTTCAAAAACTTGATTTCCTTACGCTCATTTGGTGTTGTAAAACAAAACCAAGACTCAAATGGATTTTTCTTAAAATATTGTTTCATGAGTTTGGATACCTTCCTCTCTAAGGTGTATATGCGGTGTGCCCCAGGGTTCGATTTGAAGCCCGGTGCTTTTTGACTTGTAAATCCTGTCCATTTTGTCTCAGCAAAACAGCAAAGTTAACACATGAGACACATGCTAAACTTTCTCCAATGCCTGCTGTTGTTGCTGTCATTATCCCAACCTTCGGTGAGAAAAATCGACGCAAAATAACACGTCAGTCAGTTGGCTTTGGAGCCTTGAATTCCTCGTGGTGTGGCACTTATTTACTGCATTTGTATGAGGGAGACGCGCCTCGATATGCTCTTTTCCATATGTACACACACACAGCGTTTGGAAGCAATGCATAAAAAAAAAATCGCCCTGGTCGTATTACAAGCACAAACATCTTGGGAGATGGCAGAGAGCTCTTTATCTATTCAAGAAATAGGTCAGGAAAGAAGGTAATCTGAGGAGCAGGAAATGCTAACAAGTGAACCAGAGAAGAAAAAAAAAAAAAAAAAAAAAAAAACCTTGATACCTGGAATCTGTTAGTCGAGATCCTGGCCGCATTAGATAACGAGGACGGCAATGTCATTAAAGATGCTCCCGCTCCTTTTTTGGCAAGATTAGAAGTCATTTTCATATTTGTTGGAGGAGCAGGAGAGGAGAGGTGGGAGGGCGGCGGGGTTATACACAACAAACCGTCGGGCAAGCGTTTCGGAGACTGATTTGTTACTATTCATGGCTAAAGCGGAGAGGAACTGTAATACTAGACATGCTTGTTAAATTCACAACACTCCAAAGCTGCCTTCTAGCAAATCCTGTCTTTTGCTTGTCAGCTTAAGACACCCCGCCATATGCATATGTAGGATTTTTTAAGCTCTGTTAAATGGATAGTGGTGCCGTGGCCTATCAAATGACTGTAAGCCACTTGGGTTGCGTACGGGAGGTGGGGGGGATGGGAACCATTCAGAGAAAAGCTGGCGTTTCCACTTCGTACACAATGCGATATCTACGCGCATCTTCTTGAGACCCAAACTATTCATCGGTGTCCACCGCGGTGACTCATTCAAGCCCAGTCCGAGCGCGCTTGGTGGATTGACATCCCGGCCTTTCCAGCGAAGACTCATGGAGATGTCTCTTGTTGAGACAAATACGGACGCGGCAGCGGACACAAAATACAAAGCTGGCTCTCAGGAGGATATACCGAGGCTGTCTGTGTGACAATAACGCTCCGTCCCGCCGTATTAACGACCGGTGGCCAACAAGAGGGGAGTAGCAACAAACAATGACAGAATGCCCGTTTACGATGATTCTCCGATTTGCCACCAGGGCAAATAAATTATCGCGGAGAGTATTGAGCTCGGTCCCTTCAAAGCGCGTGTTGTGTGAGTGGACTTATAGATCCAGCGGCCATTTATTTCCCAGCGCTAAAGCAGGGCAGTTAGGGAGGCGTAAAAGGAAATGAGTTGTGAAGTGACCATTGATCCCGCCCGCCGTGCAGGTTGGCAGTCCACTATTGGGCTATATGACCGCTGGATGGCCGGCTTTTATTTACACGGGGGTGGTTAACCCTGGCCGAGTTCATTTGTCAACAGCCGAACAGGAGAAACGGGAAAGAAGTGCCGAGGATTTTTTTTTTTTTTTTTTTTCCTTTTGGGTCAAAAAGGACCCAATTAACGAAACACGCGCGGCTGTTGAAAACTAGCGAATGGACATCCCGCGTTGATAACTCCGCGAGTGTTCTTAACAGAGTACAAGTGTTTCATAGAAACCTATGGCCTGTGTTCTGCATGCAAAAACATCTCTGCAGTGGACGCAGACTAATGACTTCAAGTCCAATGTATCCTGCTGGGATTCAATTACTACATTTGCTATTGTCTTTGAACCTAAAGCTATGTTCGCTTGGGGTTCCTCAGGGCTGAGAAAAAAAAAACAAACAAAAAAAGAAAACCATTTGCTTCTACTCTACAGTAGGCGTCCCAATCCGAACCGACCAGACAAGACAGCCAATTTGTTTAACCGAGGCATTAATCAATAACAACGAATAAAATGCAATCTGATGTGATTAATTATGGGGAATTTACATATATATAAATACAAATATATATATTTATGTGCGCGCGTGTATCCGGGGTGTCCGAAACGAACATTTTCCGCACCCCCGCCCCCTCTACCTGCGTCGCCTTTGCATCAGCCCTCGTCCGCTCGAGCATAAAATGCCCACGAGTGTTTATTTCCAGCAGATTTCACTTCTCTCCTTTTTAATGCCCTCTTCTTCATTCCTCCGTCACTCTCACCCCCTTTCTCGCTTCTTTCCCTTTCAAGCCTCGGCGGCTGACATTTCGCCGGGCTCTCCAGAGACTCCGGCGCGAAATGGAGTTACTGGGAGAGCGCCACTGTAAATTTCAGGAGGCCACGCGTAATGTGCCTTAAACAGAGACGGACGGGCCAGGTCGGAAGGAGCTGGCGAAGAAAAGGAGATGGCGGGCATCTATATAGATAATAGAATAATACTGTGTTTTGTCTGGGGAAGGGCGGGCAAACAGAAGCCCTGCTGTCATTCACATCGTATATCTTTAGTGTCATCGCGGATGGGGAAACTACAGGCGTATATGTCACCGGCCCGTATGTACTATCCTGCGGGGACCGTCTGCAGATAGCTCGCCTCGGAAGAGAAAGAAGGATGGCGGCCATTGTAAATAAGTCGGACATACAAGCTGTCTTTTCCCCGACCGGGGCAATAATTTTACAAAGACGTATGACGCTTCCTTTTCAGCGCTTGTGAAGCCACGCGTTTATGAAATGGAACATATTTCAGGTGGAGGTCTTTCTCCTGTCCCGAGAGCTGATTGATGCACCAAAGCCGGGGCCAACCCTGTCTTATTTACACAGTGGAGTGAGGCAATCTCAGGCCTTAAAGATAAACCTAATGAGCTTCTTTGTGTAAGGGTGCAAATGAGACGCCAGCCTTCCCCCATGCCTTTCCGTTCCTTTCGCATCCAAAGGGGACGGTCTGGGTGATTAGGCCTTTAAATTATGCTCAAGGGCAAAGCACAGATTTGCATCTTGTGCGTGTGTGTGTGTGTGTATGTGTTCGGGTAAGAAAGAGAAAAAGAAAGAAAGGCAGGTGAAGGGCAAAACGGGAAAGATGCTTCAGGCTTATTTGTGAGAGGTGACAATAGTTAAACAACGCGCGTCAGCAGTTTTAAAAACAATAGTATCCTCGTACAACCATGCGCCACGGGTGGCACACGCTCAAGCTTTTGCTGCAATTACTTTACATTTCGGGGGCAGATTTGAATTTGCCCCCAAAACACGACAAAATTAGCCGTCACCTGCTGTCAAAACTCCTCATCCTGACCATTTCCCGCCAGCTAAAGAGCTGGGACGCCAGGTTAATTGCTGTCACCGCCAACTTGGACCACTGCCTCAGTGCTGTTGGAGCAATAAAGCCAGTCAGGCAGTATGGAATGGTCGGGAATGATGCCAGATAATACCAAGAATAAGAAGTAATACTTGATTGTCAAGAAAAGTCTTGGCCCCGGTCATCTGGGAAACAAGGGGAGTCTGGTCCCGGTGTCCGGCTGAACCTTCGATCGAGACCATCTTCTTCAAAACGTTTGGTCTTGTCGAGCTTTCGATCTCCAAAAGTCTTGTTCTCGTCTGAACGGCAAACAAGTCTAAATTTGGCTTCTACCGGCTTTGATCAAGACCAGTCTCAACCTCCGAAGGTTTTGTTCTCGTCTTGTTCGGTAAACAACGGTAAACAAGTAGCATTTGGGTTCTACCATCCGTTAAGTAGGCCTTTGGCTCAAACGACTGACCACAATATGGGCCAAAGCCCAGATTGAGCTGTGAACATCAATAAGTGCAGACCATCCTTAAGAGGGAGCGGGGGGGGGCAAGGGAACAGTATTTCCCGATCCAGTATTGGCTCATCAATCCTGATTACAAAGGTAATCAACTAACAGCCTCTTCATCTTGATCTCCAAATTCAAAGATCAATGCCCGCATATTCATACGGGGCCCCGCATTATGACAACGTGCACGTCCGATGATGAATCGATCAGAGTTTTCGTGCTTTCACGGTGATCACTACGCGTGGCAATTAGTGGCGAGCAACATTCATCATTTGCGCCAATGCTTTTCCGCGGCCGGCAAATTGCAATCAGATAAAGTAGGAATCTAATCGCTGATCTGAAATCAAATTAGCTCTATTTAGGCAACCTTTGGGGGAGGGGGGCGCTGAAACCCCCGGCAGAAATTAGCGGCGGCAAATTCGATTGCGGACACAGTGCTTATTATTCAAGATCCACAGATAACAAGGCTTTTTTAATATCGACTACAAAGATGACTAGATTAGTACAGCCATCTAAGAGTCAATACCAGAAATGCATCCGTATCATAGAGATGTGCCAAGCTGTTTGCAAATCAATTATCTGGGCCAAAGCTGCTGTGATATGAAATTCCGGGTGAAATTTCAGCTCCCTGGGGTCTTCTTTAACGCTTTCCCTTTGATGCGAAATGCCTTTGGTGTACCGATAAACCAACGGGACAAAGTAAGATCATATTTTGCTCTCTTCTCACCTTTTGGAGCGCACGCATTCTTTGTGGCATAAACACAAACGAATAATTCAAACAAGGCAAGGTCCAATCCAAGGCGCCAGACCTTAGGATGCTGCTTTTCTAATTATAGCTGCAGGTGGTATTTGAGAAGCTGCTAGGTAATGGCACAACCCAGAGGGACGAGGGAGGGGAGAATTCATCAGTGCTTATTATTAATCATCCCTCCAGCAGCGTGATGAGAGACTGCAGCTTCCTACACCCGGCGGACCACTCAATGTCACGGCAAATCTGCCAGCAAAATTACAGCCAACAGCCTTCTTTGAAAATAGACAAATATGTTGGCCGTTCAAAAATTCTGTAAAAACAGACGCATGGAAGTGGGAGCCTTTTCTTCCCCCCCCCCCCCACTTCAACCCTTGCTGTCATTCACTCACGTGTGAAATCCTCCCAATGAAAGAGTGCAAAAGTACAAGCGAACGGACGCCATCTTTTTGTCTGGACCTCGTTGCGCGTGTGCCGCAGCGGGAAGTGTGTGAAGATTTTAAAAAGCCTCCAGAGACCTGTTAGCGAGACTGCTCATTTCAATGTGTCCATTTCTGGCTTGGAAGAAGGCCTGGCCCTTTTTTTTTTTTTCCTCCTCCCATCCTCACTGTCTCACGCGCACCCACACGGCGGAACCGGCTCACAGTTTATTATGAAGACTTAACAAGACGTTGAAAACTATTTGTTACTCAAAAGTTCGTCCGACCTCAATCAGGTGTGTGTAGCGAAAGAGCGACGACGCGGGTGATAAATATGACTTGCGGGTGGGGTGCCGCATGGAGGATGGGGCGAGGGGATGTCACGGGTGGGAGTAAGGGGGGCCTGCGGGACATGCTTCATTTTGCTAGAGTGACCCCCACCACCCTGCAAACATACACCACCACGGGGCTTCAGCTGCTTCCAACAATACACAGACACACACATATTTACACACAACTCACATGACAATGACCAGAGAACCAAAAGAGGACACGGACCCACGGCGTTGTCCCTCAAACGCCTCCCCGCGACCTCATCTCCCGCTGCTGCTCTTTTGGCTAACTGTCAAAGCCATCATTCACCATGAAAAGACACAAGAGGCACTTGACTCGGCTCCTGACTTTCAAAAATACCCCCCCACCCCCCCCAACACATACTCTGCCAATTCATGCACATATATACACGTACATACATATAAAAAGTCAACATTTCTTTCCCATTACTTACTTTTACTTACTTTGCTGTTAACCAATGATTGTTGGTTATTATTTTCTGTTGTTTAATGACTACACCTATGCAAATATTTTTGGAACATGGAAAACTGAATATTTTTTTCCACAAAATCTGGTTGGTATTCAGTTACTCTTGCGGTCCGTAAAACGTCAAACATATGAATCATTCTTTATCTAAGTAGAAGCAGAAGTTTGCAAATGCCTTGTTTTGACTCTACACAAAAGACAGTGTGCTTTTATGAAGGCCCTCAGAAATCAGACGATAATTAGTTTTGAGAGGCTAAAATCTGAATAGTTTATGCTAAATGGTAGCACTCATCAAAATTCACAGTCAATTCCTTTGATACTTGCTTAATCACTTAAACACCTCTAATGACAATATATATATATATATATATATATATATATATATATATATATATATATATATATATGAAATGTAAATACTCTCACGTATGGACTTAGTTTATGCATGGAAAAATCTGGTGTCTGGGTTCTCTCTGAGCTAGTGTCGAAGCAGGAGGCCCTCTAGTGGACACTGCGCCGCCATGACACACGCGCAACACTCCCTGTGGTACCCCAACATCCGCTCACACACACACACACACACACACGCAGCCTCCTCAAAGCCAACACATTCGAGTATCAATGAGGGGAAAAGGGAATAAAACTAACAAGAATCCCATCAAAGTGACACAAGGCGTATAAAAGAAGTCCGAAAAGCGAACGGTGTAGATGTGGCTTTCGGAGAGGAGGAGCGTGATGGCGAGGGGGGTAAGGAGGAGAGCGAGCGGGCAGGCGGGCGAGCGAGCGAGCGGGGGAGAACACAACTTACCTGCTGTTGTTGCAGATGCAGCAGCTCGACTGTGCTTACTTCGCTGCCGCTGGTGTCACCAGCGCTTGATCTGCCATCTCTACCGCCAGCCTCTAATTGGCTGCTGCTTAGGCTGCTCATTCCATTTTGACTCATTGAACTGTTGCTTATTGTCTGTGTGGCCGACTCCTGCATCATCATGATTTAAAACCTAGAAGTGATTAAGAGGCACCGGTTAGGGCTCTTCTTCTTCTTACCGTTCTACCCCCCCACCCCATCCTATATATTTTTTAACGCGGCTATTATCCTCAGCCCCCCTCTGCAAATTAAAGCATTTAAAGAAGAAGGAGGAGGGGCCGGGGGATGCAGGAGGCGCAATTATGCATTCATTGTGTAAATGAAGCAGTACAAAGAGATGCGCGTCCTGGTCCGATTTGACAAGGGAGTGAGTGGGGAGGGGGGGGGGGGGGGGGGGGGGGGGGGGGCAACTAAATGTGCTTTATATCCACTAAAATCCCGGCATAAATTAAAGATTGAAGAAGTTGCATTAATACGGCCGCCGCCGCACTAAATAAAAAAGAATCATTTGTGGGAATAAAAGCAAACACATGCCCGGGGCAATTATATGACGATTAAAACATACATCAGTTTTTGCCATCGTCTTTATGACAGGCACTCAGAAAATATTTTGCATCTTGACCCTGAAGGATAGACACTTATATATATATATATATATATATATATATATATATATATATATATAAAAGAAACGAAGGCAACAGCTCATCACGCCCCAATTACAACTTGGGAGAAGGAGGCGGAGCCACACACTTGCCCGAATCTTATCTAATAAGACAAACTAAAACATTCTCTCCGCCAAACACAATTCGACTCGTGCCTAAGAGGCATAAACACATTTTGCAAAAATAATCATCAAATCAAGATGAGATTTTGACGGAATTTTATCAGCATCTATTTGAAAAGCAGGGAGGAAAGAAAAGATGGGAAATGAATTTATCAGGACTATCATTAATGATTGTGCTAAAAACAGCATGAATTATGCATATTAGCTCCTCTCTCTCTTTCTCTCTCTAGTAATAAATGTTTTATCATTTTTCCCCTTTGCGTTTACTGCTCGCTACCTTCGCAGTCGCACAGAGGACATCACTCAACAGTCTCAGTGCAAAGACATATTTGCTCAAATATGCAGCCCAAAACACATAAATTCCTGTGAATAATATGCACCCTTTGTTATAATGCCTCCCCAAAAAAAAGCAGTTAACTTGTGTATAATACAGTCAGCATAGCTGCTGGTAGGCATTAATACCAAAGCAAAAAAGACACATTAATAACGATTCAAATAATGCAAATGTTTTTAAAATCAAGGTTAGAAACGATGCTTCTCGGGTTTAAGGTTTTCAAGGTATTTTTGAAGATGCGTTTTCTTCCACGCACGCATGATATTAAACTCCTTGATTTGGGATCTTTAAAAAAAATAGTGTCATTCGCGGGGTTTCTGCAGTAATTGCGCATTTTGTAATTCTCTCCAGTTCCAAATAAAAGCGCACAAAGAATCGAGGCAGCGATAAAAGCAAAGAAAGGAGGAAGGAGTGCTGCCAATGCCTGCGTCATGATCTTCCCGGGCCTTGTAAATTCCGTTTTAATGGCGCTGTGCAAATGTCCTTTAGTGTACGTGTGTGTGTGCGTGTTTGACGAGAGGCTGATGGAGGACAGGTCTTAAAGGATGTCCACGGCCAGGATAAACAGGATCCGGGCGGAAAAGAACAAACAGGACTGAGCGGTTACACAGAGCAGGGCGACAGCTGCCCGGGACACAAGCAAACAGGGAAGAGGCCCGCTTGTGAACAAACAGGCCCCTGTTTAACACGGCGCCGCCATGGAGGAAAGAAAGACGCAAAGGGGGGGGGGGGGGGGGGGGGGGGGGGGGGGGCAAGGTGGCAGTCGGAGGAAGACGGGGGGTTCGAGACCGGCACGACGTGACATCCGATCCGGAGATGGATCCCGGACTAGCAAACTGGAGGCGGCGGCCGAGATCGGCCGGCTAATAAGTATTCAAATTAGGCATAAATTTTACATGGCTGATGTTTAAAATATTCAGAGAAAGACTGTCTGATTGCCTTTACTACCATTTTATGAACATTCTAATGGAGCCCGTATCCTTTCACCCCCCTCGGCCCGCTCAAAAACAGACAAAGAAATAAGTAAAAAACAGAGCAAACACCTCCCTTCCGGATAAAAATACATGGTCGGGAGTGAAAATGCAGATGTATGCAAAGTGTATTCCAAGAGATCAGATGGTGCTTTAACCTTAATGACAGCAGCGAGATAAATTAATTAGCCGTCTAAAAGGCGGCATTCAAATCTGCCAATTAAAGTGTCAATTAGAAACACGGCCGGGCTGCCATGACGATCCGGCTCGGCCGGCGACGGTTACGGGAGGCGGGGGCGGAACTCACGCGCGCGTTCGGGTGTGGATGTGAGAGTTTGGACACTCGAGAAACGGTTGGTTTACAAAACAGCCATAAAATTGCGGGCCACCAAAAACCGATTAGGAAGAACCCACAAACCTAGCCGGTTTTTGGATGTGGCTTCTGGATTATAACACCCAAGAAACATTGTCAACAAATTTTAGGGGAAATAATCCTTTAGCCCACAAAGTTGGTTCAAATGACTAATTGGATTTTTGGGGGTTACGTCATTTCTGTTAGGTCAAAAGGAAGAACCCCAAAACCTACAAAATGTTTGGATTTTTGGGGGGGAGGGTTATTTTATGAATTTTTCATTCATCATAAAATGTTGTGTCAAATAAATAGCCCAGAAAACAACCCCATTTTTGAGTGAGTTTTTCGGGTTATTGCAAGTATTTATATATAAATATTCTTATTTACATATTCTTTTGAGACAATGGGTTTGAAACAGTAAAAGTTGAATTATCTTTCAGCCAATCAGAGCCCAGAGGTCATCCTGCGCAAGTTGACCTGGGATGACTGAGTGAGAACTAAAGCCCCTCAAAAAGTGACCCCGTCAAAGCCAAACGATGACTCACGTAAGTTTTTTACATTCCATACCAAACACTTGATCTTGTCGGGCTGGAATCTTCCCCGAGCCTTCACCGAGAATTGACAAAATACACACATAGGCAGCGAATTCCCCGCCTGTGGTGAAAGGTGAGCCGAGCGCTCCTCCATCTTTGTTTGCCAGCTCTAAAAGCCCTTAATGTAGCCTCATTACCTGGCCTGTCTGCCGCTCTATCATGTGCGGTAAACACACACTATGACACCGGCCATCCATCCGGCGGGCACGCACAGCTGTCGGCTGTCGACCGGTGAATTGCGCGCACGCACAAACGCGCGCAATACACACGCAAGCGCGCACACGCTTCTATGCCGCCGTTAATGCACAACAAGGCTGACACGGGTTCAGTTCACAGTCTCTGGGCAATTCATTGTCATCTTCATCTCATTGCGTATGCATCGCTTGCAAAAAAATGTTTTCATTAGGGCGCACAAAAAAAAAAAAAGGAGACGAGAAATGACCGGTAAATATGTGATCCCAGACGTCCGTTCCTTATCGCTTCACGTTCCAGGTGGGGGACGCGATCCCCCCCTCTTCCCAAAAAAAAAAAAAAGGAATAATAGAAATTACATTTCACACTCTGGTGGCTCCTCATCAAGTGCAAATATGGTTACCATTTTAAATCACCGTATTGTGTGCTTGAGTGAAATTAATTTATCATTGCCATAAGTTACTACGCATAGCGAATAAAGCAGGCGAGGGCAAAAGACGTCTATATTCAATACTTTAGATTGCCTTATAAATCAAAATGCCACATATGAGCGGACAGAAAAAGAGTCGCAATGATATATGAAATCTACAAATCAAAAAGGGCGAAAAGAAAGTGTCAATTGACCGCGAACAAATCCTACGTAATGATCCGACGTCGGCTTGTATTTTGGCTTTTTAGGAGGGGGGGGGGGGGGGGGGGGGGGGGGACCCCCGGATTAAGTCAGGCACACCAGGCCGCCGTGCCTTAAAAGCTTCCTTTTTTGGCACTACGGGGCCACCATAAAAGAGCATTAATGACTACTTCTTCCAAACCTGTGTGTGCTAATGGCTTCTGCTCTCAGATAGAGGAATTTCAAAAGTGCTTTAGATTGAGAATTAAAAAAAGAAAGGTGTGAAGGAGGAGGAGGAGGCGTGAGGAAATCATATTTACAAAATCAGAAATGGCTCCAAATGAAAGGAGACGACGATGAATAATGGACTTTTTGCCGGGATTATTCAAAGCAACAGAATCAAACGCGGTTATCTGCTGTCCAATGAGCCCCACGTCGACAAAACCCGCCGCCGCCGCCGTGTTTCAATTCTTCATTTGAGCCGGCAATAAATTGTAGCGGCGCGATAGCAGACATTCAGTCAAGAGCGTTCCCAACTTAATTCTCTTCTATTTACAATAAGGAGATGAGACGCAATCAGATAAAAGGCCACGGTGTCCGTGAATGGACCGCCGGGGCGAATAAACCAGTGTGCGTGTGTGTGTGTGTGTGTTTGTAGGAAGAAAAGAACACAATATCTCCTTTGAATTAAACGTATGAGGCAGATGTATTCTAAAAAGAAATGTAAAAAAATGCCATTGTATCCTCGCTATCCAATTACTGGTCCAAAAGAAAGAAAAGAATCAGAAAGGGAACGAAATGAATTTCTTTCAAATATGCTTTGACTTTTCTCAGGCGGAGAGGTCGCCCCGTATCGTTTACAGACAGCCCCGCCACCGCCGTAGTGGGGGCGAGCGAGACGAGTGACGAAAGCCCATCAGTCAGCTCTCATTTGCATATTTGCCAATTGCATTAATTAACTCGGCCCACCTAATCAGAGCTAATTGACCTATAAAAAGAGGGGGTAAGGTTGGGGGGGGGGGGGGGGGGGGGTCCCCGATTGTCTGGTCCAATCATCTTTACCACGAGGAGAGGAGGTGCGCCAGAGAGAGCCGACCGCTTCCGTTTAAAAGTCCCGCACGCTCGCCAGCGTTCCACTGGCGACGAGCGACTCGCCGCTTTAAGGCGGGACGGACTTTTACGCGGGAGCAAAAGCGGCGGCGACGGAAACCGCCACGGCGCCGCTTGGCGGACGCGCGCCCGGGACGCAGCCGGCCGGAGACATATCTCATTGTGACGTTCTGCTTGATTAGGGCCATTATGTGGCCGCCCTCTGATTGATGTCGTCATTCCCCCTCGGCAGTCCTGCATCGATAGATCTTAATGAATTGGTAAATAAGGGTGAAGATTGCGCTTGACAACAGCGCAACTCTCCTCATTCACAGCAGATAAGATTTATGTAAGCAATTAGGGGCATAAAAAAAGGCGGTGGGGGGGCAGGGAAGGAAATGATCTTTCCGAGGCGAAAACTCACATCCGAACGGGACGTGGGCAGTCCTGGACTTGAGACTGGCTTAGTCACACTTCTTTCATGCTCGGCTGGGGACTTTAGAACCGTAGGAGAGACGCATCGCCCCTGAGATGAACAAATTGGTTTTTCACGTACAAAAAAAAAAGAAATCAAACAAAAAATAAAGATGCAGCCGCAGTGTGTGAAATCAGTGGTTCTCAAATGTGCAGGCACCGGGTATGTGAAATCTAAACAGTTTGTGCAGATATCAGCAAACGGAATTTAGAGAGTTAAGTGTTTTCTTTTCAAAATAAGAGCAAACTAATTGGAGCATGAGGGAACATATTGTCTAATTGTTTTGTAACGACTCCTTAGCAAAACACTCTTTGCCCGTATTTTGTTTTGTTTTGAATAGATTGTCACCAATTTTCAGCAAGAAATGGGATAGAACCCTACAAATTGAAATCTAATATATAAAACACCGAAGGCACATGTTTTAGGTGTTTCTTTTAAATTAACAAAAATGCTTTGCACTG
Source organism: Hippichthys cyanospilos (assembly GCF_059441005.1). Classification (NCBI taxonomy): domain Eukaryota; kingdom Metazoa; phylum Chordata; class Actinopteri; order Syngnathiformes; family Syngnathidae; genus Hippichthys; species Hippichthys cyanospilos. Next base: position 3,743,819 of record NC_142390.1, on the reverse strand, counting down.
ATTTGGGGGTAGTAAACTGAAAAAGAAAGAAAAAAAAAAACAATTGAAATTCACCGATTTAAATGATCAGTTTTCCATGCAATATCATCACCTCCAAGGCGTTATTTTAATAACGGTATTATTATTATTTTTCTGTCAAAGACCAGTGACGGACGAGGAATGGCCAAGCGAGCAGGAGTGAGCAGAGGTGCAAAAATGGGAGTGACACGGGAGCCGATTCCTTTCAGCACCCCCCCCCCTTTTTTTTTTTCTTTCCCAACAAGCACATGCAAATGAGGCCCGTGCTGCTTAACTGCATCATTTATGTGGATAATAGCGGCATCATCATTACGGCAACTCAAATTAAATTACATCACAATTAGCATAACAAAGTGATTGGCTCAACTTTCAAAACAAATACTCGGCTAATGAACGGTGTTAATTGGCTAGCGTGCATGCTAAATAAAACACGGAGGTAAACACATCCTCTAGTTAAATCATACCCAACATATTCATGTATATAGATACTTTTTTTTTTTTTCAAACTAAGGCAAAGGGAGGAGGCTGAAAAGTGAATATCACCAGGGGGATTGGTGACTCAAAAATGTGTAGCATTTAATTTTATTGCGCTGGAGAAGCTATTACAGGCGAGACTCTGGAGAACAATGTAAATTATCTGCCTTCAAAATAGACTTTGGCCAATTCTCCATGTGAACTAATCACATAGCTCATTATGCATTAGGGTATTAAATTATGAAGAGGAGCCCCTTTCGCATTCCTGCACAAAGCGCCATGAAATGTTAATCGTGAGCCCGGGATCGCCCAATCGCCTGCCTGCCTGCGCTCAGCCTCATCAATATTTCAGTAAACAAATTATCCAACACTTGTCTTTGATAACAATAATTAGCGCTTTGCTTGTCATCAGAGTAGTGACCTCTTTAGACTCAACATCTGCTCCTCAAGTTTATTTTCTTTGTCCCAGCTAAACACACATCTGCGTGTGTGTGTGTGTGTGTGCCTTTTAATTGTCTTGTTGCATCTTGTTGGATTAAAAGTAGCAGCCAACACATCTGGAAGTGACCCCCCCCAACCCCCTGCCCCCACCCCCTCAGCAGCAGAAATTAGCACAGTTTAAAAGTCGACACGTTTACACACACACAGCCACACGCGCACACACACACACACACACACGGGGCAATTCATCAAAAGTAATTAAGCAGCAGTGCAAAGTTACACAGCAAGCAGTAAAGATGGTGGATGACAGCATGGATCAGTGAGGGATGGATGAATGGATGACTTTTTTTTTTTTTTTTTACCTTCAAAGTGAGCAGAGCGGAGGTCTCGCCTCGGCCGCCGAGGGCTCAAAAGCGAGTCGAGCGGTGTCACCGCGTGCGGGGAGGCAAAACTATCTGTGTCATCACTCCAGCCGTGTTTATGGGGGGAGATGGCATCATAAACAACCCTGCTCCAAACCCCACAACCCCCCCCCTCTTCCTCCACCACAAACCAGCCCCCGCCCCAACTCCTCTCTCTCTTCTACTCTCTCTCTCTCACCACCGATATGCCATTCATGCAAATCACCATTGCCCCATTAAAAAAAAAAAATCATAGCAGACCTCTCCTGGCAATCATTCCGTCATTTCCAGTTGTCACCAGGGCAATTACCCCCCCCCCCCCCCCCCTCCCCCAATCTGGACTTGATGCCAGAGGATGTTTGAATAAAATGGAAATTCGATGCTCTTTCTCTCACCTCGCTTGGAAATAAAAAAAAAGTCCTTTTTTTTGTCAGTCAAATTTATGATGAAAAAAAAACTTTTTTTCTCCAAAATTGCTAACTAAAACAAGTATGGGTTGGCGGTCGGCGGCTCTCCCCCTTGGCCAGCCGGCGCTCGTCCCTCTCCCGACTCTCCCTCGCTCTAATCGCGCACTCTCTCACCGCGGCTCATTGTGCGCACACGCACCGGGACCGGCGCGCGGCTCGCCTCTCCAAAAACCATTCCGGAGGACCCCCGAAACTGCTTTTTCTTTGCTCGGAGGTACGTGCGGTCTTGATTGTATAGCGGTCGCGCGCGGCGGGCGAGAAAGAGCGGACTCAGCCGAGGGGCGGCTCTGGAAACAACAATTAACCGAGCCGCGCTCCGACGACCGACATCCTCGCCGGCACAAAGCGCCGCTCGCTGTGACGCATCCTGCACAAGATCACACGTGAGCGCGCAAAGATCGAGAGGCTGCGACCTTACCGTTTAAGACAGGAGTGCCGGAGAAATCCACTCCCCCCGGTAGGGAAACATTTGATGCCTGGAAGCATCAAAAACAAAGCCGAGAAGTGGGGAGGGGGGGATGCCGGCGAGACAAAAGTAGCTAGAATAATGATTTTGAAAAAGTAGCGGAAACTAGCTGGGGTGTTCCGTTAGGAGCATCGCGGGTTATGTATTTACGGCAGGAGCGGAGAGCGGAGCGCCTCGCCTCGGAGAGACAGTTGCCGTTTGAGTGCCGCCTAATTAAAACAAGTCAGGCAGCCCCACTGGATTGTTTTGACGCCCGAGGACCAATAGTACACAAAAACCAGCGGCTTGATCGTGCGGGGGGGGGGGGGGACTAGGAGGGGGCGGGAGGTGAGGGGAGTTGGCAGAGGAATTGTGTACGTTTGGGACAAGGGGGTATATAGGAAGGGGGGGGGGGGGGGGCTTTTACTTTTCCCCTCACTGTGAACCCTGACATTGAAATAATATTACATCTAAATAGAATGAAACAAAGCCTCAACTGTCAAGAAAAAAAAAAGAGCGTGCATGTATACCAGTCATCTAGGTTCTCATACCCCATCTGTAATTTCTTTTTAGCCTAGTACACCCTAAACAATGCAAAATATTTTGGGATTATTGAAAACAAAACAAAAAAGACCGTGCCATTCAAGTTTGTTTGCAGTGGTGACTAAAGGAGCCCTAAAAAAGCTGTTGCTAAAGCTGTACAAAAGTAATCGATTACTCTGCAATTACATACTTGGAGTAATTATTTTTTTAGCCGATCAAATACTAAGGTGATTATTTAAGCAGTAAAGTAATAAACTATTTAAGGTACTAAAGTAGTCCATTACTTGAGGCACTTAAGTGGTAAAGGACAATGAATTACTCAGTTACTTAAGGAACTTAAGTACTAAAGTAATTCATTACTTTATGCACTGCTACTTTAGCTACTTTAAAAGATTACTGTAGTACGTAATTTAGTAAGAGCCATTTTAGACCCTCCTTGAATAAGACACTTGAAAAAAAAATGAATTTAAATGTATGGAACGTATGCATTATTTTACAAGGTACCAGAATTTGATCGAAATCGTGCTCCTCAAAAAACGGACCTAATGCTATTTGAGTTGTCTTTTTTTGTTTGAATTCTCACTCTTTCTCTCCCCTTCTCCCTCTTGCATGCCACAGATGTTTTCCTTAGTTGCTGCGATAGACAGGAATCTACTGGAAAAGGAGAAAGGCCGGGTCCCCCCCAGGAGAGATGAGTACAAAGCCCCCAGTCTGCTCGCAGCAGATGCAGAAAGACGCTCCATCTGCCACCAGCTCACCGAGACATTTCTTACATTTTTTTTTATTATTTGAACGCCCCCAAAAATTAGGTGTTTTATTATTATTATTTTTTTCCCGACAGGCATCCGGGGCAGCTATGGCAGATTTATTTAAAGGAAGATGCGGCCCCCGAATCGGGGTAAAGACCACTTGAACTCACAGCTCCGAGCGTGATTTAACAGGCTCCGAGCGCCACATTATCTCGGCGGCGGCATATTTCAGCCGCATGATATCATTATTATGAGGCCGGCGGGGAAAAAAAAAAAAAAAAAAAACGCGTCCGAGGCTGCAAGCGCTAAACTGTAAGTAAGCAAGAAATGAAGAAGTGAAAAGGGCGCTGACGTGAAAGAATTACAGTAATTGCTTTAAGGATTCAAATGATGCCGTTTCACACTTTGAAATGAGCGGCGCCCTGCAAAAAGGCAAACAAGAGGCCCCCGGCCTGAGAACCGCCGACTTCACTAGGGGAACGCTATGCCGACTTCTACAGATCTGTGACAATTGCGCTTCCCCCCCGCAGTTATTTATTCCCTTTGTCTCGTCTTCCAGCGCTTTTCTGCTGCCAAGGTCAACAGAGACAAACAGGCCCACCAGCGTCTTGATGTGATGGCAGCGCAATAGGGAGAGGAGAAAGACAGTTTAAAAAAAAAAAGGCAGAGTGGGAGGGGGGCATGCATGGTGGTGGCGGGTGCAGACATGTGTAAGTGGGTACAGGGAGGAGGGGGTCTTGGCAGCAGCTGGCTATAAAGCCCGCCAAGAGCAACAGCACTGTGAGGATTCCTCCCATCGACTGCTTCCTATGGTTTCCAATGGACACCAAATACCGTGCAATACCCGGTAGAAACCAGCAGGGGTGCTGTTGCTTCACTGACTGATTTGGGAACGATTCTATTGAAACATGTATCTACTGTCTAAAGATGGAGAATACTCTTTTGTTTTGTGGGTGTTATAAGAAAGTCTAAGCTAAAAGAAAAGAAAATGATGAAAAACATGACATTACTAATACGCACATCAGATACTTGTGAAAAAAAAAAGATGGTGAGTAAAAGCTACAGATAATACACACTGGAGGATAGGCCACAGGGTTCAAAGCATGAGAAAAAAGCAGCAAAAAATACAGTACATTCTGCACAATGCACGAGACATCATTGGAAAGGCCGGACTATCTTGTCATAGAGTCAAAAGCAAAAAAATGTCAACGCAAATGCATAAAGTGGATACCATGAATATATATATGAATAATATGAGGCCTGCTATGTGCTTTTCAAATGTTTTAAACACCCTTCTCAGTTACCCAAACCATATCCTGGAATACACAAAAGAAAACCAACAAGGAGCTCAAAAACATCAGCGCCGACACTTTGATGGTGTAGCGAGGGGGGGGGGGGGGGGGGGGGTCCTTCTGATTTGTCTCCACCCTCACATTTAAAAAAAAAAGTCTTCAAGTGGTCTGCTCAAATATGCTGAACAGCTCCTTGGCAACTCACACAATGATAGCAAAATGTTTCCAAAGGAACACACACACACACACTCACACAAAAAAGAAGTACACACACATCAGCCATGTTCATTCATTGTCACATGAATGTTCCACAAAGCACAATTCAGGGGCCACTTAGTCCCGAGCCAAATAATGCATAATGAGGGGGTAGTGCTCTTTAAGTCCTGGCCGGTGTTGATCACATGATATGTTGCTTATGGCCAGAGAGCACAGACCATTAAGGAGCGATGATTATATAAGTGCTCGGCAGGCTGCGCCGTTTTAATTTACTGTACTTAAAGCGGTGGCGTATCCATGGCGACCGGCTTTGCCCTATTCAGAAATCCCCTAATGAAATGCCTATTAAGTGGCTGATAATGACAGCATCCAAATATATTTGCATACGTATTTCGCGGGGGGAACAGGAGCAATGGAGTGAAGAAAGCAGGGCGGGATTTTGACTGATTCGCCGCCGTTTGTTGACTGCAAAAGCGGTTATTATCGGACCTGAGCGAAGTCGACTTGAATGACCGCACTCCAAACAAGTGCTCCGCATTTTTTTTTTTTCTTTAAATGATTACAAGGGGAGAAACGATGCCGCTCGCCTCGAAGAAGCCTCCGCGTGTGACTTCCGTTTGTCACTTTTGCCAACAGGACACCCCTGATATAAACTCATTCAGTCCCAAAGACGTTTTTTTACGTTTTTCAGGAGTGCAACCAATCAATCCCTTATTTATTTATTACTCCTTTTATTTTCAAGTGTTTGGCTAAAGGGGGGTCTGAATGAAATTTATCTAAACGTTTATACGAATTAAAGACGCCGTCGGGCTTGGGGAATTGACATAAAAGCAAGCGAAGCTCACAGCGGTTTACCTGCTCGACGGCACATTGGAATTAGTTGAAAGAGCCCAGCTTGAAATACAAAATCCCGCCCTTTTCCCACAGTAATAGATATGATCACAAATGAGACCACTTCCGACGTTGTTTTGTTTCCCGGGGTGCAACAACAGCTCAAGTCGTCCCGGCGCGGAATCCGAGAGGAGTCGGCGATGTGTGGCGTTTGAGGAAGCCAAAGCAAAAAGGGGCCTTCACTGACGGGATGATCATTCCCAGAAGTATACGCCGCGCGGCTGAATGGAAGCCGGATACGCTCCATCGACCGTCAAAAGAGCACAACACCTGCGGATTCAACCCAAAACCTGTTCTCACAGGACCCAGGTTCCATTCCGCGTAGAGAGGATTGCGCTTTTTAATAATGGAGCCTAACAAGGGCTGTCCAAATTAATCGACGACTAATTCATGATCCAATTGATTGACCATCATTTTGAAAATCAAGTCATTGCGGTTTTTTTTTAATGAAAATAAAGCAAAGGCTTTGTTAGCCTCCCAGCGAGTCATTATTCTCGGTTGCAATCATTCGTGAACATTATTAATACGCTCTTGTATTTAATCAAAACATGAAGGCCTCATGTGTGATATTTGTTCATTGTTTAGTTTCTTTTTGCATCATAAAATAGCTACGGGTCAATGGGAGAGGATCACTAGGTGAAAACAAATTTTACAGGTAAGCGAGAAAAACCAAGAAGTGACGTCGAAGACAGTGACATTTTCCACAGTAAATTCTGTGAAATATACTGTACTGTTTATAGCAGAAAATATGGACTATTGTGTTGAAAACGTTTGTTTTGCATTTCTCTCAAAATAGGAGTTGAAAAGTTTGTGGAAAAAAAAAGAAAAAAAACATTTCTACTTCAGGTTTTCGGCACATTGCTTTTCTATGTGTAAGTAACAAAAAAACCATAAAAAAACAATGTAAAAAATGTCATAGTTATCAATAATACTGGATAAATAACAACAATTGGCTGATAAAGCAATAAATAGGGAAAAACTGTTTTGTGATTCATTTTCATGCTATCAGACGATTCGATTGATGGAAAAACTCAATTGAATAATCGATTCTAAAAATATTCAATAGTGAAAGCTCTAAACATGATAAAACATGATTTGTTGGTAAAAAAATATATATATATTTTATTGAAACAACAATGCCAAAAGAAAAACAAGTCGTACCCCCATTTCAAAGCTGCTGCTCTAATTTTAATGCAACGTATCATCCTGTAAATTACTTTTCTATTAACTGACAGTTCATTGACCACTGAAATGAATTGAGGGCGCATTAGTGCACAAGTTCACATTCAAGCAGGACTACAAACTGGCAAACTTGAAAATTGAAGTTGACAAGGGCTGATTTCAACCACAGCAATGCGCATGAAACTACTGTCAAGCATGTGCAATTGGTGATCATGCTGTCAACATCAAATCAATGCATTTGAGAGCAGCTAACTAATTCCATGCACCAGCCATTAAAACACTGTTAATAAATCAACAGGCTCTAAATAACTTTTAGCATCGGCGGAGGGGGGAGAGTTTGCAAAACTAGACAGTGAAAAATAAATAAATTTATATATATATATATATATATATATATATATATATATATATATATATATATATATATATATACACACACACACACACACACACGCACATTTTATAGTCATGATTCGGTTGTTTTAAACGCTCAATTTTCTCCGGCCGCAGCTAATTCAAACCTAATTTTTACGGGGTTTCCATCTGGAGGTAATTCACCATGTGGAAGCCAGCCCACTGGAGGCCGCCGATAACCCTCCGATCCCCCCTCCCTTCAACTTTTTTTTAGGACTTCCGCTGAAATGACACACATAAAAATGTTTTCATTGCGCTGTCACCAGACACGAGGAGTGGATATAAGTGTCGCGGAACCAGACAGAGCCGTGGCGATAAATAAGCAGGCACAGCTGCACCACTCGGGGATTTAGTCCCGGGACAAAGAAGTAGACAAAGAAAAGAGGGTGCGCGGCTTCATTCTTGACACCGGAGTTGGGTGTGCGTGGGAGTTTATGGGCACCTCTCAAGTGACCGGCTACATCTGGCCCGTCTAAGTGGGCTGTCTAATAAACGGCACACTTTCCCAATGAGCCAGGGCTTTCAAAGCGGTCGGTGCGGGCCGGTGAGATCGGTTTACGCTGGACGTATACCGACTCAGCACTTATTCCCAAAGAGTCGTCCTCTTTTCATCGCGCTGAACGGGATAAAAGATAAGCAGAAATGAATGGAAGTTATGAAACCGGTTTAAATATAATTAGTGTATGCATAAATAGAATTTTTTCCGCACTATAAGGCGCACCGGATCATAAGGCGCACCCTCAATAACGACATGTTTTCAAACTTTTTCCATATATAAGGCGCACCCTTAATTAATAACGTATTTGAAAACGTTTTCAATCACAATATAGTAATACTCAAAGTAATAACAATAATAACTCAAACCATAAATAAACTCAATCAATTTGAGCAACATTGTTCAACTGTGAACACACAAAAGAAACAGGTAAAGCTTAATTTATCAGTTCTTTCCCCCATCTACGAATCTCAATATTGATCCATACATAAGGCGCACCCTTTTATAAGGCGCACCATCAGCTTTTTAAAAAAATTAAGGCTTTTGGGTGCGCCTTATAGTGCGGAAAATGCATTTATGTGTTGATGTGTGAACATGAATTTATTTTTTGCAAGTTTTCTTCATATTTTTGCAAGAGCGTTGTGGATATTTTTTAAAGCGAAGCCCATTGTGACGTTTGGCAGAATAAAATTGCTATGTGAGATTTACTGGCCCATTTAACCGAAAAAAATATTCGTGTTGTATTTTTTGAAATGAAAACTTATAAGTATGTATTTCACAGGGCAGGAAATCTCAATTTGAACGTTCCCGTACGACATTAATAGGCATCTGCAATACCTCCCCTCGCCAACCTAAATGAGTCTTTTTCTCTCTTTACTTTACTCGTGCCGTAATATCACAAAACGCAGGCAAATTGAAGGACCCTCAGAGAAGAGGTTGGACTTCACGAAGTTTAGCCCAAATTTCCAGCAGGACAAGACAGACCGAGTCGCTCGCGTCCGTTCAAGCCCCCGCCCCCCACTCCGCACGCTCCATACTTCCATTCTAACTGGAAATGTATTTTCCAAATGAAAATAAACGGACTCCGACCGGTTTGAGGCAGTCCTACTCTGGAATATGAGATCAAATAAAGGCGTCCGCGGAGGCTGAAAGGAGAAATGAAATGGCTTCTGAGCAGACATGTAGCCAGTAATAAAATTACTCCTTTATATCTTCCTAAACAGCATGTTCCCCGCGGAGTGGGCGCGGGGGCTTCACTTTGGTCAAAGACAAGTACGCAAGTGGCAATTTCTCCTTCAGGCGAGATTCCCCGATTCAATCGTTCACCGCAATTTTCCTCCCGAAAACGAGAAACTATTCCGGCAACAAGTTAAGCGAAAGTTTGGCTCGCGACGAGCTGCTCGGCCGACGCCGTCCCTCAAAAGGTCGGCCGCGGCCAGAACCATTGAGAAGCCCCTTGCTTTTCAACCGGGCTCAAATGAACGCTTGCGAGCGCCGCCGCGGGACACAAACAGACAAACGTCTTGGGCGGACGCGTGGAAAAACGCCACAACTTTGAAAATTGCTTTGCCATTGGGGCCATCCACACACACACACTCGCTATTCCATTTAGCGTTTGCGAGGTATTTGCAGCAAAAGCCCCCCTGCTTAAATGCAAGTAGTTAATTTGTATTCCTAAATAGCTGGTCTCAACAGTCCTCGCGGACTATACCGTATTAGAGGGAAATTTCAATTGGAGAAAATACATTATAATTCAATTTACAGTGGCTATTAAACCTTGAGAAAAAAAAGGCTGGCAACAAAGATGGGGCCACTTATCAGAGCTGCTCACTGCCTTTAAAAGCTGTCCGTGTTCAGTGCGCCGAGTGGCGAAAAAGCAATCGCTGATGACTTTGAAAATAGGACTAAATGTACAATTTATCAAAACGTTTAAGGCCAGCGGGGATTTCGGTGAGTATAAAGGTTGGGGCTGATCAAAAACATATTAGTCCAGAAGTTTGGGCTTGAGTGTCCAAAAATAACTTCAAAATTAATTTGCCTCAATATTATCCGCATTGGCATGCACATGTCATATATATACAGTGGTCACTCTTTTTTTGCAGTTGATTGGGACCGGAACCCCAAAAAGTAGCTAAGTAGCATTTTTAATTTAAGATTTTTTTTTTTAAATGTGAAAGTCTTCACGCTTAATTTATTATTTAAGACAAATATTGCAGCAGTTCTGTACGCATATAATACTTAAATCTTAAATTATTCATTCATAAAATGATTTATTCAATTATAATTTAAGATTTAAGTAAATATGTGTACCGCGGCAAGTGCGTTTAGAGTTACCACGTCTGTCTAGGGTACAGGAAAGCATCACAGCGTGTCTTTCCGCAATACGCTGCCGTTATTTGACCGTTGTTTTCGTTCTAATCTCATCGAATAATTTTGGGGGTGAGAATTTCATTTGGACGCATCACCTGCAAAGATTACACCAAGCAGGATGTAAGAAATCCACCGCGGTCGGGGATGATCTCTGAACTAATCACGAGTGGTTTACAGCCTTCAAAATCCAATAAGAATCTTTCATGAGAAACTCCTAAACTCGAAGTTTAACAAACACACAGAAGCGCACGCATCTACGCTCGCAGGAACCAACTTCAAGAAGTTACAAGCTATATGGCAACATCGTTAACTTTCCCCCCGCGCTGGCTTTTGCCCCCATCAAAGCAAGTCGTCATATATACCAGGAAGACAGCTCCGCGGAGGGGGTGTTTCTGGCGGGCTTAAACGCACCCATCAGCCACCTGCAAGACATCTATCCGCACCGACAGATACGTACATAGCACAACTATTAGGTAATCTCCTCCTTTGTGCGCTTTCCCTGAGCCCCGGCGACTTGCTTCTATCTCCCGGTTTCACCTTTCGCTTCGTAGCCCACGTTGCCGTTCTTTTAACGCGTGATGAATGGAGAGGAACTCAGCATATGAAGTCAAGTCAAGTCATGTATTTGTTGTGTTGATTGAATTACGATCACGGTAGCAGAAATAAGTAGCGGCGCCACAAAGCCCCTTTGTTTTGGGACAAATCTGAAGTTTCCTTTTGGATATTTGATATCCAGTAAGGTAGCAAACAGAGTTACGCTCGTCTAGTGTCTGGCTTTCACGTGGGGGGGGGGGCTGCAAATCTTTGCTATGTGTTGCTCGTACTCAATTGCTGCGTAGCTCACGTGAGAGACTCCCAACAAAGGCTGGGGAATCAATCAATCTGGATAGAAAATACCTCCTGTGCCAGATGTGTCTGCTCGAAAAACATCTTTAGGGGGACGTTCTTCCTGGAGTCCAAAAAGACAGACGTGTGAGCTGAACTGGCAAACTTGTTCAAACGGACTGGTAAATAGGGTACGTTGGAATATATTGCAAGGGCGATAAAACGGGGGTCCCCAATCACCGGTCCGCAGACCCGTGCCGATCCGTGGATCAACTGCTAGTGAATTTGAGTGTATTAGGGGAAAAAAAAACTCGATTTTTCAAATAATAGGTTAAGCCCACAGAAAAAGAGTAGGACATTTTGGAAAAATGTATTTGATAAGAGTCGGCGAAAAGCATCCAACTGAAGAAAAACAAAGTTTTTAACACGCAATACCAGGAGTAGTACTTGAAACAACGATTTAATGCGATAAGGCGTTGGAGTGCTACTTTCCAGCCAAACCGGGTGCATCTCGTGCTGGAGATGGCGAGTGACCACGGCCTTAAAGGCATGTTGGAGATTTCCCACCCCAGCCCTGCGATAAAATTGTCAAAGCGGTCCATGGTGCTAAAAAGGCTAGGCTCCACCGTATTCAAAAATATTTAAAAGCACAAGTAATAAATAGGCTAGTTTTTGGTCTATATTACAACAATATGTTCAATAATTTTGCATGTCGATATTCTTGCGGCACTGTGAGGAAAAAAACCCCGCCGCTTTTAGCATTTATTCCAGTCAAAGACTCCACAATGGCGGCCACGCTTCCCTACAAAACAGCATGAAAGCATGCTGCAAATAAACACTCATCATTCGTGAAACGGACGTCAGAAAAAGCTTTGACTCGAAGGTGTTATTTACAGCGGCTTCTCGCGCGTCAAACGCTCTAAGTTTAACCGTCTGAAATAAATCTCACTCGCAAAAGGAAGAACGAAAGACAAACGTTTCATCAGCAGGTGATTTTTTTTACAAGTCTTCGGTAGTTCCTCTCCTTGACACATATATGCGCACTCACGCGTGCATGCGGGATGTAATTATAAATGCAAGGCTTGCTAAAGGGAGCTGAACTTTTCACACCTTCCAAAGCCACAAAATTGGATGATTTTGTGGTTGCGCAGCTGCCGCGCCACGCTAATGCAAGGCGGTGTCATATGAAAAATATTCTTCTCCCCAAACCACAGGGCTGGTCATTAATGAAACACAGGCGGCGCGGTGAGGTCATACAGAGTCTAGATTTCAGCAGCCACACTTAAAAAACGCTCATAGAGAATAGAGGAACATGAACACAAATCAGATTCCAGCTCCAAGGACGGGGGGAAAAATAAATAAATAGAGAAAGGCACTGGCCCCTCTCACATTTTCCCCCAGCGCTCTGCAAACAACCGTCAACTGCAGCTCAGAAACAGCTCACAATGAGAGCAGACTAAACAATCTTCCGCGGGCCAAGGAAAATGCTAAGCAACTCCACACACAGGATGTCTCACCCTAATTGCCAAACGATCCAATCGCGCAATGGAATCCGTCCATTTGGCAACATCTTCAAACTTGGCGCCACGCTCTCACCTTTAAAACTGTCAGCTTTTTTGTGACGAGCGCAAGATGAAAAACACAAATCGCCCAGGCGTATGCCGGGATTTTTCTTGGGCTTTATGGAGCTTACGGGAAAACCGGAGGGTCTGGAAGGGGGGCGCTTGTAAACCCTTGATTACGATCCAAAACGGACTCGCCGAGTCCCCCGAGGGGAGCTGGGCGATTACGGAAAAAATAAGAAATAACCGTTGTTTTGAACTCCAAATCAAACCCAATCGATTATTTTCAAAAGAAGACGTCTCAGAAAATGACCCGTTTACTGCATTTTTTTTGCCAGCTTTCTGATATCGATACCCGATTCGGGCAACCCAGGCGCGATGAACTGAACGAGGCGTCTCGTTATTTTTGTCGTTTGAGAGAAGCCGAACTCCAAATCCCGATTGAATTTGGAGGCCGATTCGAGCGGGGACGCCGTGCGCCACGCGGCCTCTGCATTTTGCAGCCAAGCTCGCCCGTGACTTCAAACGGTCAAAATAGCAGCACATTGCCGAAACACAACACAACTACTGAGGGATTAGAGCGGGCGGGGCGGGGAGGGGAGGGGGGGGAACACGCGCAAGGTAGAAGGTCTCGACAGCAGATGGTAAAATTAACATTTCAACAGTTCCTTCCTTTCATGTGAGTCTCGGCAGAACTTTTTTCCCCCTGCTTTTGGTAAGATACAGCGGCGTAGAAGGCATCTGGAAAAAGGGGGAAGAGGGATATGGGTTTATTGCTCCTCGCGGTCCACCTCTATGAAAAATTAAAGAGGCCTGTTTTGCTGCTTTCCCCTCTCCCGAGTGCCCCTAGCTGCATTCGGGGATGATCATTCTCATCGTTATAAGGCCAAAAAAACAGCTGCTAATAAAAGAAAATGAAGGATTATGGAATTTTCCGAAGATGCGGAACTCACACGGACAACTCCAAACGCTCCGAACGGTACAACAAAAACGCCGGCATCCATTAATATGGACACAGTCCGGGCTAAATTACACGTGTCCCACCTCCGTGACATTTTAAATGCAATTAAAAGCCGGTTACGGAAGCGTGCGCGGAGACCGGCCGGCGATGAAGGCAAATCGCCGGCGTGATTAACATGCAAACGAGCTCATGCTGGCAGTGGAGATTGGGGTTTGAAAACCTCAATTACTTTTGTGTGATTATCTATTTACCAGTACACAGATTTCCATTTCTCATCTCCAGCCGAGGTTCTCCACGCCGGAGCCTCAATTATGAGCGCCGCACCTTTTATTTATGATGCGCTTAATGCTGTAATACAAGCGTGGGGATTTTTCTTGTGATGTACGGCGTCTTCGTTGGCACGGTCGCCGGACCCACACTTCCTTCGTTTTGTTTCGCGAGGGCTTATTAACGCACCCATCCAAACCTAATTTACACTCACTTTAATCCTTTATCCTCTTTCTCGCTCGCTCGCTCTCACTCCCTCGCTTTCTCCATTAGACAAGCGGCGAGTCATAGATGGAGTCAAATATGTTTCCTTTAAAAAAAAGAATCAACAGAAATATATAAGGGATTGAGAGCCATCAATTACAGTCATATTTAAAGCACTGGTTTTTTTTTTAATTGAGTTGATCTCATTTTTAATCGCGGGATACTGAGCTGGCGGGGGATTGAAAGAAAAGTCAATCACACCCTGAAGTGGACGCTGATTAGCTGTCATTGTGTTCGGCATGCTTTTGATAGGCTCCTGTTGTGTGTGGGAGGGCAGAAGGAAGACATGAAAACGGAAGAGCATGTGACAGTTGTCCCTATTTTAAAAAGCCCAGTTGAAACCTTTGATAAAAGCGGAATATGCATTCTTTGTTTACAGATGAAGCAGCTCAAGTTTAGCCTACCACATCAATGCAAAGCACACAGCTATATGAGCAACAAAAACGCTAATGTAGAAAGCCACAGGATGGACCGTGTTTTATTTCAATGTTTTTTCTGATCATTTAGTGACGGACAATTTTCATTTTTGCTGACCCACGTGCTAGAGCTGCAACTATTGATTATTTTATTCATTGCTTAACCTGTCATTTATATCAGATGAATAATTATAATTGCACCTATAGTGTATGTATTTAATCAAAGTTTTGAATGCATACATACAGTATTATATATATATATATATATATATATATATATATACATACATATATAGCATACATATTTTCACAGAGATATGTATACTATCAACGTGAATAATACATTCAATTAATTAGGTTTTTCGAGAATTTCTCTTCAATTTTTAATTTGAAAAACTACACTCAGGAGAATACTACTCGGCCCTTTCTGACTGCGTAGACCTCGCACATGTATGCCACAGCGTGTGCGGGGCATACATAAAACATGCCCCGTTGCTCCAGCGAAGCAAAAAAGGAAAACAGTGCCATCAAGTGAAATTTCCGAGGATTCCTCAAACACCTCACCAGATGAATGTGGATATGCGCGAATATTGCAGAAGCATCTGTTTAGCGGATGTTGATCAACTGCTATTTTGTCGAGCGAAACGGGCAAACACGCACTAGCTTTTAGATTTAAAGCACAGAGTACCCGGTGAATCCATCTTTTTTTTTCTTGAGTCGCGCATGACGCCGAAGAAGCAAAGGAACAAAGACGGTCATTACGACGCGAACTACCGGCGCCAGGGCCTAACTCCGGCCGGCGTCGGGTACCGCGCCGAGTGAATGAGCCGGCGGTGACGGCGAGAATGACGAGTGAGATAGAATAAAAGACAGGAGCCGGGGAGAGAGCTCAGATAATGGTAGATAATGGACAATTAACTCCGGCTAGTAGCGGCGGGTGCGGCGAATAGCGGCTTGGTGGTGCAGCAAGTCCCCAATCACCACTCGACCATATTCACATTGGGAATAGGAGCAATATCAGGCTGCGGGCTCGCGGGCCTCCGAGGTATACACGCCGCATGAGCAATCTCCACAATGCCTCCAAACAATGCTCCAGAGCAACAAAGTGTCCCAAAGTGCCAACGCTAGCACTCTGCCGCTAGCAAGCGCGCGCCGTCCTAACCTTGCCTATTGTTTCGTGTCCTTTCAGCAACCAAATGAACCCAAGAGCCATAAATCCATTCAAAAAGCGGCAAACAGACTTAGAGAGCTTCGCCGGTATCCATAATCGAATCGTATAAGCAAATGAGTCGGCGCGCGGCAGTAACAATGCGCGAGTTTTAATCAGGGGACTCCAAAGTGTTGGAAGTGGCCACCCGGCCCGCCACCACCTTCAAGCTTCATCTAAATCTATTGATCTGTGAAACACGGAGGCCCAGGGGAGCCAATTCACTTAATATCATACATCTAATGATGAGATGAATCACGAGAACGCCGCTTGGTAATTAAACGTCTTACAAACCATTTAACTGACTGTGCGTCAGGAGGGTTCACCGGGGGTCGCCGCGTTTGTTTTTCATTTCTCGCTCGCCCACGAAAACAGGAGGTATGAGCAGTTGGGGGGGGGGGGGGGGGTTGATGGTGGAAAACAGTCCATGACACAATGGTGAAAACACACTAATGATTGTTAGCAGCTATGGCACTAATCCCGAATGCTGTCAAGATGTTGAAGGGAAAACAATTCGAAGGGGAGGCGGAGTAAAAGCAGGCAAAACAAACATCTTGGCTTCCGTGCTTTTTTTTTTTTTTTCCTCCTGCAAATCTCTTTGGCACACATTTGCATCTGTTGACATTCTGCGATCATATGAACTGTAAATACATGAAAAGGGGAGGGGGGGGCCTTCTGTCCGGGGGAAAACGTGTCGGATTCACAAAAGGTGTGTTTAACATACACTCTGAGAGCTTATTTACCGTCAACATCCAAAACACTAATCCCTACTTAGCGTTAATAATTGCCCAATAGTGACATGCCACTGTGTTTTGGTACCATCTGGAAAAATGTGGGCATCCCCCAAACCAGTTATTGTATCCAAAGCAACGCTAGATTTCCCCCCACCTTTTGTGATAACTTCCAGTAGTATACAGTACTATTATAATATACTCCTTTCACGTAGAGCCTATTTATTTGTTGGTTTTTGGTCTTGTTTTTCTGATCTCGTCTCCCCCTCGTGTTCATTTGTGCATTGCAGATCTTCTTTCCTTGCCCTGTGGGGGTGGAGTCTCATGCTGCTACCTTCTAGCCATCTGTCATTAACCGACAGCAGACACGGTACTGTTGTTTTGGTGCGGTATTCTAACAATCCTCGTATTTCTGTGCTATGTTCAAAACATGTTGGAAGTTGCTGGTTAGCAAAACGCGTTGCACCACATTAACATGCATTCATTTCAATGCTACTTTGTTTTCAAAGATGACACGCCAGATTTCATTAAAATGCACTTGTCAGTTTTAGATTCGCTTAGTGTTTAGCATTAAACGGTCTTTCCTCGTATTCAGGTTGAGAAAGATATTTGTGAAAAGTGTACCTTATTCAGCGCCAAGGAGGTGATGATTAACAACCTTACAGAGATTCCACAATGTGCTTAGCTCGCTCGCCGGCAGAATCTCATTGAGCGCTTACCTGAAATATGTGCAAAGGTTGGGTAAACGTGTTGCACCATAATAACACATATTAACAAAATTTGCTGCTGCTGTGATTCTCAGATTTGAAATTGAGAAGGGATACATATTAGGGGTTAGCATAAAAGTACCACACAGCTGTGAATTCTTTTGCGGTCCTTTCGAATAAAACGATGGTAAACATTATCACTTCTTAAAAAAGAAAAAAAAAAAAGATAGGATTCAAGCTCGCGCTCCATTGAGGGGACCGGGAACAAAGTATCACAAAAGGCCCAACGTCTGCCGCGATGAATATGTGTGAGATTATAACCCAAGTCATCATTTCCATAATGTAAAACACGCTCTTCTTCTTATTCACCCGCTGACTATTCACTAAATAAATGGGGAAAAACTATCACCGCCGCAAAAATATTGGACAAAAGGCAGAGGGGAGTTTTGAATGACCCTTTTTCACAATAAAAAAGGCTGTCCAAACACATTGGGAAGCAGCCGAGTGGGAAAGGAGCACTTGAGTATTTATCAGCGGGTACAAAGCAAACGTATTACCATGTCACCTGGACCACTTAACTGTCCGGGTCAAAGCCGAGCTTTACATAATGCCAGGTGAAAATATCAGCAAGGGTTTCTTTGGATCTACGACTCGACACCGGGTCCGACCGAAGGATCATTCCGCAGATTCCGGTTTTCAAGCCCGGCCGCTTGCGAATTGAACCGATATGCTGACTCGCTGCTGAATAAGTCTTTCCGAGGAGAGAAAAAAAAAAAGGGGTCCCAGTTAAACGGTCTGAAAGAACTCTGTGAATGGTGAGTTGAAAGAAACACGCATTAATAGACTTTAACAGGCAGTTGTGGCTTTTAGCGCGGCCGGCAAACGAAAAAGCAAACGCCTCGACGTCGGCGTACTCCATCGCGAGCGGCCACTTGCCCGCAAGACCTCGAATGCAAGTGTTACTTTTCTAGAGAGATGCTCAAAAAAACATTTCAGTTGTGAAATTCCGGAGCCGCGGACAACATCTTGGCCTCCGTTCGCAGCGGCTATCGATTCAATTCGAGAAAGCGTTATAGCGCTCCCTCAAACGCCGAGCCCGTTTATTTACTTTATCTACAATATAATGCTTCGCTGAACATTAGCGACACGGGTTTCAATCAGCCGTTGAGAAACGCGCGCGCCGGCGCGTGTGCTCAGTCAGGTGGGGAGATGAGATGAACGCGGCCGCCTCGGAGCTAGCGTGGCTTTAAACAGAAGCGCTAACAAAGAGGTCGCAGCGCCGCCAAATAAAAGCGCACAGATGGAGAGAAGATTCCAAAATAATACAAACAAAGGCAACTCTGCTTTAGGGGCAAAATGGAGGCCAGATGGTGTTGTACTTTTGCATTTTTCTTTGGAATGTCTTTTATATTTAATAAAGAACAGGGATTTAACTGTGACAACAACGTACTCTCGGTATCTGTACATCTGCATTTTTTAGGTAATTTCATTAGCCTATAATCTGCTACTTGCTTCGACTTGCTTTCGACGATAGCGCGATACGGTGCCGTGAGGGATGCCCGTGCAGGTTTTTCCGACACGGATCCTCTCTAAAGCGTTGGCGCATCACAGCAAAGTACAAAAGTGCATTTTCTTCGAAAGAAAAAGTGAGAGTGGGCGAAAAGAGAGGGGGGGCGGCACGGTTTCCCCCGAGTATGGCAGAGCGTGTTTCTTCCAATAAATACAGGTGAGCAACTCGACAGCGCGGGACCACCGAGTTGACTGACAAGCGAGCGCTCTGACTGACCTCCGTGCTTTTGTGTTACATGACAGAGGGGAGCTTGGCGGGACCGACAAAGAAAAAGCGCGCGTGGATTTCGTTTGGTGTGAGCGAGCCAGGAGGATTTTGGTGAGTTTGGCTGTTCAAAAAAAAGGACGGCTAGTTGCCTTCACAGGTGAGCAGCGGGAGGGAACACCCCTGTGCATCGCTTACATGGGGAGAACGGGGAGAAAGTGAGGCGCTGCGAGGAAGCGGGGGGGGGATATATGCAGTTCGCCGACTGAATCTTTTCCACATGACGGGCCTCGGGCTGTTTTTGTCAACTGCACTCTTGAGTAGCAAGGAGTCAGGTAGTGTGACCACATGATTGCCCAAGAGGCACTACAGTGAGAGATGGAGAAATGGGGGGAGAGAGAGAGAGAGCTCAGGGAGAAGTGAGAATGATGGGAGGAGGGGGGGCTTTAGCATGGACAGGGCCCGTGCAGCAAGCATGATGAGGTGTAATCACAAACCCCATTCAGAGTGCAGCGGAGTTTGTCAACATACACACATTCGCATTCCACTGTCTGTCAGCTCTGTGACCCGAATCCGGCATGCTGTGTGTTTTCACGCGCGCGCACACACACGCCCATTCTACTCCCGAGCAGCTAGTCTGCAGCACAGTCTGGGTTTGCGCTTATCGCTTTTCCAGCTGTGATCAAATGATCATTACCGACAATGGATTCAGATCCGAGAAGTATTTAAAGACCATTCATGTCATTGTGGCTACCCTACTAAGTCCTGGTGTGCTCAGTAGAGGACATCCTGGCTTTTCCAAGGATGTTTCGTGTGTTTGGGTAGGACGCAATCAACGTTGCTGAAGGAGGACCAATACCAGGTGCGGTATCTGTATTGGGCTGATACCAGGCATTATTTTTTAAAATTTGCGGAACCAATTAATGACATAATTGATTTTTTTTTTTTTTTTGTGGAAGGAGATGCATGCTAAAAAAGTGTGAGAATTTAAAAAAAACAAGTAGGAAAACCACAATACATTATTTACTGTGATTAAAGGAATTTTAAAAATTAAAAAAATGCCTTCCAATAGGCAAATTCGTGCATTTTTGGACAGCAACTCTACATACGGTTGCAGGGAACCTGACCTAACTCCGACTCATCGGCAGGTAAAAATAGTGTACATTTAAGTTGAGGTCACGGCGACGTCCCGGCGGAACAGTGAACTGTGAAGGGCTTACATAAAGCCCGCGTGCAGGCTGAAAAATGAGGCAGCGTGACAGTTTAGTGATAACACAGCAGTTCAATCTGTCAGGACAATCAGCATTTAGACCTTGGGAAAAGAATGTGCGACTGCGTGCGACCGATTCATTGGACACGATCGGCGGTCCAGTGAAGCCACTCGTAATTCTTCCCACCTGAAATGGTGAGTTCAAACCAATGTCAGGCCACTCTGATGTCATGCCTGTCTCAGGTTGAGTTTCACAATAATCTGGGGCTCCGAGGCCGGCTTCCGCGCCCAAAATTTCTCCAATTAAGTTGTACGGAAAGAATAACACGTGAAAGACGAGACGCCGCGCTTGTTTGAGGAAATTATCGGAGGGGTACTCTTCAGGAAACCAAACGACGTCAGACCTATAACAGGGTAAATACTGTACAATGCTTATGAACTCGATGGACTAGACAAGAATAACAGACGTTCATGCGGAGTGGTAGGAAATCTGCAATCAACTCCTAAGACTCTCTACGTTGGCAGTGTGACGGCTTACATCTGGTTTGATGGTACCGTTTGGCGAAAGACGTTCCCCCCACGAAAAAAACCTGGCCCGTTTCAAACCGGGACGGCCCTCGATCTTGAGATCAGCTCGGGATGGGACGTCATTGGATCGTCATCGACTCCGATTCGCTCACGCTATCACAGCCAAAAACCTCATTAAAATCCCCGTTGGGAAGTTGCGGAACTTACAGAAGTTCTCTACTCAAAGTGTGAAGACAAAACAGCGGACCACGGAGAAGAGGCAGGACGTCCTCGGGAATGGGCAAAGGAAAGAATGGAGAAAAAACCTTTGATGAGTAAGAGTTTTTTGTTCGGCGAGGGAGCTTAACTTTAAAATATTCCATGTGGCGGTGAATGGGGGATTGACCAGTGGTCCTGATCTGAGCCACACACCGGGGCACTGGGGTTAATAGTGGATAAAGATAAAAAAAAAAAAGGGGGGGGGGGGGGTCGCTTTGCCTGATCTCCATCCTCCCCCACCCACTAGCCTTCAAGTTTCACCTCCTGCACCAATCCCAAATCAGCTAGACAATGGAAACTGCCAATGGGGAATCATCCGAGTCCTTTTGATTTCTCCCTCTACCCCCTCGACGGGTCTGAGTGGCCGGGGTAAAGATCCGCGGAGGTTGGCCCACCGAGAGGGCCGACACTTAGCCGGCTGAGAGAAACCGTTTGAGGATTGGAAATGAAATGACAAGAGCTCTCTGATCTATGACAAGAAATCAATTTCAGACTGGAAATGTGAGCGGAGGGCTCACTCTGAAGCGCGGTTGCTTTAAAGCCGCCAAGTTATACTTAATTGCTGGAGATTTTGTTATATGACTGTAAGTACAGCAATTGGGATTTTTATTGCACTGATTAAAAGGAGTTTTCAAGCAGTCAGTGAATATCTGTTGGCCGAAAAAGTAAAGACTCGGTCTTTGAAGATATAACCGAGCGCTTCACAAATTAGGAAGTGGTTTTCAAATCTGTTTAAGGCGGGTAGAGCATCTGGACTCTGCTCAGGAGAGATATGACTCCTGGGGGAGTGGACCTTAGGACTGGTGACCAAATTAGATACTTGATGTTCTTTCATAGTTTACAGACTTTATTTGTGTCCAAGACGGTGGACGTTTGTTTTTGGTCAATATCGTTTGACTCATTTGAGCTACGCTATTATGTCCTCCTCGTGAGTTGAATCGAGGACATTCGGGGATTTCTAGCGTTGTCTCGTGTGTTTGATGGGGCGTGCAATTAACGTAGAACGTCGGACATATGAATAGGCCCGGGTGTCAGGAGCATATCCCGCAATCCAGTTGCATCGCTTCAAATAACACATCTCCACTTAACTATAATTGACCATCTCTTATAAATTTGACAATCAACATTTTTTTTACTTAAATTTAAACCGCGCATAGCTGCAAATTGCTGTCTTGGATTTATTCTGTTCTGACGTCTCTCACTCTGAAGTTAGCTAACATGCTCCCGACTGCGTAAAGTCGCAAAAAAAATAGATATAATGTTTTTCCAACTATAACCCGCCCTTTTGTGGTTTCGGCAGCTTGGACCGAGCCAAAGCCATCACATTTCGTATGACTGATGTGCCTCATTATATTGTACGCGTATAAACACAACACACGCCGACATGCGACGACAATAAAATAAAAAGTCTTTCACTTACCACTTTGGACTTCACGGCGTGCGTCTTTGCAGGTTGTTTCTATAGGCGCAGAGTACGCATATTTCAGCCTAAAAACACAAGAAATGAGAATAGATGTTTGGATTCAAAGCAAAAACGCAGCTACGCAGCTAGGCGAACAAGACCGAATTGGCCTTCGCGTTTCGGCGCGCAGCCCTCCGATTTCCTCTAATATCACTTAAAGCCCGTATGATCCGGTTCCCCTGCAAATCTCAATCGAGACGTCAACAAAATAAATAAAAAGACAGCAGCGCGCGCCCACATTTGTCCGCATCTCATAACTTGCGAGCGAGAGTAGATTGAAAAGCCTTGGGGTGTGAAACAGGCCCAACTGGAGGGGCAATTCTATCAAGGTGGACAAGATTTGTTACATTTGAGGGAGGGTAATAATAGGCTCCTCTTGACCTCCACCAGCCACTACAATCACTCTGCTGGACTTACAGAACTGCGCCGGAGTGGACAGAAAAAGGACATTAGAAACTTCCAGTGATGGACAGGAAATGATACTTACCTTTTATGGGGTAGAACTTGTTCGTCAAAATGGTGGCGCCGGTCCCATGAATGACGCAATCTAAAACGCAAAGAAGATCATTAGTCCGCAGATATTAACCACATATTTATTCTTAATGCTTCCCGAGGTGCGTTCTACAGTGCGGGCGCCGGCATGTGCGGGCCGGATGGAGTCATGCATAACTATTTTCTTTCGGTGCGGCTTGTCGGAGAAGGTAATAAAGTGCGCCACAACAAAGCGCACCTGGATTTCGCAGTGAAACGGGAGAATGCCAGTGCGCTTATAGGCAGACGCACACAAACACACGCGTATTAGTCTCTCTGATGTTAAAAGGAACAACGCCTGAAGGGACACAAACTCAACACCGTATAAATCACGGTGATACTCTGACAGACAATTGATTCCTCGTCGGTTTTCATTTAGCGGAGGTACACGAGTCAGACTGAGGAAAAACGTTTTGAAAAAGAAAAAAAAAAAACGTTGGATATACTTCGGAATTAAATTAGTAGTGCTATCTCTAGGCATAGTTTATATCGTGGAAAATCATCAGTTTATTTTCTTTTTTTGTCTTATATGCTGGAAAAGTCAAGTCACTAACGACAATGTGCATCCATAGAAAACTTAGAAAACAAAATAAAGGCATAAAACCTGCAAAAACAAGTTTGCATGGAAATGCTACATCTTTCAATTAGCGTATGGCTCAGCATTTAAAAAACAACAACATTAAATCAGATTCGCTGACACTAGCAGAAACTCTGTTAAGTCACTCGAGGTTCAAAACTTTGTTGAATGTTGAATTACATATATAGTTTTTATTAGAATTGTATTTTAATTTATTTTATTCTTATTAAGTATAAATCAATGGATAAAAATGCTCATCTTCCATCTATGAAAGAGTAATATAAAACTCAGACATTTAAACATTTATTGATATTTTTAAATCTTTTTATAATAATTTTAACGTATTTATTTTTGTATATGCTTTTGTTTTTATTTCCTGTTTATTTTTTAAACGTTTTTTCATAGCCATTTGTGAGTTTATTCAATTTATTTTTGGGCAGTTTTAGCGCTCGATTTTCTGAACAATATGGTCTCCTTCTTCTGTGCAGGATTTGTAGAGAAATTCAAGTTATAGGATGGAAGAATGCCAGAATTGGCATGAGGGGCAAAATGGCCCCTAATGGAAGCATGCCAGAGGTGGCATGGGGGGCAAAAATGGCCCCTGCTCTTCTCCTCTGAGATTCTCTCTCTCTCTTAATCTCCCAGAATTCCAATGACCCCTACAGGCAACCGGCAACTGCTGATTCCTGTGGAATGTGCTCTGTGAACTGTACCAAAAAAAAAAAAAAAAAAAAAGCCCGGAGCTCAAAGAGCACAGCTGAAAACAAAACATGCCAACTGCTATAATTTCTCACTGTTTTGAGTTTGCGGAAAACGCTGCACAGATTGCTCCTCAAACCCAGGCTCTGTGGCGTGCGTGCGTGCGGGAAGAAAAATAGGAGGTTTTTGTTTTCAAATCAAAATCCCTCATGAATGTTTCGTGTCGGGCAGTAAAATCTTGACAAGTAATCAATTTGTGGACTTTGATGGTAAAAGCTGGCGCGCGCTACTGATTTGAAACGATTTGCCGTTAAGTTGACTTTAATGCGGCTACGCCACTCGGGCGTGTCGTATTTTATTTCGTCAAAAAAAAAAAGCATTAGGAACCATTAATTCTGCATGACCTCCGATTGGCGGGGATTTACAAATACCGCACGTGTCGGATACCCAAAACGTAAATCCGTTCGGCACATCCGAGTGCGTGAAAGTATTCGCGAAGGCCTAATAACACTATGGGCTGATATCCCCATAAAGCGCGCTAAGTGAAGATCAACTATTGAAGAGGGGGCGCCACAAATACCTCCACGCCGCAAGAAAAAGGAGGGTCCATCGATGAAAGAGGACATTATGCTAACAAGCAAGATTACAGTACACAATAAGTTTATCTTAAAAGTAAATACGGCGTCGGAAAAGCAAAGGAGGGGCGGGCATTATGGAAAGCGGGCCGCAATATTTCTGCGGGGACCAAACGCGCCTTATCAGTTCCGGCGAAGCGATTCAGGGCCTCTCAAGGAAAGATGAGTCTGGGAAGCCATTCTATTCATGGTCAGACGTGTAATTACCCTCAGCTCGCAGTCTAGACGCGGGCCGCTTTCACAGTATTTAAGACCCCTTCCGTGCGCTACGTGCCCGCGCCGGCTCGCTAAATCTGCGGCCAGATAAATTAGTAAAGAATGCAATAAAATGGACACAATGAGAGGAACTTTATCCTCGCCGCTTCTAAATGAGATTTCTTTGAAATGCAGATCAGCTGCTCCAGATTAGCGAATTTTAGCCGCTGTCAACATCATAACAAAATACAAACGCGATTGTTCGCCCCAGCCTTATCTCCTTGCTTCCATCTGCCGGCTGGTTATTTACTCCCCCCTGATTTAGTATGCAGATCTAAATAAGTGGCATCAAAAGGAGGGCTTACTGCACAATGGCTTCTTAAGCTTCTACATCAAGGTATTTGAGGAACCGGTAGTCACATGAAAAGGCTGCCCATCAAAGGCCCATCTCTAATGAACTCTCCCCGTATCAGAGGGGGCTCGCGGGGGCCCGCGTCTGGGCAGGGGGGGAGAGTGCAAATCGCCCAACCGCGGCCGTCCTCGCCGAATTTTTCAAAACGCCGAGGTGATTTTGTCATGAAATTGAATACGTTCGCCACTAAATTCATTCTTTTTGTACTTGATTCGTTCAGTACCGGCCGACCGTCATTTAGGCCAATCAAAAGAAACGTGAAATTCCCAAGCTATGAATGTCTGGGTTTGAAAAAAAAAAAGCTCTTTGGGATTGAATGAGCGAACAAATGAGATGCTGGTGAAATAGCTTTGAAAGTTTTTGTCTTCATGCAGGCTGAATTACAAGAGGCAATCGCCAGATATGAAGGCGGGGAAAACAGTGACGCAATCATCTCCACTCCCCCTCTCTATCGTCGTCATCATCATCATCATCATCACTGCCGACACCATCCCTCTTCGTGTGGAGGCCCCCGCCGACAAGCGCGGCGTTTACCGGCGAACAATTAGCCCCGGAGCAAAAGCGGGGCCCCGGTGTTGGCACGTGGTTAAGAGGCGAGCGCTGCAGGAGAGCGCCAGATGATGAAGGGATGAAGATGGGAGGAGCAGCAGGAGTAAGAGGAGGAGGAGTAGGCAGGTCGTGTGCCAGACACGTGTGTGCCACTTTTTTTCTTGTTTTTTTTTGGGGGGGGGGCTGCTTCCTTTCCAGAGAGGAGAGGCTAATCACGTGAGCGCTCATAATTAGCCACATTTTAGGAAGCCGGCCAGATTGATTCACAAGGGCATCTCCTGGCTGAGTTGCCCCCGACGACCCCCCCCCATTTTTTTCTCCTCACCCTCGCCTCCGGCATCTCGTGAGCGGCATGCCAACTGGGCTCGGCGCCAGTCGCGTTCGCAACCACGAGGGACCCTTGTCGTGGCGCCTTGTTTAATGAAATGACAAAACAACAGATTTGCATATGCAGAAACAGGTGTTGTAACAGGTTTGACTTGACGCCAAAGAGGGGGGAAAAAAAAAAAAACAGGAAGGAGGAGAAAGTTGGAGGTATTTAGGCTCCGATGGGCACTCGAGATGGCACCATCTGCCAGAAGTGACTTATCACATCCAGTTATGTTTTAAACAGGGGTGTCCAAACTTTTTCCTCTGAGGACCAAATACAGAAAAATAGTACAAGGCCCAAGTTATTTTTATTTTCCTTACTAAATACAGTCAAAATGAATCAACCACTTGAGCACATCATCTACATGCGCAGCGTTTTTACAAATTGAGCATTTTATTTTCTGCAGGTAAATCTCATGAACCTGCCAAATTTTCATGACATTATTAAAATATATTTAATGCAAGGATTAGTTTGTAACCTCCAACTATTTGAATGTGCCTTACGTCAAGCTAAGTCCGAAATTTACGGTGGCGCGAACCCACTTGCTTGAAGCCACGTGCAACTCTAGTGTATGCACAGAAATTGCCCCAGGACCACGGTTTTGGCCCCTCTATTCCAATGCAAGCACTCCATTTGCGAAAAGCGTGTCGGAAAAGCCTAAAGCTGTGATCCACTAGTAGCCTGTAATTAGCTTCCCGGCGATACGCCGCCTTCAGACCAGAGCCGTGCGTCATCTTAAACTTTATACGCTCCCTGCATGGATGAAGGCAAAGCCGCTGTGGTGGAAACACAGCCATTGTTTAGAGTAGGATTAGGGAACGTTGTCCAACAGCACAAGATGCTGAAAGAAGATCAAATCCCTCCGCTACGGTGGATGTTAGCAAGCAAACGCCGGCTAAAAACCGACATCCCAAATATTGCCCATATCTCACCTTATTTTGATTTCCGTACGACACTGTGAAAACATTTGGGTGAAAAATAAGCCAATTATGGGTCAAAAAAGAACGGCGCGGTCCTTGGGTTCATTTGAACCGAATCTGGGTTGTTTTGTGCGAAACCGCCGCCAAAAGTGCGTCGCTTTATTTTATCTCGGTGTAAGATGTAAAGAGGGACTGAAAATGGCTGCTACTGAGTAATTAGGAACCATTGTAAACCACTAGCCACTTAAGGAAAACATGGATTTCATGATTTAAGTATTCAATTACTTTAGTGCAAACTTCATTTAGTTCCAGCCATAATTTGATGGAAAAAAAGCGTCTGGGATTGAATGTTTGGCCTCCTAAAACAAAAAAGATAAAAATATGTCTTTGGGATTGGATGAGTTATTTATAATTCCCAAAACTTTAGCACTTCTTTACCTAAATTTATAAATTACTTGAGCAATTAATGACCTAAATAATTGATTTACTACTGCATATGTCTTAGGGAATGAATGGGTTTATTTCATGGAACTTAATGTATTTAAAACAAAAAAAAAAAAAGCTATATTTTGAAGGAAGTTTTGTGCATCAAAAGTACTTGGCGACTTCTTTATCGCTGCATATTCATACTGGTGATGGTCTGGGAAAAAAAAAAAAAAAGTGTTTTCAAACATGCCTAATTTGTGAGAATGTCAAATGTCCCCGTTGCTAGGAATCTTAGCCAAAAGGGAGGACATACTAAATAAATAAAATAAATAAATAAATCCCTTTTGTCCTTTGACAAAAAAACACCGTACGGCACTCCATACCAACAAACAGCCTCCTCCTCCTCATCATCATCAACCCCCCCTCCCCCCACGGCAGCCATCCTCCCCGTTCCGTTTTATTTGGCCGAGCGAGACAGAAGGAACGAACCTGAGACAGTCGTGACCCTGCGCGAGCGTTCTAGCTTGGTCCGGAGCGACGCCGGCAGAAGGCGGCACCATATGCCCTCAGCCCGGAGCTGGATGCTCTTTCTGCGGCCTAATGTGCCTGTCAAAAAGCGTTACCGTCACAAAGCAGCCCCCGTACACCCTCTACCGCTCGCTCTCGCTTTATTTGCTCCGCTCACAACATACTTTCCTTTCGGGTCCTGGGCGGAAAGGTACCAGTTACATACAGTTTGTTTGCAGGCCTTCCCAAACCCGGTATTTTTACAGCGGATTCAATCGGCATCCGAATGAAGCTAACTTTCGCGTCAAAGCCCGGCGCGATGGGCCGTTAGCCTCCGGTGCTAACTGCAAGTGACAGGCTGGCCGTCACATGTGGTTAGGGGCTCCAAGATGACCTTGCCTTTTGCCACCAGTGACCTCTTATCTTTAATTCGGAACAAACACCCCAAAACCAACACTCTGGCTCTCTTTTTTTTTTTCCCACTGGACCGTGACCACAGCACATGAACAAGTGATTGCTAGATGAATGGAAGGGGAAGATAACAGACTGTCACTGAGGGTGCTGACTGGAAAGAGGACGCGGCCGGCCAGCGAGTGCGGCAAGGCCGTTTGGCGCAATCCCTGTGAAATCCTGCCACTCTTCTAATGTCCGTTTATCAGGTGCCGAAGATCATTTGGGCTGGAAATGCCCGCAATGTGGTTTTTCTTGCTCCTTTAGATGATTCATGAACTCGCTCGATGCAATGTTCAGGGATGTTGAATACCATTTTAGACCAATACCAGAACAAGGGTCCAACTCTTAAGTAGTCACAGATACCGATACCAGGTGCTGATACCATTAATACTTTGAAAATGCTTTGAAATGACGTGAAATTCATGGCAGTTTTCTATCATTCTAATTTACTAGTTTGCACTATTACCACTTGTACTTGAGAATAAAATAATCTATTGCAATACAGCATTTTCTGCAAAATGTCATGAAATTCAAGGTCATTTTCTTATTTCATGAAAGTCAGGGCAAATTTTGAGTATTCTAACTTGCACTTTCTAGTTTGCAATCGTAAAACTGCTGCAAGAGAGCGGTCAACACTATGTAGTTTTACGCTACAATTTTTTCTACATTTAGGCTAAAAAATGGCATTGCTACTGTTGATCTTACAATTACAAAATGTACTGTGTAAAATCAACAATAAACACAATTCCTTAACGTAGCTGTAGAAACTGTGATACCGTAATTCAGCGGTTCTTTTCTGGCGACTGGTATTTTAAGGTAAAAACAGCATTTTTTTTTTTTTTTACACTGCAGTTATTAAAAGAGTTGTTGAAAAATTTGATAATGGATTTGTTGTTGATTAATCGATTAAATGCGACGGGTCATTCATTCTATATTTGGAAAAAACTGGGATTAACTGTTTGAACTGGGAAGACGTACAAATTCGTCTTTGGGATTGAATGAGCTCTAACGCTCAATAAGAATAGAATCTTTGCTAATTAAAACCCGATGATCCGCTCTGCCTTTTATCACATTTTGGAATCAAACAAACGTATTTTGGCCAAAAACGGACAATTGGATTTTGATGGCATGGGACATATTTGTAATCACATATGTAAGTATTTTACTGAGGCTAAACAGACTTGGGGCATCTCCTCCATCTCTGCTCAACCAAGACCCACGAAAAAAAAAAAAAAAATTCACGTCAAAACTACTTTGGACTCACATCCATGTTGTTTCTCCAAGTCAGGCGTTTGCCCAAAGCTACGGTCCACTTTCGACACGTTGGCGTGACTCGGAAGGGTCCGCGCGACAACCTCCAAAACATATCGCGGCTAAGGGTCCGAGATCTTCCTAATCCTCGTACCCTGAGCGCCTAACCCGGAACAGGTCTCCGGTTTGGCTTAAGTGACCCAGAGCAGAAGTAAAAAAGTCCGAGTTGTCCCAAGACCCTTAGCAACTGGCCACACAAAACATCATTACAGTGATGTGGGTAATTACGGTGCAAAGGGGTGGCCTCTTAAGCGCGTAATACACTCTTTTATCTGGGGAAGTCAATCTTTCCGAGGCTGACAGCTCGCAGCCAGCGATCCCGGTAAACAAATACTTTTGCGCGGCACAAAAGTGCCATTAAAGGCCAAAACTGTCAACACGGATTTCATTCTTACTCGGGGAGGGGGACGAGGGGGAGGGAGTCGACGCCATGACTTCGGCTTGCCTTCGCGTGCGTGGAGGTTGTCATGGAAACGTCGCCGGCGAGTTAAAGGGGATAAAACCTGAAGATTTTTGCATTTAATCGCCGTTTTGGCGGGGCAACAGGCTGGAGGTTGCCCCCTGTTTTTCCCCCTCGTTTTTCATCGCTAATGCGCATGTGACGTTGGGGAAGGGACACGTGGAGAATGGACATATGACAAATAAAACTAGAGGAGACACTATTTGTATTTTATGGCTGATGGACGATTTTCTTTTATTTATTTTAAGCGAAACGATAGATGTTCGCAAAAGTGAAAGAATGCTGGATGGATGGTACACACAATTTAATGTTAATTACCAAACCTCCTTGACCCTAAATTGAAGATTAGTAGATAAATAAATACAGAGAATGGAATGCTCAGACTCAAAAATGTTACGGAAAAATACGTCTTTGGGATTGAATGAGTTTTTAAGAGCCAAACTGTCAAATTGAGGTTTGCAGAAAGGGACAAATGCTTGTTTTGTTTTTTTAAACAACAATAGTTACTGACTACTCAACATTCAGTGACAAGCATTTTCTGACCCTCCGTAACTCTAACTAAAAATAAAAATTAAACAAATAAATACCTAGTGGTGAATGCCTTGACTGATGAAAAGTACGTTGGGATTGAAAATGTTATTTTTTTTGGATAAAACAATAGATAATGGATGGATGGAAGTAAAATTGAAACGTTTCATCATCTAAATGTCTCATAAGGCTGGCAAAAATGGAATGAATTCCATGAATACATCATTAAAAAAAAAAAAAATCAAAGATTTAAAAATGAGTCTAATTGTGAAACAGATTGTTAGTTTGTCACCATATGAGCAAAACTGAACGTTTCATCACCTAAATGTCCAGATAAGGCTGGGCAAGGCATCAAATTAATTTGATTAATTTGTCATTTTTAAAGCTATGAGCTAAATCATGAAATTGATTTTTTGCACGAGTGGCACTCGAGTGGGAAGACATTTTTTCAACAGCTCCTGACTAATTAACTCATTCAGGGACAGCCATTTTCCTTTACCCTCGTTTGAAAACAAATAAATTAAAAAATCTGGAATTGAATACTTTCTCATGAGAGCTATGTTAAATTTGAATAAATACATTTGAAATCACTATTCACTATATTTGATTGAATATTATCTGCAGGATTTTTTTTTAATTAAATTAAAATCGATTACAAATCAAGAATTGTTGATTTTATTTTTTGGCCACCTTCCTACTTTTCATGCAGAATGCGTCCGCCGTCCTAGCTTCCGCATGCAAAATTTTCCAGAAACGACAAATAAATTGCAGGGCCTTTTCTACCTCGGCTTGTTTCGGAAGCATAGACTTCCACATGTGAAGGTTAAAAGAAAAAAAAAATGAACACACACACACACACACAAGGGTCTTGATTTTGATAAATAATTGAAACTTATGACAGGTTACACACATTAATCCAGTGGAGGACATTCATTTTCCTATTACCATAATGTAGAGCACGACCACCCCATGATGAATGCAGCAATCAAAAAATGGATGCCGAGCAAGGAAAGTGCCTTTAATAAGTGCTGCCAACAATGGTCGGGAGACTAATGGCAGTATTTTTTTTCCATATATATATATATATATATATATATATATATATGCACAAAAAATGAAGTGACCTTTCTTATGGCACAGCGGAGCATAATAAACAAGGGCTGTTTCAAACAACGATTACAGGGACACTCCAACAAAGAGGCTGATTGTGCAGTGTCACGGCCATATTTCACGAGGGTCGTTTATTGGCGCCTTTGAAGCGCCCGAGCCGCTGAGTGAGGCGGGAATGCCGCCGTGCACACCTGCATAGCTCGGGAGAGGAACACCTGTGCACCCTGCGGCTCCCGCGAGGAGGCAAGCTGCACACAGTCGCGAAGGGGAATATTGATTTGCTAGAGGTGGGGCGGTATCGATACGGTATCGACGCAATGGGGTCAGGGTATCGTATATCATGATATATCCCCACAATTTTAGATTCCTCTTGTGTTACATTTCTTTTCACAGTTCAGCATGTGATACTATTTTTATGAGGGGTGGGAATCTTTCACTGTCCCGGTATTCGAATCGATTCCGATTTTTGCGACCGCAATTCAATTCGGAATCGATTGTGCAATCGATTGTCAATTGATGATTTTGACATCATTACATAGATGTGCAAAGAATCGTCATACTGCTTTTGCCTGCTTTGCAAAACAGAATAACAAGAGGCAACGTGTGTTGTTTTTTTTTTTTTTTTTTTTAACATTTATTCAGTTTTGGATTGTAAAGAATGTGACCTTTCCAAAAATAAATAAATAAATAAAAACACATGGAGCACATACTGCTACTCTTTGGAGTTAGTTATAAAATTCATAGCTTTTACAGTATAAAATAGGTTGCAACTATTTTTTCGACAATATCGATTTTGGGAATTTTACTCCTTGAATCAAATTTTGGCACACCCCTAATTGTTATCATACACACACACAAAAAAAAAGAAAAATTATCATGGCATGAGTTACTCAAATCCAAGACAATGCACTATTGTGTTTTTTATTTTCTTTTGCCCCATTTTAGCCCAAACTGTGGAAATAACGTCGACGTTTTAAATTGACACATGCAAATGTTAGTGTTAATTGCGAGTTTTCATGCATGCCTCAAAAGAACAACATTTTCTAAGTATGACTAAATCAATGTGGAACATTGCTTGCAAAAAGTTTTGCCAAAACACTCACAACAAAACGTCAAACAAGAACCCAATTTTTAATTCAAAAGAACTATTTAAATTGTGAGGATTTGTGAGAAAAAAAAAAATGTCAGTGTGGAGTTAAATATAAAATGCGCTGTAATAATTGTTTAAATTGCCTAATGAATAATATAAATGTTGTTTTTTGCAAACTATTACTCATGACGTGTTTTTTTCTTCCATATAATTTATGGTGAAGTCAAACGTAAATTGAATAATCATAAAATGATAAGAAAACAGTTTTTTAAAAATACGAAAACAATGATATATAAAAACACTTTAGCTCAACCTCCAGAAATCGGACTCGACTTATGTGAGAGATCTTAACTTCATTTTTTTTTTAACGTGTGCAACAATAACAAAAGTGACGTATCTTTACGCAAACAATCATGACGCATGTCGGACGCAGTTAGTTCCACTTTCCCATTTCAGAACACACGTATAAAAACAAAGTAAAGCAACTTACCCAAAAAAGGAGTGAGGTTTATTTTCCTCGAGCTGAAGTTAGTACAACAAACAAACAAACAAAAAAAAGGGATGTGAAGAAGTCCTCTGCTGTGATCAAACTCGTCACATTTGACAATCCGAGTTGAGCATGACGAAAATCGCAAACAAACGACGGAAAGGTAAATAAAGTACACAAATATTCCTCCGCTGGGCAAGACTGTCTCCAGCCAACGCCGCTATTAGGCTCACTAGTGCAACCCACCACAGGGATAAACTAGCACACTCCGGTCCGGTTTGAATGACGCGCAATACGGGAAGAAAAAAAAAAAACTGCTTGTGTGCGTGTGTGTTTTCTGCGCGTTTCCATTCAAACACACATCAAGATGTATCCACGCAATTTGGGACGGAAACACACATACACACTAACCTCCTCCTCTTCATCATCATCTTCCTCGTGGCTCTCTCAGCGCAGAGGTGTGTGTTGTTATTTTTGGGCGTGCTGCGACCCCGTGTGACGTCACGGACAACCTGCAGCAAATTAAGTCAATTAAAAACGAACTATCACGATTTCAAGTCGATATGAAGCAAAATGTCTTTAAAAAAGACAACAAATATTTCCCCGAGTTCGTATTTTTATTTCGAATGAATCACACACACAGGAGATAAAAAGGGATAACATTGCTGCAAAATAAGTGCAATAAAGAATGAAAAACACCTGGTGAGATAAATCGATCCACATATTTTCACAGGTGATTCGGCGTGTTGAATAATTTACGTTTAAGCACAAGGATATTTTTACATTGATCAGATGACTGAACAAACCGTTATTATTTACATATTTACAAATAAAGAAATGACATGATGCAATTCATGCATGTTTAGAACCACGGGTACGATAAATTTGATTTGTTCACCAACTAACCTAATTATCGAAATTATATTAATATATATATATATATATATATATATATATATATATATATATATATATATATATATATATATATATATATATATATATATTTTTTTTTTTTTTTAAATAACAGCTATACAGTGAGCATTTTTTTACTGTCGTTCTAGGAAAAACCATGACGATCTTTTATAGTTTTACTGCTAAAGAAATAGATAAAAAAATATGCTATTTGTCAAAAGTAATCATAAACATGTTTGAAAATCCGCATTAACCACTATACTCTGCTTTTAATGTTGTCGGCAAGTCCTACGTACGGTATATATTTGCTCGTTTAAAATATTGAATGGGATGCGGACTATTTTATTTAAAAAGTGAAAAAGTGCACCCGAGACGCAGTTATGTGGAGATTTGCTGTCACCAAGTGTTCATATGTCGAATAGCAGAACATAACTTTTTCTAATTCAAGTTTACGCCGTTATTTTTCCTGCACTTTCTTCTTTTAATGTGGGACCAGTCGAAAATAGCAAAATAATTAGAAAAAAAAAGAACTCAACCCCTACTACGCGAGTTTTCATTCATGATCATCTCTATTTTTATGTTTACGTCGATATGGCGCACAGAAAATTGAATGGACTATAGTACCAGTCAAAAGTTTGAAAACACTTAACTTCAAATGATCGGAGGTATAAATAAATAAGCAAACAAACAAACAAACAAACCAGATATAAACAAGCGCAAATATAAACAACCCATCCGAGAACCCCCGACAGTTTTCTTGTGATCAAACAGCACCATCTTTTGGTGTTAAGTTAAAACGACAAGTTTTGAAAAGAAACGCCGTCACATCGTTATTAAAACGACGCAATTACTGATCGCAAACCTTTTTGCAGCCATTCGCGCAAGAGAAAAGGAACGATGCTCAATAATTGCCGAAGTCCCAACGCGCCATTAAAAGTCTCATTAGAGAGAAATACTTGGCTGGGGAACAAAGTCTTCTTTGTGGACTGAGGCCACCTGCGAGGGATTGTGCGAATCGCATTGAAGTCTACAGACAAGATTTACTGTAACCGTAAGGGGATGATGGTCGCACTGCATATCAAGGATTAGGTGAATTAAACTTCACATGGTTGAACACATTCAGAGCTTAATCTGCTGCACAAAGAAAAG
The DNA here is from genome assembly GCF_059441005.1 of Hippichthys cyanospilos. NCBI lineage: Eukaryota > Metazoa > Chordata > Actinopteri > Syngnathiformes > Syngnathidae > Hippichthys > Hippichthys cyanospilos. The sequence continues at coordinate 3,707,924 of NC_142390.1, read as the reverse complement.
AATAATCTCCCCTTTTTGCCCCAGGAATGAGGTGAAACATTGGCACTAGCAGAAGAACAATCAGACTCGGGGAATCATGGGAAATGTAGGATCCTGTCACTCGAGGGGGCTCGAGGTCAAAAGTTGCCCGTGTCTCGCTAATAATAGGACTGGGAGATGTCTTTTTGTTTGGATTTCGGAGGAACGCTTGCATCGGCCCTGCGGACGTGCGCTTTGTCATGTCCAGAGTGGCGTTACATAAGCCGCGTTTGGATTTATTTATTCTAGTCGCGAGCAAAACACATTGTGGATGGATAAAGGAGCGAACGACCAATGCGGGCCCTCGCTTGAGCTGCATGTGGCCTATTAATAGTCCTGGCCCGGACTCAGCTGCAACTCAACTCCATCTGTCCAGTCACGTCCCCTCTCCCTTGCTCGCCCCTTCTCCAGTGTCCCCGCGGCCAGGCTGAGGGCACTGTGCGCCGCGCCACCCTCCGAGGCGGACGGACGGACGGACGGACGGACGGCAGGACGGGCCCGCGGCCGGCTCCCGGACCCTCGCGCAGCATGGAGGCTCTGTCCGTTCGACTCCCGGAAGAGGACGGGTTGTCTTTAGGAAGGCGACAACGTGCACAGGAGGGCGTCAGGATGGAGGCCTTCCCTACTTGGGGTTCCACCGCGGATGAGGAAGAACCCGAATGGGAAGTCAATCCGGTCGTCCGGAGAAAAGTCTCCTTTGCGGACGCCTTCGGCCTGGACCTGGTGTCCGTCAAGGAATACGACGACGCCAGAGCGGCCGAGGACGAAGAGGTCGCCGACGGGGAGATTCCGCCCCAGGAAGAGTTCTTCCTGTCGCGCCTCTTTGCCGTGCCCTCGTCAGAGGAGGAGCTGGTGCGGCGGTTGGAGGCGCAGATGGTGGAGCTGGAGAGGGTGGAACTCCTCCCGGGAACCAGTACCCTCCGAGGGAGCGTCCGGGTCCTCAACCTCTGCTTCAGCAAGTCCGTCTACGCCCGGATAACCCTGGACAGCTGGAAGAGCTACTTTGATCTGCTGGCTGACTACGTACCTGGATCGAGTGATAGGAAAACAGATCGGTTTACCTTCCAGTACACGGTGGTTCCGCCACTAGAGAAAGAGGGGACCCGGGTCGAGTTTTGCCTGCGCTACGAAACGTCGCTTGGCACTTTTTGGGCTAACAACCGGGAGATGAACTATGTCCTGTTCTGCCACCAGAAAGGTCCTGCCAAGCAACAAGTGCCGGAGGACGGCCTCGGCCTTAAGATGAAGAGGAGCTGCCTCAGAGCCAACAGGTATAATATTCGGTTTTCAGCATAATCGGGGTCTGGATGCTGCTCCTTTAACCCGGCGATTGCACGGTTCCTCACATAAAACGGACGCATGGTGCCGTTTTAGACGTTTTTAGCTTTCCGGTGTTTTTCTTTGAATGCTTTGTCTTTGACGAGATCAAATGCCCAAATTGGCTCAAATTGACAATAACTGAATTGGAATCTTTCGAATGCATGCGTACAACTATTCCACAACTTTACCGACAACTCGTTGTGAGCCCCAACAGCTGTCGATGAACATTTGTAGGCGTCTTTTTGGGCTAGGACCAACATTTGGGTAAGTTGACTTTAAGATAGGTGGACTGAAAATCTGCCTCCAGTCTCTCCGGAACCATGTTTTTGCCACCAATTTCTACGTGGAGCTACGTGGAATCAGCTTGTGACAGGAAAACTGAAGACTTATTCGAACGGCACAGAGGTCTTTGGAAGAGAAACAAAAATGTTGTGATTTTTGCTGTTTTTCAAATTGATTGTGTTAAGAGAGCGAAAGTCAGGAGCTCTTTCTGCACACCAACTCCGCTGGTTATGTAATTTCGCAGTAATGGATTATTTTGACCATATATGGTGGTGCCTGTCTCTCCTGACTGGATACAGACACGCACTTCCTGTGTGTACATACTCAACTGGGCATACGTTTGATGCGGGATCTCGGATTATACAAATCACGAAATACGATCATTGCCGGTTCCCTTCCGCGCTATATTGGTCATAAACCCCGGACTGACGCATGTGTATGTTTGTGCTATTACAGGAGGGCGAGTGCACAGGAAAAGGAGAGCACGGATACACTGACACTTGTCGCAGGTGTGACTGCATGTGTTACGATTCTATTGCATGAGTCTACGCCCCACTCTCTTTCATTTTGACACTCGTCGACTTACAGACGCAGAGCCTCCGTGTGAAGCGAAGGTGATGAGGGCAGAGGGTTCATCATTATTCCCCACTGAACCCATACCTTTGGTGAGGTTAATTTCTGGGTTTACGATGAGTTTAGAATCACGGCATGAACAGGCTTGAACCATGACTTAAGACATCACGAAACCAAAGCAATACAAGCTGCTTATATCAGAACGTGAACATGGATGGGTCAAGTACTGCACCAACACAACAGTAACACACAACAGATCATTTGGCGCTATCACTAAATCCGTTCGTGTTTCACGTTGATGTCCAGGGCCTGCAAATACTTTGTTGTGCCCCCAGGAATCAAAGCTGGTACTGAGTTTGTTTTGGTCCCTTGTGGCTGGTAAAAGAACTGCAGATAGGCCGCACTGGACTATAAACCATAGGATTCAAAGCGGGAGAAAAAAATCTAGCAGCTCACGGTCTGAAAATTATCGTATAAGTTTCTTGAAGGTACTACTGAAGAAAAGGCTTAACTGCTTGATATTGATAATGTATAATAAGTAGAATTCTGGATAAGTGCAAACATCTATTTGCTGGTGACAGCAAGTAAAGCTCGGCGAATGGGACATTCCAATAGAGAGCATGATATACTGTATTTCTAAAACGTGTAAAATGCCCCTTGACCCTCATGACCAACAAATCACACGCTGCCAAACTCTTGCTTTGCTTTGAGCGTGATTTTTTCGCCGCAACTCTGAATTTGTGGTGTCTTTGACAGGTGGCGGGCCCAAAAAGCCGACAGCGAGTGTCAGGCTTGGCGCACATGAAAGAAATCTTTTCCCAGAGGTGGGGGCAAGATTCGTCACGTGACGCTCCCGGAACCAATCGGCCCTCGGGCAAATTCTTGCTCAAACGCCAAAGGAAACAAGTGCTCACCTATCACCAAATTCCCCTGATTACATTGGACTGGGACAACGATAAGCAGCAGCAGTGGGTGAGCTCCAACGTGGAGAATATCTGGACCGGTAGAGCCAAAGCCGCCTCGTCAAAAGAAGAAAGTGTGAAAAGTGGGCTGTCTGTTAATGACATTTGGAGGGCCTTTCTCAACGGGAAAGGTCCGAGCCCCGATAATGAAAGTTCCGCGTGCGATGTGTGGCAGGCCTTTATTCGCGGGCCCCGCCGCGAGGACAGCCGCGACGTCCCCGAATCGGAATGGCTGCAGACGGCCGCTTCGGCTCCCCCGGCAAGCGAGATCGGGCGCGCGCCTCGGAATGCGCGGCTGACCACCTTGGCCGCCTCAGCTGTTGGTCAGGCGCTGTCACATGCTCTGCCGGCTCACGTTTCCTCCAACGCCGGCGACCGCCTGCCATCGGAGAAAAACAGAGTCGGGTCACACGAGCGGCCCGTCGCCGCCACTCTCCGAGAATGCGGCTCCGCGGGGGCCGTGCTCGTGTCCCGTGTTGACAGTTTAAGTGAGTGTCACAAGCACGAAGAAGAGCAGATAAAAGGAGGACTACGAGGAGACAAAAACACACAACGGTTCACGGCTGCCGGAGCAACGAGCGAGTGGACGACGAGAGACTTGACAGCTAAAGTTCAGAATGCCGGTAGCGGCCGTGATCGGGTCTCGCCGGGAGAAAACCCGGAATGGGAAAACACGGGTGGTGCAACAAATGCCACGGATGACCTCGCGGCATCCTGGGACGCAATGGGACACGGCGCCGGACAAGGAGCCGCGGATGGAATTGCCATGAACTGTATGCATGCTGTCGCATCTCCAGAAGAAGTCAGGCCTCAGAAAAACCGGGCGGGTGAAAATCAACCGGACGGCTCGTTTGAGTCGTATGAAATCTGCAGGAAAAAAGCCGCGCTTGAATCCAATCCAAACCAAATAGACGGCGTTCCATCAAAGACCGAAGGTGCGGCGGCACATAAGGGCCAGGAGAACATTGGTCAAGACCCCGAAGACGGCATAACCTCCATCGTGACAAAAAATCACCATCCCTCAACAAAAATCCTCCATGACAATGTTCTATATTCAGATAAAGGTCGAAGAAAGAAACTTAACAGCCCAACAATGGAGAACATCTCAAGAGGGAAGATCTCAATCAAACTTCGGAACCAAAGGGAGTCTTCAGAGAGAAGCCAAAAGGAGCAAAGTAGCTCTCCTTTCACGGCAGGGCATGACGTTGAGGACGGTCGCGTCAAGACCACCGAATCAGAGCCGGAAATCCTCGACATGATTGACCCCAGATTGGATGGAGGACAAATTGGAGAAGATGTTGATGCGGTGGCCAAAGTCCATCACAAAATCTCCACGGAAGAAAGTGGGCGGTCCAACCGAAGTCCCTCAACGGGGTCCGGCGGTTTCATGTGGTGGAGCGTGTTGTACATCCTGAGCCACATTACCAAAATGGTCACCTGCAGCCTGCTGGTCGCCGGGTTCTTTGTCGTGGTCGTCCTGTACGAATCCCCGGGATTCTTTGTGCTCTACCTTTTTTCAATGGCCTGGTGGTTTTATAAGTGGAGGGCCCCTCAGGGGGCAACAAACAAGGCGATTGTCAGTTAGGTCTGAAAAGTGACAGAAGATGCCGTGTGTGTGTGTGTGTGGGGGGGGGTGTGTGTGTGTGAGAAATAACACTATAGTCATATTCCTTCATCTTCATGGTGTATGATCACACAGCCACATAGTGAAGGAGAATGAGAGAGTAGGTGCAATAACACAAACGTTTGTAACGTTTACTTCTGTGATTTTTATTTTTGTATTTTTCTTTCCTATCGCTCAAGTAGTGACGTGGTTGTCTGGCTTTCTTGAATAAAATAAACGACTCAAACCTTTTTCGGGGCTCCAAGAACTGTTTTTAGCCGCAAATTTGCCAATATGTTAATACTCTATCTTGATGGGTGCAATCCGGTTTGCATTCATCCCGCAGTGAAATTTCCTTTGCAACAACAAAGGGACATCTTGCTCACGACGTTGTTGCTTCCCCCCCCACACACACGAATAAACTCAATGAACCTCGGCGGCTCGGAATGAGAAAGGCGCTTTGCCTCCTCGCCTCTGTCTCTGCGGAGCCATCCATCGCTTCGTTTTAAGTGCCTGTCGACGAGACTTGGAAGAATGTCAAATTTGCCCGGGAAACGGCTCGCCGTTTTATCGCGGCTTCTCGTGGGAGCCGCTGAAGGAAACACATCACTTGGCTTAATGATGAAATCACTTAAAGTTGCCCTTGTAGTCAGATTACTTCACAGAGAAGTACTTTCGCACTCCGGATTAGCTGTCTGTAAAAACGCAGTATTTTGGAGTACCGAATGACTTATCGTCGGGAATCAAACATCTATCTGTGTCTCGTTATGACATCACGCACTCAAAACGGACTCATGTATCAACTGGTGCGTCATTACACGACACGGCGGGCGGCAGAGCGGTTCAGCAGAAGTCACTTGATCCGATCCGGGGTATGGCGACCTTTTGTAAAACGGGCGCCAATCCCACGCTGGCGGCTTCAGAGCAGGTGGCCGCTCGCCAGCGCTGGCATAGCGCAAGGCCGCTTCTGAAAGCACCCGCCTCCTGTTTTTCACAAATCACCCTGAACGATTTGGTCCAAGTGGATGTGATGGAGTCCGCCGCCACGCACGGATTCCTCCGTATTAATAATTGAGTGATGTCATGAGGAATATTCATTTTATCACGAGCGTGGCGAAGAGTGGCATCGCACGCAAGTGCATTTATACACAAATGCTTCGGCCAGGGCTCCTGAGTTAAAATGGAGGAATGAAATATCAAGGCCCATAATACTCCGAGAAGTGCGTCCGATGATTTCAGTACAGGCGTTGGCTATAAAAATCCAGAAAGAATAAATCTTTTGACTATCAAGATATCCTGAAGACGCATGAAAAAGTCTTACACACACATTTATCCCTCGTGTTTCGCGGTTAATGGGGACCGGAATACCCCTGCCAAAAGTAAAACCCGTGAAGTAGGCCCCAATTTCAAATGTATTTATTTATTTATGTTTTAATGTGAAAAGTCTTCATACTATACCTATCATTTAGGACAAACATTACTGCAGTAACCATATTTACGCATATGTGAGCGTGTGTATGTGTGTGTGTAATCTACGTACAGTATATACACGTAAAATACACTTAAACAAATGCAAAGAAAAATAACAAGGAAGGTCGGATTAATGTTGCAACGCCACTATTTTCCTGTAGATGTCAGTGCAGCCTCATTCATTGCCCATCACACTCAACTCAATGGTTTCGTGTGATAAAAAAAAAAAAAAAATCACCTCAAGCAAATATTTGACACCATCTGCATAATCCTGGACTTGAGATGTCATTTCAAATAATAAGCCGTTGTGTGACGCAATGAGCGACACGCAGACAAACAATGCAGTCGCCCCTCACCCTCTCTCCCTGTGGCAAAAATAAATAAAGAAAGAAATAAAATCAGTGTGCAATGAAGTGCACTGCCGGGGACAAGAGGGTGAATGAGGACATGGTGCGTGAGTGGATGAGAGCTCAAGTGGATGCCGGGCCTCGCTGCGAGGCCCGAGGGGACCAGAGGCACCGGGCTGACAGATCTCAGACCTGACAAGGCTGCATTGTCCAACACACTCCAGCGCGGTCACCCTGCGCACATCCATCCATGACCCCTGACCCTTGCACCTATGCAATATTCCCCTCATGCCGGCGTCTGCTCGACATTCCCAGACGTCCTCCAGTTCCTATCGTCAGGCAAGCTTCCGGCTTCTGCTGACACTTGGCATTCGGAGGGTGCTACGTAGGTGGGGCACCCACACTTCCCATCCGACACTAATTGCACCCCGTTTGGGAATTCATTAGTGCGCTGCCAGATGGCACTACTACGACAATATCACATCATTAGGCACGCCCGATGGCGATATACTTTTTTGACCGTCGAGTGACGATTCTGCTCATTTTCCGCGGTGGATTTTTGAGGGGGTGTGGTCTATTTGTGGTAATCCGCAGCCAAGTAACTGTGTCATGTTTGGAGCGCCATATGCGCATATGTGTTTGTGACGCCTCGATTCACATGTTGCGAAGCGTAACAAGGCCGCATGGGGGAGGCACATGGGGGTGGAGTGTTCTCTATTGTACCGTACGTACAGAGGCGTACATTTTGTCCGCCTGATTAAAATACATTTTGATTCATTTTGTGCGGTGCCGTGTTGAAATTTGACGCTTGGGTGAAATTTCAGCTCCCTAGTGTTTTCCTTCTACGCTTTCTTTTCAGTGCCTCTGATATAAAGATCAAATTATTGCACACAATTTTGCAAAAGGGTTAGTGGATATCATATATAGATATAAAATAGAGCAAGTGTTGACATAATAAGTACAATAACAGAATCATGTCATTTTATTCATGTAAAAGAAAAATAATCATCTGTACACTAATAATAAAATGCAATATGTTACTGGCAGCTCATCAAGCCTCTTCTCACTTCCTCTCTGTTACGCCAGGAAAAAAAAAAAAAGGTCACGCACGGAGCAGATTGTGTCTATCACATCCAATTCGACTTTCAGTTTAACATTAGCATCGCTTTGCTGTGATCTGCAGGCTTTTATGCAGTATTTCGCCCAATCCTTTGATCTTTATATCAAAGGAATTTCACATCAAAGTGAAAGCGTTGAAAGACACTGAAATTTCACCCAGATGTCAAAGTTCAACATGGCACGGCGCAAGGGTTTTTGGAGGCGTCAAAATAAGTCAAAATGTATTTTAATCAGGCGGGCGTTGCTCTCACATCTGGTGGAGGACACAGCCAGCGTTTTAATGAGCGGAGAGCATCCTTTCGTATTTATCGAGAACTTAATTCCATTTTTAGGGAGTGCGCTCGCTCTTTCTTCGCTGTGTTTACCCAACTTGCTACGGATAATGGATGAGCGCTTATAAAAGGAGGTAAATGGGTGGATGAAAAGGACAAAAGCGCTTGGGTAGCAGATGACATGTGCAAAAGCGAAGAAAAGAAGGAAGAGACAGATGAGATAGCTTCACCGCGTACGAGGGTGACCTGAATTGAATCGATTTTTACAGCAGCGTCCCTGTAAATCAGCACAAGTCTCTTTTTGCGTCTGGGTGTTTTTGTATGGCAACAAGTACACACACGCAAACACACTTTGGCTCCTCGAATCAATCGAAGCTCAATGAAACTCTAATGACCTTCATACAAGCACTCTCCATTTGTGAAGAAATTAGGATTATCTCGAAAGGAATTTCATACGGTAAATTTAAGAAGAGAAACCACCACTTTCCTGCTCTTTGTTTGAAACCCGCAGTTTAAAGTGACGCTGTGTCGCTAGGGACAGCAGGCGGAGTAGCAGTTATTGCTGCATTTACCGTAATGCACCTAAAGCTCTCACAGGTGCATACAAAAAACTACACATACACCAGGGAGTATGTGCCACCCCCCATGTAATATAATTTAACGATAACTAGACCTACCATTATACCGAAAACATACCGTTGGTCGTTAAAAGTTTTACAAATTTATAATAATTTAATTATTTCTTTTTTGATGAAAAACGGTCTCAATATTACACAGTGTCACTTTAAAGTCCGGTGTGATTTACCTGCAGTTTTTTTACTCCCCACAAGGGGGCGATCAACCGGTAAACAAAGGGAGACAGAAGAAGACGCTATAAAAGTATTGATTTTGAGCTTGAACTGCGATATGATTCATATATATATATATATATATATATATATATATATATATATATATATATATATATATATATATATACTCTTCACTAACAAGGAGAGCATGAGGGAAGACAGGCCTGTTATGGTTCAGCGCTTCCAAGGGTGGTGAAACGCAGAGACCAGTGTGTGATGTACTGTAATTGTGTGTGTGTGCGTGACAGTAAGTCAAGTTGTGTGTGTGATAGACCGAGCAAGTCTACAGTACAGTAAGTCCAGCGGCTTGACTTTGAGTGACAGGTGAGGGGAAACAGCACCTCAGCCCGCTGTTGTCGGCTTACGGGAAAAAGTGCTTCTCGACTCTGGCTGACTCTTTTGTACTAATCTTTTTTTAAACACGGCGCACTCCGGCTGAACCCCAAACATTCTTACATATGCTTCCTTTGGTTCATTAGGAAGATTAGAACGATTAAAAACACGGAAGATCAAGAGGAGGGCGTATGAAAAAGCAGGTAAAAGTGCGCTTGAGGAACGGCTTGTGCGAAAAGTTTAGCACCTAAAATAATTGAATATTTTAAGACTAGCTACTTCAAAGCTAGTATGTTGTTGTTTCAGCACCTGGGATTTTTCACTCGCCTGGCCTTCTTATCACCCAACTTGGCTGACTTTGAAATGGTCATAACATCGTCAAATGTACAGCTGTCACTTCACTAGTGAAATTTTCTACTGCGCCCAGTTTGCGACTTGCCATTGAAAGGATTAATGCAAAAATCAGGAGAAATGCATATCAAATCATCAGGTTTTCAATATGTCCAAAATTGACAATATTTTCAATATTGAATGGCAGTAAATGAGCCTGACATGGGCTAGAGTTTCCCTCTAGCCCCCCCTGTTTGCAAGCATTTAGGACGGCAGCATAGCATTTTGATAGTCGTCATGTTTTGACAAGCTATGCAATATTTTAGTGTTTTTCTCTTTGTATGCTTTTCTTTTGATATCACACATCAAAAACATAAAAAAGCCCGATTTGGGTTAAAATTTCCAACCAGGGGTTAAATACTCTTGGAGTAATATTCATTTTTCCATCACTAGCTTCGTATTAACTCCGACCGGAAACGGCAATCAATGTTTGTTTGTTTGTTTAAGAGAGCAAAAAATGTTAGCGTTGCCATAGAAATAGGCATTTAGGTCTAAGCGTTGGGAATGATGCGTTACCATGGCGAAAGGTTCTACTTAGCCAAGCCGCGTTGACAGTGATGGGAGATGGCTCTCCGAGTGCCGTTCACACATAAAACATTCCCGAGTGATGGAGCGCTGATAGTCCTCGTTGGATCTATTCATTCGACTCGTGTCTCCCCGGCACGTTTGATTACAGGGTAACTGGACTGACTGACACATCTTTGGAGACGTTTATTATCTACTCATTGGAAACGGTAAATGAGAGGGAACGGGAGGTCTTTGATGGCCGCCGCGCGAGGCGTTGAATAGAATAATCATCACCACCTTGCCGTGCCTTCATCAGCATTCTGCCAGGACGGGTGGATTTGATTTATTTCTCACGCTCCCGGTTGTGTGTGTTTGTGTGGGGGGAGGGTATCAAAACAGAGAAGAAAACGCGTGGAAAATGGAAACAAACGGGGTAAAACCAGGGAGAGGACATGAAGAATCTCTTCTCTGTGGTTGCGATGCAAAGACAGTCGCCATAGTAACACAGCAGTCCCACTGTAGGCGCCTTTCCCTTGACGCCTTATTTTGCCTGCTCTGCTTGCCAACAAGGTATACAGGCAGCCACCCCCCGACACCCACTTATTATCATTTGTTGTTCTAGAGGATATTTGTTGCCGTTAAAAAAAAAAAAAAATCTCTGTTCAGTGGAATGTGTTTTTTAACCTTTGTGCAGTATTTTGCTCATTTTTGTATCACTTTCTTCCACATCACAATATTTCATTGACGGCACACTCCTGGAAGTGTGATAACAAAGTGGTATTGCCATTTTAAACTTTGACATGTTGTCACCATCTGGGTGAAATTTCAGCTCCCTAGTGCATTCTTTCAATGCTAATGCTCTAAAATACCATTGCTGAAAAGATTAAAGGATTGGGCAAAATACTGGAAAGTGGTGTATTCTAAGGAACACCCAGAGAGAGACACACATGCAAATGCGGTCATTACCTGGAGAAACTTTTGTGAGATTTGTTCAAATGATGAAAGCTACTAGTGCAATGACAAATCCCAGTTCACCTTTTTCTGAGTTAAGTCACGTGCATGGTTGAGGGATGTTTGAATTTGATTTATTTTTCTGCGTTTATTTACGTTTTACATCATGTTCCAACTTGATCGGAATCGGGGTTGAACAACTGAGCTTCTTGACTTTTAGCGGGTTCAAATCAGTGCAGGCGGCAAGTGTGCCGATGGAAATAAAAAAATGAGTGTTTACAAGCCTGCACATGTAAACACAGGGGGGAAATAAGCTGAGACTCCCATTTACTTTCACCACACAGACAAAATTAAATATATTAATATCCCAAATCTGTCCCTCCCTCCTCTTTCTGTCTGCCCTCATTTCAGAAAAGTGAGGATGGGGTAAGGGAAAGATGCGGGGGAGGGGGAGGGATGGGGATCCCATTTGAGAGAAAGAACATGCTAGGTGTCTTCCACGCAGCAGATGATGAAACTCTGAGCAAGAGCGCGGCGAGCCAATGGCGGCGCACGCAGCCCCGATGCATTCCAGGGGTTTGCGCGGCTACCCCAAACCTTCCTTCCATTTCTCGAACATAAATGTCAACTGGTTAATGAGCACCGATGTGGATCAATTTGTTAGCATTTGCTGCACAGCGGGGAGAAGAAAATAGCCAATCATTGCGGTAACAATGGCTGAATATAAATGAAAACAAAGTACTTTTCGGGCCAAACGGGGAGCTGTGTGGATTACAGATTGTGTTGAAAAGGTCCTTTAAATGTCATTCAAGTGAGTTACGCCATGTTATGTCAGACTGTTGGACTGAGGCCACCCCCCCCCCCTCCTTTTTTTTTCTCTCCAGCTGCAGCCGCCATGGCCACGGTTCCTGACTAAAACGGATTGGATGCTCACTTTTTTTTTTTTGCCAATTTTTCTGTCACAGGCCAGAAAATGGCAAATCCACATGATCAATATGGGAATTGCCTCTAGGTAGAGCAATAATAATTGAATTGAGCGTTGCAATGCTGAATCGGCAGCTATTTGATCATTATTTGTGATAATCGGATAGAGAAATGCACAAATAGTGAATCTTTGATGTTACAACCTGCATCTTATAGTAAAGTCCTCATAGTAAGGTATAGTAAGGCCCTATGCAAATTCAAATATTTAGCCGTTTAAAACCGAAGCGCCTTTTCACACGTCGTTCGTCCACAAAATACGACGCGTCGATGTGATTACTTATCTATTTTTTACTTCACCCGCTGCGTTTTTTTCTTCTTTCAGTCAGAGCCAAAATTGAGATTTTTACCTTGATGTTAGCGCAGGCGGGCGGCCCACTCGGCTGCCACGTAAAGTGCCGCGCTCGGATCATTAATCAGACTCGACGGCGCAGCGGGTAACGGGCGAGCCACGGGAGAGCGCTAATGCATGCAAATGTATACTCGTTTTGGGGGCAGGTTGAGCCAAGGACAAAACCTAGCCGGCAACACAAAACGAAAGCGTCCCACATTGGTCCGATACGCCTGAAGCGGGAATCGGCTGGACCGATTGCAGGATGCGCGAAAACAAAACAAAAAATCCACGTGCGCTATATCATTCACTTTGAGCGTTTTCTTGATCAAGATGTCCTACTTAAAGCGAGGATTGTCAAACAAGCTTCTTAAGCGGCAGCAAATGTGGGAGCTGGTTTGCCGCCAAATGAGGGTTTGGCTTAAGCGCGCCGCCGCTTCTTATTCGGAGTCTCATTAAGGCCGGGATCGTACCTCTTCCGTGATAACCTTGCGTGACTTTATGAGATAAAGCCGTGCAGAAGCGGCTTATACGAGGTAAGGTGAGGGTTAGGCTAGGATCCTTCTCATATTAGTCCCGCATTTATTATTTATGTCCACTGTAGTGGACATTTGGTTTTTATCTTCCATAATTTCCGGACTACATATATACTGTCCATCTGCACTGTGCAGCTATTGGGGCATTTGGCTGAATATGAGCAGATAATATTGCCCCAAACACTTCAGATTCCATCCTGCTGCTAATATGGAACAGCTTAACAGCCGTCGCCCCAAAATTTATGGACCTGACCGTATTGAGCTGAAAACACAATTAAATGGACCCAACTGTTCCATTTGCAGTTGTGTTCTAGCTTTGCCCGTATCGGTTTATTGACAAGACACTTAGGTACCACAGCAGCGCAGTTAGTAACCCAAAGGAAGCTCGGCCAAAAAGTGGAAAAATAAGGACGCTGTGACACTGAGTGACATCAAAATGTATCTGGAATTTGGTTCGTCAGGGAATGGCTGCGATTGTCAATACTGACCAAGAAGGCAAAAAGCTAAACGCCAAGCCTGACCACACTCACTAACCATTACGAACGGTTCGCCAACAAATGCCCCCCCCCTATTGCTTTTGCACAGAGAAAGCAATGAGTGAATGAAGAAGCCATTTAGGGAAACCCTCTAGGGGGAATTGAGGGGGTTTTCAAGGTTGAGTCCTCCTCCAGTGGCTGTGCGTGTGTTTGAGTGTGTGTTTGTGATTGCGTGTGCGTGTGTGTGCGTGTCGTCCTCTGGGTCTCGGTAACATTCAGGCAGGCTGATATCTCCCCTCACGCTGGGAATATAAAAAAAGCAAAACATGCTAGTGTGTGTGTGTGGAGCGAAAGTGTGTGCGCTGACACCGCCGAAGGCCGGAGGCCATCACAAGTTTCCCAGGTCAGAGGCGGGGGGTCAACATCTGTTGGTGTGAACGTTCTCTGCATAGTTTAGCATGCAAACCCCAGACCGGAAATAGATATGAAATTATTTGGATTTTTCACAAACAAGCCAAAGTTGTCAAGCTAGGTTGTGTTTTAATAACTTTTCTTCCCTTTCAATTTAATTTTCGCCACAGCTTATCCAATTATAAATCTCCAAAGTGCTGCGGTATCAATTGAGCTAAAAGCAATTTTCCGCCGAGTAATAGCAATCATTTCCAGTGCCGCCATTAAAAGAGAAAAAAAAAATGCGGCAGCAGCTGCGTTATGACAATTTAGGCAGAGAGGTTAATGGAGAGGATTGTTTTCCAGTCCACTTTTCACGCGCAGTCAAAAAAGCAAGCACTTTTTGATTTTTGTTTGCGCAAAATGCTAGCCCAGTTGAAAAAAAAATATTCAAAAGGTGTGTTAATTATGGGACGAATAATGCTCAGGATGTAAAAACTTTCATTGTGAAAGCTAAATGCTATATTCAAACAAACTTGTAAATATGTCTCCAAAAACTTGCAAATGCATTCAAACATTGATCATTTTTTTGCTATGGGATGCATTATGAGAACAAATGCTGTTTTTAGCATTTCTCCATTTGATCTTTACATGAAATGCATTTTAAAGGGAAGAGAAAAAGAAGACACAAGGGAGCTGAAATTTCACCCAGAGGGTGACAACATGTCAAAGTTCAAGTCGGTGCCAAAAATATTTTGAAATATGTTGGAACTCAAAAGGTAGGGGATATGATTTTGTGGCATTGCATCGTACGGGAATTTGCTCAAGCTTTTTTCGCCGCTCTTGTTGCCGGGATTATGTTAAACCCGGACATCTTCGGCAACCTTATGCGGCATCTTGAGCCGGACCCAAAAATGTCCACGCATCCCCAGGCGAGGGCATTAGCACGCACATGAGCTTAACACAAAACACACATCCAGACGACTGCGCGGGGACCAGCGCGTCTGACGGAGGGAACGTTACGTAATCTCTCAGCGAGACTTTTTTAAAGCAAGGCAGTGACCCTCAACCAATGCCTTTATTTTTGTCCGGGAAAAAGCGCTACGGTTGCAGCAGTCGCCTTTGTCGACTGTCACAACTCGTTACGGGCAATCTGGAGACGGCTTGCTCTTCGGATTTTTGTGTACATTTATATAATCGCTTTCGGGTCCGTAAACATCGAGACATTGTGAGGGATTGTTGAATGTTTGGGGTTAGGGTTGAAGTTAGGTTATGACTACTGTATACTCACCGACATGTGACACATTCGAGCGTTTTCTATTGGGCGCTGCTTTTTAGCATAAACACAGTCAGGTGTGGTTTTACGCATGCGTTTTATGCACTCGTTTCCGTACGCTTGGGTTTGATTGGCTTGGATAGCGCCCCAAGTTGCCCGCTCATTGGTATGTACCATCGGTCGGCTGGCGGGACGCGAGAAGCCACTTGGCATCTGCCGTGATAGTTTTACACAACACTTGGGATGATGTAGTAATATTTTGCTCGAGGTAACTCTTATCTGTAGCCACTGTGTGGCTAGCAGAGAAGGTCCTCTGCGGAAAATTCCTTGACCTGGCTAACAAGGAGAAAAGACGGACGCAAGCTGGAAAATATCTCCAAGGCTTGACAGAGCACCTCCTGCTGCAATCTGTAATTACCAACAGTGCAATCAGCGGCCTCGTTAATTTTCCCTGACTGGCAGCGGCTGACGGCTCAATTGCATAGAATGCGCCGCTACGACTTCATAAGTAAATGGAACCGACGTCTCGGCGTAGGCTTTGGCCCCATCGGCTACACGCAAAAAAAGTGCAGATTCAACTTATTAGACTTGCGCTCGGATGCGCGGGTTGGCCGCGTCCCAATTTTAATGACCTGTTATTGATGAGGCAGAAGCTTGAGAACAGACAAACGAGAATGACGCCACCCCCCACGCCCCAAAATATTGCTTAATAGCTTCGTTACATCATAAAATTACTTGATACGAGGTACAGGAACACGGTGCTGCTAATATGACATAAATATTTTAGAACCATTTCAACAAGTAAACATTGTTTATTAGTATGTTCTATGGCTTTATTAAGATTCAAGAGT
Organism: Hippichthys cyanospilos; assembly: GCF_059441005.1. NCBI lineage: Eukaryota > Metazoa > Chordata > Actinopteri > Syngnathiformes > Syngnathidae > Hippichthys > Hippichthys cyanospilos. The sequence continues at coordinate 3,692,085 of NC_142390.1, read as the reverse complement.
TTTGTTATCATATGTACAGTATTGTTTCATCACACAATGTCTGGAACGTATTTTGTATTGAACATATTTGTAAATAGGTTCAACGTGTTGACAAATTCCATGCTTATGTGTTATTTTGACACTTAATGGGCTTAAACCAGTTTATCAGAGAATCAGACGCCATCGGTTTTCGCACTATTGTTCACCCACAAGGCCTAATCGACAGATGGGCAATCAATTTTCAGGGGTGTGTTGCTGGAACAATTTTACTGCATGGAATGGAGCACTTAAAGTAACAATAACAATCCAAATCCATTACGGCTTCGCCTATAGAAATGTTTGACTGTAATTCTTCCCTACAGTTTCCTCATACTCTTTCTCATGCGATTGACAGGCTAAATCAAAAGGATGAATGGCACACTAATGGAAAAGCACTTTAAATCACAGCAGGTGGAATATGGGCTTTTACTTCCACCTTATGTGCTTAACATCTATCGGAACAAAAACGGCATACACCTGCGACTGCAACAATGCGTAAGTCACATGTATAGTCAGAACATACGCAAAAAATAAAAAAGGCATCTCCCGTCATATCGTAAAAATGCAAATGCTAGTTTTTAGCAGTCAATTTTGCATGCGTGTGTATATTGCGCATTTCCACCCAAGTGTGCGGCGCCGGTGATGAACCGACCACATGATTGCGTTCATCCTAGCAAGGCACAGGGGTGACATTTACACTATGAAATGAAATGGGATGAGCTATCAATCCCCCTTGCATATATTGCATACACACGCAAGGGCGTGAGTCACCGTGATGCGCTTTGCCGTCAGCTATATCTGATGCAGGATACGCGTTGGCGTGTAGACCGAGAAAACTTGATCACCTTGAGAAATAAAACGCGCCCCCCAAATAAAATGAGATGTTTGATTTTAACAGGATTTTTGCAGGCATTAGCAAATCCAATTGAATGATTTTTAACACTTTTCTTTTCAATTTAAGAGTAAATGAACAAGAACATGGAGCAACACCTTGCTAAATTGTGTTTTGGCGACTCCAATTCTGCGTTGCGCTGACTTAGGAGTAGTAGGCGGAAAAAATTTTCGTCATCGAAAAAAAAGTTGGGAACCAATCTCCTACAATGTCAAGAAAAACCAACACATTTTCATGCAAGGCTATTGTAATTTCATGACAATTTAGGTAGACAACAGCTGCACATTATTGCTCTGCTCAGGGTTACAGTCCCAGCAGATGCGCTCATATAATTCAGAGAGATTTAATGCCAATGTAGTTGCTCTTGAAGTAACTATCCAGATGGATGCTTACTACCTTGCTGTGCAACATGACAACTTCACACACTCATGAGTCACCGTGCAAATGCACTGAAAAAGAGAAGAAGTTGAATGGCTCTTGTTTGTGATTTTTTTTTCCAGAAAAAGAATGAATCTCTTCATTATCAATTGTTTGCTACAATTAGATTATAGTGAGATGCTCATCATGCTCATTCTAAAGGCAGAACAGCCTTAAATTACGGTTACATTTCTATTTCCACTCCCGGATTTTCTAAACAAACACCGGGATACGTTAAATTAATTAATTTTATATTATTCAACCATGTTTGTCACAAAAATATTACGTTGCAATTGGCTGACCACTGCCGGAAATCCCGCCCGTATCACGTGACTGACGCTATCTTACCCGGAAGTAAACAACTCTACAACCGGACCGTTCGAAAACATGACTCCAAAACAGAAAGTTTCACGCGTCGCGGCGGCGCTTACGTGTTTGACATTCCTCCAGACGATCCCTCCGGCGGCGGCGTACGATGCCGGGGACGCGGTGGCTCTTCTGCTGGGGACGATCGTCACCATGGTGGGCTTTTGCGCTTGTCTGGGCTGGTACGCACGGAAGCGGAACCGACTTCTATGAAGAGCAAAGAGTCACTTGTTAGGCGCGTCCGTCTCCTCACTCATCGAAACATTGCTGTGTGTACTTTCTCCACAAATATGGCTTTATGGGTGTTTTGGTGCAAAGTTTCTCTGAAATTGACCGAAAAACTCATGGGCAGGTGCGTGCATCTTGACCTGAAACGTCGAGGAGCAGACCCGGATGTCTTGAAGAAGGGACTTCAAATAAGTTGCACTGCTGTCAAAAAGGACCCAACACTGTTGTTGCCTCTTTACGAATGCTTGCATTCCTGTCGAAATCGCTTGTTTGATTCATTGTCTGCCCAATGCTATTGCCAAGTCCTGTCAAAATAAAAGAATCAAACTTTACAATCAAAACAACTTAGAATTGATTGCTTTTGCATCTTAATTTGTCATCTAAGGAAAGAACACACTTCAATGTCGCATCTTGTACCAAAAACGGAAGGAAACCTGCACAATTGTAGACATAAGGGAGAATGTGCATCAAGAATATGCACAGTGTAGAGACTACCTGTTTCTATTGTACGGCCAAAAACCCCAAACTAACTCTGAACATAAGCACAGACAATGCACCACAACTCCCTTTAAAAGTGTCATAAAATGAGAATGAAAAGGATCTTATTAAAAATGCCGCCAACGGTAGCACATTTCTTCGCAGAGCTACCATTGTCCCACACGCTTGCGACATGACGGCCGCATGCTTGAGAAAACCAATTCTATGAATTTGTCATGCTGCCCAGGACGAGAGAACAACAGCGAGCAAAGTGCTTGTCAATTATGCATTTACCGTACATGGGATGCCTTCTACCTCAAGTGAACTTGTCAGCCTGATTTAACCCACTTTGATGCTATAGCTACCAACACTATACTGCATGTGCAACATTTGAATTGAATGTTAATGCTAATATTGTTACCTGATGCCACTTTTTTAACCCTTGTCATGTATAGTATATATGCATATGTGCATGCTAAATATACAGATTACACTTATCGGTATATGAGTAAAATACTGTTGCTTCGTGTGTGTAAAATATTTTTTACACTGTACACGTGTCCCCCTTTACGTTTAACGTAAAGAAATATAGGCAACACATTACATGTACACACTACTAAGTACTAAAAAAGAATAGATAGATTGATAGAGTATATCATACTCTGTTGATAGCATGTACTTCTGTTGAATTCCACATTATTTATGAAAGCAGAAATTATTTTTGAAATCTGGCAATTTAAATCAAACATTAATGTTTCCGAGGCCTAAGTGTAAAATGAAATATTTTTCAATGTAATTATGTTGTGATGGATTTTGGAATATTCTGAAAATAAAACGAATTGACTCAAATATGTTTATGCCCACTTCAGTGGTCAACAAATATGGAGTGAAGGATTATTAATATACTGTGCCTTCATTCTAAAACCTAACCGAAAACGAGTTGCTCAGTATAAACAAAAATGACGCATAGGTAGTATAGATATATAGATATAAATGGTATCGATGACAGTATAATGTAAAAGCGCATATTAAAGTTATGGCTTGCGCATTGGATTGTGCATGGCAGCAGAGGCCCAACTGAGTGCATGAGAGCTGCTGCTGCTGCTGCTGCTGCTGCTGCTGCTGCTGCAACAAGAGACAGAACGCGTCTTGGATCACAAATAGGGATGCAGGGCGCATGCGCACTGCTCCCCGTTTACTGTATGATATTCGCCGTGGTGGAAAAAAAGGGGGGCAGGCAGGCAACAATCGGGATTTTTTCAAGCGGCGACAAAAACGACGAAATAATCTCCAGGGGATGTGAAAAACGGACCCTTACCAACAGGTACGCTTTGGAGCCATCGCCCCGTGATCGCCTCGTTTATTTTTTTATTTTTTCATTTTTTTTTTTTTGTCTTGTGTTTCCTGGAGGATTTTGAAATGATTCTGGTCTCGTCGACGCTGTGTTAGTGACAAAAAACACTGGGATTGTTTCACCGTCCTGCTTTGCTTCATGTGACGATCGAAGGAAGCTTTTCTTTTCTTTTTCTTTTTTTTTTTTAAGATATCAATGAACCGTAAGTACACCGCTCGACAAACGCGACATTCCTTTCCTTTCCATAAAATACGCAATTCTAAGACGTGGTGTTGTGATATTTGCTGCCGCTAATCAAGCATTTCTCGAGCGCGTTTTCGTGCAAATCGTGTCGAACGTGTGATCAGACTCGTCAAGCCAAAAAACACGAATACGCTTCATGCGACTTTATTTGCATCCGGGCTGTAGGGTGTGATCGTGAGCACCTTATTTTTATGTTATTTTTTTTATTTTTTCGGAGAGGAGCTTTAAAACGTCCTGCTCGCGTTTGCGTGGAAAAAAAAAACATGTTTTGAAATATTTCACTGCGTAGAAGGATGAAGGCGTGATTGAAATGAAACAAATGTGAGGCACTTGGATAGAATGTGACAAAACCTTGCAGTGGCTGATAGAGGGTGATTTTTTTTTTTTATTATTATTATTATTATTTTTTGTCTCGCTTGTGTTTGGCTTTCTTTAGGTACGGTGAGACAAAGGAACAAAGGATGCCTTAGAGGAGAGGTTGCCCACATGCCCGGAAAGCTCCTCAAAGGACACCAATGGATCTAACGCCTCCCCCCGCCGCCAGATCATGATCGTGGGCTGAAGCCATCCCCGCTTATCTTTATGATCCCTCCTCCATCTATGGCGAACTATAGCCATGCAGGGGACCACACCATCTTGCAGAACGTCTCTCCTCTCGCCACCTTCCTGAAACTGACCTCCCTGGGCTTCATCATCGGCGTGGGCGTGGTGGGGAACCTCCTGATCTCCATCCTGCTGGTGAAAGACAAGAGCCTGCACCGGGCGCCTTATTACTTCCTGCTGGACCTGTGCGCCTCCGACATCCTGCGCTCGGCCATCTGCTTCCCCTTCGTCTTCACCTCGGTCAAGAATGGCTCGGCGTGGAGCTACGGCACGCTGACGTGCAAGGTGATCGCCTTCCTGGGCGTGCTCTCCTGCTTCCACACGGCCTTCATGCTCTTCTGCGTTAGCGTCACCCGCTACCTGGCCATCGCCCACCACCGCTTCTACACCAAGAGGTTGACCTTCTGGACGTGCCTGGCCGTCATCTGCATGGTGTGGACGCTGTCGGTGGCCATGGCCTTCCCGCCCGTGCTGGACGTGGGCACCTACTCCTTCATCCAGGAGGAAGACCAGTGCACCTTCCAGCACCGCTCCTTTCGGGCCAACGACTCGCTGGGCTTCATGCTCCTGCTGGCGCTCATCCTGCTGGCCACGCAGCTGGTTTACCTCAAGCTCATCTTCTTCGTCCACGACCGGCGAAAAATGAAACCCGTCCAGTTCGTGCCGGCCGTCAGCCAGAACTGGACCTTCCACGGGCCCGGCGCCAGCGGCCAGGCGGCCGCCAACTGGCTGGCCGGCTTCGGCCGGGGCCCGACCCCGCCCACTCTGCTCGGCATCCGGCAGAACGGCAACGCGGCCGGCCGCAGGCGCCTCCTGGTCTTGGACGAGTTCAAAACGGAGAAGAGGATTAGTAGGATGTTCTACATCATGACCTTTTTCTTCCTGGCGCTCTGGGGGCCTTATCTGGTGGCGTGCTACTGGCGGGTGTTCGCCAGGGGGCCCGTGGTGCCCGCCGGCTACCTGACGGCCGCCGTCTGGATGAGTTTTGCCCAGGCCGGGGTCAACCCCTTCATCTGCATCTTCTCCAACAGGGAGCTGCGGCGCTGCTTCAGCACCACGCTCCTCTACTGCCGAAAATCCAGGTTACCGAGGGAACCCTACTGCGTTATATGAAGGTTTTTAACCCCGCCTCCTTTACCTTGGCTTGGCTTTTGCCCCCCGTCCGTCCCGGCGGGGGGCCTTGTACAGCTCTCTTTCGCCCTTTCTCTCTCTCTGCTCGCTTTTCTTCTCCCCGTCCCCCCTTTCCGGCGGCCCCAAAAGAAAAAGGGGGCCGGCGGAGTACGACGGGGCTCCGCGGTTCGCCCCTTGTTGTTTCACGGAAGGCCGCGCCAGCGCAGAGAAGCGAAAACCCAGACATTTGAAAATGTGATTTTCCTTCTTTTTTTTTCCCCGAGATGCATTATTCCATGAGGTGTGAAATACAAGAAAATGAAGAAGAAGAAAAAATACAAAGAAATGATACCTCTCAAGGAATCACTGGAAATGTTTTACAATTTTCAGAGTTGCACTACAGAAAAAAGAAGATGTAAAGATCTTGGTTGCGAAGAGACAACACTTTTTTTCCCTCCTTTTTCTCCAAACTAAACGATGAATGCTTTAATTTGCAACAGACTACACACAAAAATCGCTGTAAGTAAGGCAAACGTGTTGGAATTACAACATCTCCAGAGGATAAAATGGTTTTAATGTAAGTGGTCATTTTTTTTTTTTTCATTTACAAAGAGGCGGGACAAGTGGTGGGAGTTAATAAAGGGAAATTGTTGTTTTTTTTTTGGGGGGGGGGGGTCACTAGAATGGATCTCTTGTAGTTTTCGCCATACGTCCCCAATAGTGTCTGCCATGATTTCCTTTTCACCTTTTACAGCGGGGGCAAGAAAATGCTGATTTTTTTGTTTGTTTCTTTGAAAAGATGATTTTGGGAACAAACTTGTGCTAAAAAAAAAAAGACATTTGAAGATAAATGTGTCATCATATTCATGTACCCTCATATTGTTATCGATGCCACTCCGGGTGTTCTTGCCTTAATGGTTACGATGCTATTTGTCATCTTGGTTCATTCACTGCACTCCTGTCAAGTCATACCCTGGATGCGAGGGAAATTTATTTATCGTCCTCCTGAGAGCCAGCTTATTCGTTTGTGTCCACTGTAGTGGACGTTTTGTCTTGTGACTCAATGCTACCCTACTAAGTCCTGGTGTGCTCATTAGAGGACATCTTAGCCTGTCCGATGATGTCTCACGTGCTTGCGTAGGTCTTGCCGAGACAAAAAGGACACAATATTGGACACGATTAAGTAAGCTGGGCCTCTGAGAGTTATTATAATTTTTTTAATCACGTGAAGTGCATGTCCACTTTTTTTTTTTTTACAGTATTCCTTACCCGCCGCGTGCTCAGCACAGAAAATTAGCGTGTGCGTGTATGAGTGCAAACACTTCAAGACCAGAGCCTTAGTATGATATCTTGCACAATTTGTAAAAAAACAAAGAAACAAAACTAAACTAAAAAAAAAAAAAAAAGAAAAGAAAACGTCAAAAGACAAAAAAAGGGGGACATTTAAAGGCACACAGTCTTGTTTCTACTTTCCCTACATTTGCTCTCTATGGATTGTTTTCGATGATTATTTTTCTCTCTTCTCGCTCTCGTGGCCATTTTTTAAAAACAATTAATCTGTTCCTTTTTGTAAATTATAGATGGCGTGTAAGTATGTGAGTCTTTGAGTTACATTTTGGAGTCCCGAATGTGAGTACAGTTTCAGTTAGGATTGCATTTCGCTGAAAGTTAACCGTGTAACCTGTTGCTTTTTTTTCTTTTCTTTTTTTCAAAAATAATAATAATAAAAAAAAGAACGTTTCCAATTTGCAACATGGTTCATTTGAAACGGGGTATCATCTTCGATTTACATTGGGATGTGTTTCTGCAACTTGGATCTACATTTTGATGAATTACAGCTGGGCTTTCCCGTGATGTGTCATGTTAGTTACTTCTGGCCAGGTCATATGTCATATATATTTATTTATTTATTTTTTAAAGGCATTTCGTTAAGTGGAGTGCCAAGATGGGCCGGATTGCTTATGGCGGGCTTTGGAATATCCCGGTTCTTGGCGCGACCAGTCTCGCCTTTCAAGCTGGACCAAAAAAGTAGCACCGAGGACCCCACCAATTAGCAACCAAGGGCCTGCTTTACGTTGAGTTTTTGAAGCACGCAACAAAGGAAAGAGCAATTTTTCCAGTCTTTCAAATGTCCGCCGTTTTTTTTTCACCCCTGGTCACAAAAAAAAAAGCATCTCTTCATTTCGTTTCATCAGTTGAATGGCTAACATCTAATGGCTTTCTGTAAGTGTAATTAGAAGGGCAGTTGTGCTTTGTGCGGAAAGCCCGCCTGCCTGCCCGGAGTGGAACGGTGCCGACGAGATAAAGGACGGCTTTTTGTGTACATGCATCACCCCGCTTGGCATATTTGTTTGGATTGCATAAAGGCGCCATGGAAATACAACGTGCTTTTCAATCTCCACAGGGCATTTCTTTTATATTTCGTGACATGCTGAATATATATTTACTGTAGGGAACTGTGCTCCTGGGTAACAACAACATGCTATCGAGTTTGCTAATGTTGCAGTTGTTGTTATTCAAACGCTGTAAAAATAGGCTAATGCAAGTCAAAACGGGAGCGATGACTTTCTGGATTATTCGCTTCAATCAAAACAACTTTTGAACTCATTTTGACCCAACAATTGGGATTTAAAGAATAAGCAAAAATGGCGGCCCAATCTGGGTTATTCATTCAACCGCAATTGCTGGGTCAGATTGAATGAAACACAATCACACAAACACGCAGGAAAGCGCTGTTTTGGATGAAATGAATAACCCAAAATGTTGGGTCGAATCACACAAAGTAATATAACCCACAAAGTCTGGTCAAATGTGGGTTATTAATTGGGTCAAATGGGTAACCCACAAAACAAACGTCAAAAACACAATCGTTTGGGTTGTTTTGTAGAAAACAATCCAAATTCTTTGGGTAGTTTTGTTGTTTTGACCCAGAGTTTTTGGGTTATTCATTTCACCCACAACAACCTGTAAATTTGGGGTTTTCTTTTGGGTGTGTGGGAGCTGATTCCTTTTGGCTCAACTTTATGGGTGAAATGAAAAACCCCTCACCCTCAAAAACAACCCCAATCTTCTGGTTCTGATTCCAATAAACAACCCAATTTGGGGGATTTTTTTCCAACCCACTCCAAGTGAGTTTTGTGGGTGTGCCTGTTAACTCCGAATTTTGGATTATTCATGTATCCCAGTCTCCCCTCCCCCCATATTGGGTTATCTTGGAGATCATTGCTTTTAGAATGAAATAATGGCCATAAACATCAATCTTACCCAAGGTTGACAATTAAAGGCAAACAAATAACCATTTAAATTCGAGCTCAATGTGTAGAATGTGAGCACATGTCTGACACCTAACATTTTTGTTTGCTAATATGCCGCAACGATAATGAAGAACAGCATCACATTAGGCAAAGATGCACAACGACAGAAGGTCCAATCAAAAAGCTTGTAATGATCATTTGCTAGTTTGATTGCATCTGGGAAGAAAAGATGGAGAAGAGGAAGAAAAAAAAAACGCTGCATCATTTATTGTCAGACAAGCTATTACAGACCGAAGTGGCTTTGGAATACCAATGATGCCGACTCCTCTTCTTTCCGCTAATAGAAACGCATAGCCGTGCTTTAAATGATTAAACTGGTGTAGTAGGGGGTCTGGCTATTTCCTGGAGGAGTGGGTGGCTTGCTTTTTCTGTACAATCAACAAATAGAATGTAAACACTTGGCATTTATGGTCGGGCGTTGCTATGGTAACTAAAACAATTGTATGTACAGTGCCGGTCAAATATTTGGAAACACCTTTTTTTTTTTTATCCTTTATTTGCGCAGATAGCATTGTTGCACATCTTGGTATTTTCTCCATCATCTTTATGATTCGGATTGACTTTTACTTGATGGATCCGCTTTTTCAAGAGTTAAAAGGTTGAAGGTTTTTTTTGGCTATCATTTGAGTGTGTTTCCAAACGTCTGACTGGTGCTTTCCACTGTCTGGATGAAGCGATTACATTTTGAAGCCATTTTGTCAGCGCAAAAAAAAAAATCCCTGGTTTAACTGCTTTTCCAAGTGACTGTTTGTAAAATGCTGCCATTATGAGACGAAATCTCATGTTTGCTTTCTCTCAACGCAGAGGAACTCCAACGCTATATGTTTGGACAGTTGGCACAGCGGTTTTATAGCGATCTTCCAGGAGTGCGCCGTTTGTAATATTTTACGGCAAAGGAATTACGCAACATCATGGCGGATGTAGCTGTAGAAATGCTCACATAGGTTGGGGTAAATCCTCGCTGTTGGCCGGGGAGTAAACATGTCCTTGATGCTGCTAAGTCTCAGGATAAGTGATGGCGCCGGGGATCAAATGTGATTGGTGGCCGTGTGAATGCTTAAGCACATGTATGCCGAAGTTGGAATATGTCAGGGGACACCACTGGTGAGGCGTAATCCCCCCCGCCACCAACCAATGAGGATTACGCACGCTAGATTAAAGCGTCCCATGATAGCCACGGGTCCCGATGCACAATCAATGCCGTGGATGATTTCTATGTATTTATTTTTTGCGTGTCAAAATCTTTTGTCATCTCTAATCTGGGATTTAGGAACCAATCCCGGCAGTCGTTGTGATGAAAAGACAAAAAAAAAAAAAGTGGTGCATCCAAAGGTGAACGCAATTCATCGCTTGTACTTCCAAAATGGTCTATTTTCAAAGCAATTCAAAGGAATGGGTTTATCTTTTCAACAAAGGCAAGTCACATCAAAGGTAAAACAATAAAAGTAGGGAGCTGAAATTTCACCCAGACGGTGACAACAAATCAAAGTTCAAAATGGCACGATTGCATAGTTATCACATTACCACAAATAATGATCAAAATGCTCTATTTTTGTTCCCTTGGTTAAAAATTTAGGCTAAATATAAGAAAGAAAAATAACAGCCTTTTTCCCTTTATAATGCACATACTGTGCAGTATGAAATGGGAAAAAATGCCCATTGATCATCATCATAATATGCACAAATGTTTATTTACTCAATTTTTGGACGTATTGGTACAATGTGGGCTGAATGCAAAAAAATATGAAAATCAATATCCTGTGGCATTATGGGACAACAATGCGACGCTTTTGGCATTGCACAGTCCCTCAAGGATTTCCCAAGGTTGCCAAACACTTGAAAATAAATGGAAAGAGAAAAAAATAAGTACCTGGGATTGAATGTCTGGACTAATAAAAATATAAAAATATGTCTTTGGAATTGAATAAGTTAAGTATGATTTCAGCATATCATGAGGCTTCAGCCTATCTGTTTCCATATTTTATTTCCCGAAGTAAATCGTTTACTTCAAACGACAAGTGCTTAAATAATCTATTGCTTAGAAAAACGTACTAAAGTAGTCAATTACTTTAGTTGATTCGCTAACACACAGGTGTCAAACTCAAGGCTCGGGGGCCAGATGCAGCCCGCCACATCATTTCACGTGGCCCGCAAAATAATTGCAATTTTACCTTTATTAGCATTAGCATAAGCTAGGGGAAATCATTTGTTTTGTGTGCACGGTCAAAACCAAACTAGCATAAAAAGACTCCAATACAAAAATATTGAAAAGATGCAACGTCATGCATCTGTGGAGGGCATCTGCCATTGATGGAAAATGTTAAACGTGTACAAGACGGAGCTTAGTTACAACATGGCTGGTGCGAGAAAGCCCTCGTCATTTATTGACTTATTATCGCCTCGTGACTTGATTATTTCTCCCATATTCGCATCATTACAGCCGGGGAAGTTGTTTATACGGGTGATTTGTTCGCACTAATTCGGCTTGTTTTGATGAATCCGAGGGTTTTGGGAAGGGGGGCGGGGGGTAATCTACTTGTTTCTTCTTCCAGCCTATTCAGCACTCTTATCCTCCCCCAACCTCTATTTCTCATCCTCGTTTTATTTTTGGAAGCATCTCATTCTTATGAGTCAGGCCTCATCTCCTGCAGATCCCGGCTGCTGTTTGTGCGCCGAGAACGGAAGAAAGCGTGCTCGCTCTCTCGCCGAGACCGATAATTAATGGTTCGTGACCGTTAATGTTATGGATAGATGGCAGGTAGCGGATTGATGTGCCGCTTGGAAAAGACGACAAGTGGCAATTCCTCACTTGCGGCGTGCAAAGCTCGCGCTGGCCGACGCATAGCGGCGTGATGCAAACACATTTTTGCCTTTATCAATCAGTCGCAGTCGTACAGCTAGTTGTGATTGATGACTTCTGTATTCATTATTCATTCACGGGCTTATGCATATTAGTGTGTTTGCATTGCGGTGGCATTTCTATCAAGCATTTCCTTATGACTTTGATGCACACATAACACACATGCGCACACACACGATATATATATATATATATATATATATATATATATATATATATATATATTAGTATTAAAGGAGAAGACTGGTGGCCGTGCACAGCGAGTACTTTGCACGGCGCGAATACATCTTTCAAACAATCACATTGCCGCTCTGCAATTACGCATTTATGGCATTGCAAGTGCTTCCGGAGCTGTGCACGCATAGCCAATTATCCGCTTAGTATTCCATCCACTCTGGGCCTCCTGACCTAAAAATTGTGCAGAGAAAAGACACTTTCATAAGCCATTTGTTATTTTAATGAAGAAAAGCGCACTTCATTCCATTGTCTTTCACCTTTTTTTCTCCCTGGTCATCTGTGGGAAAATTCACTGACACAAACACGATCGATCTTGATTTCTCTTCACACGAGATCTCATTTTATACTCCTTTACGAAGTGACGAGGGGCTATGCTATGCTGCGCATGGATGGCTTGAATATAAACTTCCTACAAATTTCATAATTTGAACAATGAGGTGCTTCATGTGCATAAAATCAGTTTGAGAACAGTTCGTAAAATCCTAGCAAGAACGTCGCGTTTTTACGACGACCTCCGTCGCTTGGCTGCTAAATGCTATGGCGTGTCACTGATATGATTACAGGCTGATAGGGTCTCTCCGTGGCTTATCAGAGAAGAGGTTGCCCTTCTGATGGGACGTCGGAGCAAATCATTTTTCCACACGATTCACTTGAGGAACATTTTCTTCCAGTTTTTGTTTGAAAGTTAACTGTGCCAAATAGGGGCAATGGCGCTCTTTGCTCATGCTGTTGCCTAGCAACAACCAGAAAGGCAGTTTGATGAAGCCTGCCATTTTTTTTTTCCAACAGAAATGTGAAATATTTTTATCTTCAAAGCCTGCACAAAAATTCCATAGGGAAATGCACGACGGTAACGTTTTTATAAAACAAAAGAGGTCAGTGTGATGGATTCCTCTTTTGACGTGTTAAATTCTGATTGTGTAGCACGCAAACTTTTACCAAGATTGTTATCAAAGTTTTTAAATGACCTAAATGGAATATCCACAAGAAGAAATTTGGAGCAGTACAAATATAATCAGTAATTTTTCACGCTCGGGTTATTCGCTTGTAAATCTGTCGCATGACTTTATCGGAAGAAGTGAATAACAATTAAAATTTCAGCCCATCACAAAGTAATTGTTTAATTAAAATGGCAAGTGCACTGCCTCGCCTCGTTGAATCAGACATTTTCAGATTTCAATTCTCATTGTATTCAATTATTTGCAATAACGTAACAAGACCAATTTGCCTTCCATTGCGTGTGTGTGTGTTTCTCTCTGGCACAACGTACTTGCTCAATTCTGAGGTGTCAGCAAAGTTGTTCTTTGGATCTTTTTTTTGTGTCTGTTTAATTCTCTGCAGTTGTAATTATGTTTCTTTGAATTTTTTAATTTTTCTCAATTAGATAGATAGATAGATAGATAGATAGATAGATAGATAGATAGATAGATAGATAGATAGATAGATAGATAGATAGATAGATAGATAGATAGATAGATAGATAGATAGATAGATAGATAGATAGATAGATAGATAGATAGAACGTCTATAACGTTGGACATATTACTCTTCAGTATGTGGCGAAATCAAATTGACTTGACATGGTTGAACTCAAATGATTCAATACAGCTGCAGGCAGGTAGTCTGTGATTTCCCGCCGCCATGTCTGTGATTGCGTTGAACTCTTTACCCTTGCGCATCACAGAACTTAGATGCCGCCTGCGGGCTCCGCAAAGAACCAAACAACCTGCGCCATTATTTACATTCCTGAGCCCGTCTCCAGCCCCATCCATCCGGTTCAAAGGGGAAGCCGTTTGATAGCCGAGCGGAGGCCCCCCGTCTGTTCCCGCCCTGACCGCAAACACGCAGGTTACAGTGTCCCTGTCTGTCTTATCTCCCGCAGCACCGGCTCGGCTTCAAGACCCACAGCTCCGGCCCCGGCTTGCGTTGGAGATAAAGCCCAAAATAGAGCACTCTCGCTGACAGCAAGGCTTCGCTAGATAAGACTGTTGTGTCCGCGGCTTGGAGCTAGAAACGGGAGGGGGAAAGGACGTCGTTCATAAGAAAGGGACCAAAATCCTGCAAAGTTGCAAACATAAGGATGCAAAAATCGGTCCTCTTCTTGTTTCTCACAGTTAAGGTTATCGATCGCGTTCCCTGACCCGTGTCGGTGGAGCCCCTGCCAATTTGGTGGCCGTGGCTCGCGGCGATATCAAACGGCGGCGCACCTGCGTGTGTCCGTGCCTCAGAATGTCAATGAACAAGCCGCCCGCGGCACATTATTCCGCCTGTGTCGCCGGGACGAAAGTGCACGTGAAAAGGTTTTCCCAGCGCTGGCATGCGGAAGGCAATCAATAAGTGTGTGTCTTAGTAAATAAGATCATGCAGACAAGAGGCAGTCGTCAGCAGCGGCGTCCCGACGTAAGCCCCCGCCCGCTTAGTTCATTCTCCATTAGACGATGCCCGGCGGTAATTGAATTGGCCTGTACAAGCTCGGGCCCGGCCTTCTCGTTTTCGCCTTTGACAGCATACATCAAGCTCTGGTAACTTAATACCCCAGAGCCACCGAATGAGACGTAACGTTGCGGTTAAACATCGTGGACGAGGATGGATGCCAGAGCCTAAGCCAAATAAGCAACTCTGGGGGCGATGGGATCTAACGTGCGGCACCAATCCCGCCGGGTTATTTGGCAGCAGATAAGCCAGTTGCGGCGATAAGATCCGAGCTAATTAGCCGTTCCGAGCTAATCGATGACTGGGACGCAGCTGAGTGCGGGCAAAACGGGAACGAAACACACAGAAAACATTAAGTTCTTTTCTCATCTCGCGTTTACAGAAAGGTGGTGCTTGGCTAGTGGATCTGCCTCATAGTTGAGTGACACCGGGTTAAAAATACTTGTTCTGGTCTTCCTGTGTCAACTTTGAAACTTTCTCCCATATACTGAAGGCATGCTCATGTTAAAGCTTAGGTGAGGAGTCTAAAGTCAGAATGCATCGGTTTTGGAAACACGAGACATGAGACACACTAATCTTTGTATTAGTAGATATATAGTAGATTTATATCAACGCAATCGGTCTATTAAACATTTAAAACACACAGAGGTGATCTGAAAGCAGTAGTTTGCATCCAAGTTCATCTGAGATGAAACCATGCAATGTTTAGTTTCCTTTCCTGTACGAAGTGCCCGTGCACTTGTAGTTGGCTATGTCCAATGCCAGCTGAGTTGGAAAACATGGGATTGCGTTGTCGGGAGAAAGCCTGATGAAGTATTCAGACCCCAACCCACGCCGTCCTCATTCTCCGCCAAAGTACGTCAACGACTTCAGTGTTATTTTTGCAAATGCGCAGCACCTCTTGTTCCACTCTAAGAGCTTTTAAATTATGTAAAAGGAACGTCTGCAGCTAATGAGCACACCAAAGTCCTGCAAGTGTACGACCCGACGATCAAGCAAGAACAACAAACACTGCTGCCCCACCGCGCAAAGCGGGGAGAGTCATTTCCGAGTGTCTTCCCACGACAATAACAGCAACGGGTGCGTGCGGCCGTAATGCCATGTGACGCGGGCAGTCAAGCGAGTCGGAGCGCTTGAAAGAAGAAAAAAAAGCTACACTTAAAGAGACTGAACCAAATGGACGCCCAGGTCCGAACCGGCTCCGTTGAAAAGGCCCATGAAAGGACAAACGAGGAACCGTTAACCACGTGGGCATGAAAATTTGGACGGCGCTTGGAAACGTTCATTGGATTCATTCCTCTCATTTGATCCAATGCTACCTGAGCTTGTCGAGAGAGCCAGCCAAAGGCAGATTAATGCAGAGCACCACAAGGGAACGCGGCTAATGCCGGAAAATCTCTTGGTCGGCGAAGCAGCTCTGGCTGAGAAAACTGTTTCAGTCTGTTCAGACGGCAAGGAGATGAAGACGCAATCGGAAAACAAAAATGGAGTTAGCCTGCAGTTACATGAACAGATGGAATTTGCAATGAAGAAATGATTTCTTGAGGAAAGAGTTTGTCTCTCCGCGTCCTTAATCTCGGAGCAAAGCAAGAAAGAATGAAAAGATGGCGACGCAAGAATCCCACGAGGCCTCCCGCCAAAGTAGTCTCCAGTTTTGGTTCACAAGCAACAATTTATACACTCCCAATGGATGTTAGCTTCAATACGTCAACGCTCAAAGTATGTTGTTCTAAAATGGTCTCCTATTAAAGTCGTTCCTTGTTTAGGGTCAAAGGTGATCTATAGCCTTTCCGTGGTGACTTCTGGCGAGAGGTAGGGTACAACCTGAATGCCAGCCAATTACCGCAGGGTCAAAGTAGCCCAAATAGATGAAATAGCTCACCAAATACTAGGCTACGAAAAGGGAATTCAAGTTCCTCGAGAGTCAATGTCTCCACTCACAACACACCTTATTCAAATCATCAGGTCATCAGCAAGCTCTGTGGAAGTCTGATAAAGAGCCTGGTCATTTGAATCAATTATCAATGCTTTAATGAAAAGAAAAACCTTAGCGCATTCCCTTCAATCTCTTAATTATCATAATAAGGTCAACAAGCTGATAACAAAAAACACTAAACCCACACTACAATGCCTAGTGCATATATATATATATATATATATATATATATATATATATATATATATATATACATATGTTAACACATGTTTGTTCAAGGTTGCCAGATGTCACCAAAAGGGTCCCAGGGGTCGCAAAAACGACGCCGGACGTTTGCCTGAATTGCTCTTGTCGGCAGGAACTTTTGAACTTGTTCAAATATCAGGCAACCTCAAACAAACCCTGAGAAGATCAACAGCGGATCCTCGCCTGCGTTCGTTCAACCCCCCAGTGGGCTAGGGCTTTAAATAACGAAACCAGGAGTTTCAAACTCAGAATCTTGTGCTTGTAGCCACTCATTTATTTTTCCATTCCACATCGCCGATCCATCTTTGCTTTCTGTCATTCCTTATTCCCAAACCGCCCTTTTGTTTACCTCCATTTATCTCTCATCATGGCCGCCATCCATTTCAGGTAACGGACCGAGTGCCGCATTGGATCCGGCTATGGAGGAGCCAACTGCCGTAGGTGTCTTGAGTGGGCGCCGCTCGAACGGATTGGGAGAAGACGGCCCAGAATAACACATTTTGTCACCGCTGGCTTTGTCTTCCTATTTCATGTTGGCTGTCAGTCAACACCCCAAAGCGCGAAGATTATTTCAAGAAGACTACTTGATAAATCCAATACGGTTTTTTACGGCGCTCGATCATACCTGCACGAAAAAGGCCCTTTGAAATAATCAGTGTGCTGTGCTCCAACCCGTAGATATGTAAAAAAACAAAACAAAAAACATAATAAACAAGGCATTTTTATTACCGAATATCACAAAGTCTCCCTTCATATGTTTCTTTTCCCCCACCTACGAGTTCACACTTGCGCATAACAATCTGTTGTGTATCACGGATAAGCCGTTGGCTTAAGCGTTGGATAGAGGTAAAAAAGTGAGAAATTTGAAAAAGATGTGAACAAAAGAAGAAGGACACATGCTGTGTTCGCACACAGCACCAAACACCTTATGAATAAAAATTGTATATCAAAAAAATACTACCTTTACAAAGCTGTCTAGAATAGCACTCAATAGGATAAACCCAAGAAGTTCATTGAATTAATATTCACAATATAAAGATTTTTGTTTAAATACGAAATACTCCTTTATCAAGAAAAAAATGGAAATGCTTATTTAAAAGGGATGTTTGTTATTTGTTTTTATTTCATATTTGTCTTCAAGACATACTAGTATTACGAAGAAGATGTTATCAGAAGATTAGAAGTGGGACATTAAAAGGGATGGAACAACAATTATTTTCAATACTCTGGACTGGATTGTGAAAAAAAACATGTTCTTTTATATTTCTTTCATACTATTTAAATGTGTGTGAGGCACAAAGTCCAAAATTTAACTCGCAAACTGCTTCTTTCCAGTCATGCTATGATATTTTTATCTTTCATTGAATATCCATGCTGTCTACTAAGCTTCAAAATCCTATTTTAGTGAAAATTGAAATGCACACACAAAAAAACTCTTTGAACATGAATGGTAGGTTTCAGTACATTGCATCACACACTGTTTTCACTTCCTCGTGCTCTAATTGTGCTCCCCTTGGACTTTCACGGTGCCCCATCATTGTGTGACTGAGGAGTTAAATGGTTGCTAAAAAAAAAAATATCTGTGTGGGAGATACCTGGGAAGTAAATGCACATGCACCATAACTGGCTGGTACTGAATTATGGATGTACATAAAGATGCATGTAAACGGTTGCTTTGCTCTACAGGGGCTGCTCCTTACACAGTGAGAGAAACACGCTTGCCATCAGGAACCCGCTGATGTGACGACCGAAGCCAAAGTCGAATGGAATACCTATCCGCGTTCTCTCACCGATGCACTCTTAATTGAGTCAACCGCAGTTATAACATTTACATGATCCTCTCCATTTTAGTAATATTCCCGTGTGTGTGAACAAGAACTCGGACGTAGGTTCAGTCAGTTCGCTTCTTTTATTGAAAATAATGCCATAATAAGCTTAGCTAATACGAGCTGCTCAATCTTCCCTAAATGGTGCAGAGTAAAAATATACTGTACATATATTTTTAAGTTACCATTTAAAAGACGCACCCATTCTTTTGGGGGGAAAAAAGGGCATCTCATAATTGGGGAATTACAGTAATTAAAGCGGTGAGAATACTTTTTCCTGCTAACGATTTAAAAAGTTTGTGTCGACATATTTGCATGCATATTTTCTGCTGTCACAGTTTCAGCGACATATGGGAGTTTGCAGGTTTGTCTGGACGCCGCGTGGGGAAGGAGGGGGCCAGTCACAAGGCCAGACACCTGCTTTCCCCAACAAAAATGAATTATGAATTGCTGCCAAGCACGCGTTATACACCGCACAGCTGACAGCGGAGGCCGAGGCCAAAGAGCTACGGAATAAACAAGAAGACATCCGACATAAGAAAGCATGAAGGTTATGAGTCCTTGTTAACTTTAATGGACTTCCGTTGACTGCAGAATGGAATCCTAATAGGCTTTTGTGCTTGGCGAATTCAAAACTCAATTAAAATAGCCGGCCAGAGCTATTTAAGCGTGATGAAATATTCAGTGTTTATAGAGGCTTCACTGTATGTTTAGGCAACATTAAATCTAAAAGAGGAGCTTGTTCTTTTAATATATCATGAGTCGTGCGTGCTAAACGCGGCCTTTTCTCATCAGTCTTCATCAATGCGATTGCATGCTTACACAAAGTAGAAGAGGGAAAAAGGCAGAAAGATAAATGTGGGTACTAATTTATTGCTTTAGTTTTCCTTTTCAAACTGAGCGCAAAGTAATCGGAACATGAAACAGGGCTATATTGTGTAACAGTGACTCTTAAACATTTTATGTTGTTAAATTTTATATGAATACATATTGCCATGAGTGATGCCGTTTTTGAGCAAAAACAAAACGTTAACTTTTGGTGTCGTGGGGAAAAAATCCGCTCGGAGATATCTAAAAATATACTTTGATCCTTCGCAGGAACAGTGATGTTTCTTTTCTAACTGAGAGCAAATTAATTGGAAGAAGAAACAAACTATATTGTTTTTATGAACGCGCATCGTCGCCAGTGACTCAATTTTGGGCAGACGAGTTTTGGTAGCTCAAAAGTTTAAGAAATCAGATTGCGTAATCTTTTTTCTTTTGAAAAATGCTTTGCCGAGAACCACTGTTCGAATAGAAAAAGATTTTCCTTGCAGCAGATCTGCGGTAAATCCAGCAGAATGTCTGATGAATGATGATACATTGGCTCCATCCTTGGGGGTCATGAACAATCACCATGTGACAGCTGCCCGCGAGAAAAGTGGATTACACGAGAGGTTTTATCTCCAAGTCTCTCTCGCCCGCTTTTTCCTCTGACAAGCTCGCCCCCCCCATCAGCGAGTTTCCCCTCAGTCTTGTAAAATTTGCCGCGGCTCCTTCCTGTAAATATCATCATTCACACCTGAAGGTCACCGCTTTGGCACTGTCTCCTCGGAGCACGTCAGGAGAAGAGACACCGGCTCAAAATAACATTAGCATTTCATCATTAAGTCTATTATATGCGTCCCAGACGTCAATTTGCATAGCGCGTCACGCCCGGCCGAAGGGCGGCGGCCTGTCTTGCGTGTCTCCCCTAGTTTTTGTCCAAAGACAGGAAAGACTTGACAGGAGGTGTGAATTTTCCACACATGATTAATTTAGCTCTTCCTGTGGCGGCGGCACGTCACCAACGTTTGCCGTCCCTGTGATGCCGCGACGGAAAACCGGACTGGCAGCGACGCCAAAACCCATTTGGCGCTCGCCGTACGGCGCTCGGAGTTTGTGTTGGAAATTCGATCAGCTTCACAGCGTCTCACCTGAAGGTTTCTCTATCGTGCCGGTCGGGCTGGATTGGAGTAGCGCAAAGTCCCCCCCACCCCCCGAGTGTATTTTCGCTCTCTGCGCTTCTGGCTTTGTCGGGCGACACCCAGCTTCCAATCCCTCCAACCGCACACTCACGTCCTTCGCGTGATGTTGTTTTCTTTCAGGAAAGTTATCAAAAATAGAGCGGCGAAAAGCGGCTCACCGACACACGTGAATAAAAGTGGGGATTTGCTTTCCAGGCATGAAAAATATTCTTCTCCAGACCACAAAACCTCATTGAAGATAATCTTTCACTTGGAAATCAGCTTTTTTGCTAACAAATAACTGCAGGGGGAATATGCTTTGCTGTCGTAATGGAAAAAAAAAAAAAAACAGACTCGAAGGTTTGGCCACGCATGGCAGACTCCGCTGCCTTGCATGCGCAGGCTAAAACCTATGTTTAATTTCCACTCTCGTGCCGCACCGGCTACCGCATGAATTATTCATGTCCGTCGGCAGCGGAGGCGGCAGTTCATTTTCGAGCTCTGTATTTGTGTCGGGTAGGAACAAGAAACAAAGTGAGATAAGATTGTGGGGTTAGGGCTAGCTTAGTGGGGGTCACAGGTGTTGTTATAGCGCAGACCACCAGCCTCTTGGGTTGACTGTATCCTAATCAGAGTCAGTAAAGATGGCCCTTCTCAGTCCTCTTATTTTCATGAGCCTTAAAATCACAAAGGACTCGCTGAAAGTGAGAAAAAGCTCTCCTAAAAATGTGTTCTAACTGTGTCTCGGATATTTTCTTCATTTGAACTCAAATTAAACATCAGTGGGCCTAAAACAGAGCCCTGTGGCACATCTAAGTCATCTGGCGAGGAACTAACCTTGATTACTTGTCTTTTTACCGGGTAGGAAAACACAATAGAGTCAAAAAGGACATTTTTGCATATTTTGCATGTTTTTTTTTCTCTTTATAGCCACACTGCCGTTTTCACTCCGTCACCTTCATCCTTAGACTGTCTGCAAGCCTTCTCCTTCTCACCAAGAAGAGATGGAGACATGCTATGTCAAGGCGACCATTCTCCTGCTCTAATCTGTCTCTGATTCATCACAGGGGCAACAAAGCGCTCGTGACAAGCGAGTGGGAGTCGCTCATTTGGCACAAATGCACCACGTTATAAGAGAGCAAATGTGTTACTGACCTATATTCTACGCCTGCATATAGAAAGCAATCCGGCAAAGCAGATCCCTCCTGTATCGGTCTATCCATCTGCTGCGATGCTCCCTCCCCAGAGCCCGGTGGGAGGTAGCGCCGCTTCTCTGCTGTGACAGGTGCAGCCAGACCGAGGTGGTTGATTCATGGATAAATCGTCACAAAGTGATCCTTTTTGCGTCCACCCACACTTCCCGCAGGTACTGTGTCACACAGGTGCAAGCGGCGTACTACCGGCTTTGTTTGACACATAAATCATCTGTGTAATTATTGCACATTGGGTTCTGAACAATGCCAGACGCAGTCGGAGCACTGAGCCAGGTTTTAAAATGAGGGGAAGGTCAAATATGGGAACAAGGACGCATTCAGGTGCAAAGTGGGTCAGACGTTTGGGACTGCTTTAGGAAATTTAAAGAAACTGGTTTTTCTTTGGGTGCTCTGAACATGCTAACAGACATACACGTTTCACAGCAAAAAGGATTTTGCACTTTTGTCATTTGGACTTTACTTTTACCTGGACGAGGATCGATGGGACTTTGACCTGGACTTGGACCTTTGTGATTTGGACTTGACCTGGATTCAGACTGATTTATCTTTCACTCTTCCTTGCTACTTAATAAAAGAATGATACCCCAGACTATGACGTAGTCTTGACCCTTTATTAGCATAGCACATGTTCTTAACAAAAGGCGGTGCCACGCAAACTACGGATCGCATTACAGCTCAAAATACACCAAATGCACCACATAGACCTTTGTGAATCGGACTCACACTTGATTTTTCACAACAAAGTTGCACTTGTCGACAGCACTCCTTTAAGGACTCTATTCCAACACGTTGCAGATAACACACATGCTAAGTATATGAACCTACGCCCAGCGGGCACATACCAGAAAAAACATCAAACGCCCGACGGAGATGAATCACCTCCTCGCATTTCCTTTGTCTTCGTTTACATTCCAGCAAAATTCCAGCACCGCTGTTCCCTAATGACACCGAAGGCAAATAAATGTTTACAACTACAGACTGATTGCTTGCGGCTCACAAAGTGCACACATATTACACACACGCCGAGCCAGCCAGCCATGCTCATAACAACAACAACAACATTCAAGTGAGCTCCAAAAGCCATTTGATGAATGCAGAGGATGGATTGGTTACACTGGTGACTTCCCTGAATCTATGATTGGCTTTTAATTACAATTAGCGTTAAAAATGTCTCGCTGCCGTTCTTGTTTTGAGCGTTGTTTTCAGCGTCTTTTTCCCCCCAGTCTAAGTGTCGTTCTACCGCACAATCCATGCATCCTTTATGCTGCGGGTTGCTTTCAAACCGTCTCAAAAGGTCTCCACCTCACCATGCTTATCGTAGTCAACAGGCTGTGACACATTGCTTTTGTCTCAAAGTATATCTTACGCTCCTTTTGCTTTCATTACCACGCGTGTTCTCGGAACAAAATGCGCGCTATCCAGCTGCGTCATCTGCTTTTTCAAGATATATGCTCTTTATCCACGTGGCAAAATAGGATTGCCTTTCAGGGTATGGAGCAGCGCACTGCAGCCCACGTTACTCCTACACTGACGACTCTCAGACTTTCAATTGCACAAATTTCAGAAAATACAAAACCTGAAAAGCGATCTAAGTGACTTTTCTTGCACATGCATATATATATATATATATGTATATAGAATTGGTCATTGCTTTTTTCAGAAAATGGTTGGTGAATTAAGAATAATTAAGTAATTAGTAAATTAGGTACTGAAGAAATTGATGACTTTGAGTTTTAAAGGATTGAATTACTTTGGGTAATTAACAAATAAAGTAATCAATTACTTTAGGTAAAATGAAGTAATATATTATTTTAGGGTTTCATTTAGCACCGGCCATTTTCAGACACTCCTTTAGTCAATACTTGAAAAAAAAATGTCTTTGGGATTGAATGAGTTAAATCATATCCCACAAACAGACAATAAATCAGAATGTTGATTAGACATTAGGGAAAAAAAAATACATATTTTTTTTATTCAAAACCACAAAAAAAATCTCTGTTTCTCCAGCTTTCGAGGGCAGTCATGGTGGGGTCCATTTTGAACACTCGTGACCCTAAAGAACTTCACATTTGGAGGTTTTACCGCGTTTGATTCGATGTGGCAACTCCTGCAGACATTCAATACCGCAGCCGTAAAATAAGTCTCGTGAATGAGGATTTACTGTCACAAATGCAACAAGCAACACACTAAGGAAAATGAAAAAAAAAGTCACTTGGGCAGGTCAAAGCAGAAAACTTTCTTTTTTCTCATTTGATCTTAAGCTAAAAGAAAATGCACAGAGGTGTAAAATGAAGAATGAGAAAAGACCCAGGACCCAGGTTGATAAAAGATGAATAGCGGCCGGGCGATAAGCAAAACCTATCGTAATATTTGAATTTTAATAAGTAAAACTACTAATTACATTGCATTGCATTATTTGGATTCATTTACAGCTAATCCATCAATATCTACCCCCTATTTTTCCTCACTGTGAAAAGGAACACTCGATATACACGCAGCTATCCGTGGCCGGGACTCAACTCCATATTGATTGATGAGCGTTTGCCAGCTTGATGCTGCTTCTGCATTGTAGCTGACCTGCAGCATTTGCCTTTCGCGCCGCACATGAATTGTTTACGAGCAACAGCTAGTATATCTGTGCTGGTACAGCACAAATGGCGTATTGTCAAATAAGCAAGTGTGTGTCGCGTCTTCCTGAGAACTAGCCTATTCAGTTGTCTCCATTTTGGTGGACATTTGTTTTTGATTTCTCCCGTTTCACCCTGTAGTAGAGACATCTGAGTAGAGAACATCTTGGCTTTTCCATTGAGTTATCGTGTTAACTTTGCTGTTTTGCTGGGACAAAATGGACAAGATATACTGGTTAAAAAGCACTGGGCTGAAAATGGAACCCTGGGGCACACCACGTTATATTATGCGACATAGAAAGGCAGGTGCATTACCAAGAATGCTCAACTTTTCCAATGATTTATTAACTTTGCTGTCTTACTGAAACCAAATTGATGCAACAGTGGACACTAAATGAATAGGCTGGGTCTCATGGAGACCTGATTAAATCAAACAAGCAATACTTCTGAGGCGTTTTAAAACTCTTCAAGGTTTGTCTGCCGCATTTAATCACCACATATGCAAACTCCCGCGTCGTAAATTATGAGTGAGACTTGCCAGCGACTGCCCTGCTCCCCGGCATCTAAATGATCTCATTTCAATATTATACCACAAGAAAGAGCATGGTTTAACAGCCTCGGACAGATCTTTACTGGGAAGCTGGGCACTGCAGGGGAAGAAATAGTGCATTTGGCCAATCTATCTGTGGGTGAGTCATGACCAGAGTACATTACCGATGGAAATGTCATTATCAAACGGCGGCCTTGCAGTAGCAGAGGCGAGATGAGGAGGAACCCACCCTGGATGGTGAGGACACGGGAAAAATGTCTTTAAGATGTGATGCGGATGTTCTGACATTTATGATAAATGAGCCGTACGGTACATGCGTTTCTAGACTAACGCCAAGATGATTGGTCTCGACTTGCTTGAAAGATTGTTTGAAGAAGAGTAATATAAAAGAGTAGACGTATTATGATGCAGCAAAGGGGAAATCAATTTAATTACTAAAGTTCCAAACAAAAGTTAGGAAAAACCAATTAAAAGCAATTGTGATAGGTTGATTTATCTCCTTGCTTTATCTTCTTTTCTTCTACTCAAAAGAACTCAATCGGCCGCCAAATCAATCCACCACTGACAGAGCGCCCACTTTTAGCGAACCACCTTGGGCGAGTGCTTTACGACGTGGAGGAAAAATACACAGACCGAGAAGGACTGTCTTTACAGACCAGGTTCAGCCGGTGCACAGTCCAGGTATTTTTTTCAAGGGTTTTTTTCTTAAATGGTGCACCATATAACCTAGTTGACCTTATAACCCAATTATAACAGGGTCACCTTGCTATTCCGTGCATTTTATAAATCAGTTCACTTTATAACTGGGTTCACCCTATACTCCACTGCACCTTATAACCCAATTCACTTTCTCACCCGTTTCACCATATAACCCGATTCAATTTATAACCCATAACTCATCTAACAAATAACATACAGTCGTTACATGCATGTAATGTATCCACGAAACGAGACGAAAAAAATGCATGAAATTGTATTCTTATTTCATTAGAGCTACATGTCTTGTTTACACGGACACAAAAACTGAAGTCATAAACTGCAGCACACTCACAGATACAACATTTCCCAGTAAAGTGATACTGGAGCAAATGTATTGTAAAAGACACTCTATGCTCAATCAGGCATTTCTCCTTTAATGTCTGTACTTTTATCTGCGCTCTAATGATGCATGAAAGTGCTGACTGAACTTTCCTACCTTGACATTGCATGAGTACGCTATATAGTGCATGTGCCGCACCCAATGAAGACTTAACAGAGTGGGGAGCCAAGGGTGCAGATGAAGTGACAATGAAAAAGAGGAGCGATTGGCACGTTGGGAGAGTGTGACAGTGATGAAGACTTCAGGTGAATCACCAGCTCGCAGAAGGTGTGCGCACGTTAAGATCATTGTGGTCACGTTCGGAGAGACCGCCTGTGCATCACTCGGATCATTTTAGTAGTCTCCCATTATACGGTGTTCCAGTGGCTTACTTTCGCTTCGACACCACCTTCTTCACACCAACATGGATACTGCCTGAGTGCCCACACTTAGTCAGCTCTCAGCTTCTGATCATGAGTCACCGCCTTCTTGTTGCTCACACTTTGGACCATCAGATGAGCAGTGTTTCCTGTTGAGATTTGTGGAACCACAACTGCAAGGACTGATGGGTAGTGCATTGAAATGGTAGCATAGCGTGGAACTGGACTTGGACCTCGTGACTCTGGCCTATACTTAGACTCGGAGATTTGTGACTCGAACTGGACTTGGACGGAAGGCGGACTTGACGACAGCCCCGCAGACTCCACAAAATAATTGTTACAGACGGCCGATAACGACCAAGTTGGTAGAAACTAATGAGGGCGGCTATTTCCGAAGCCAAAGATAGTTTTTCATTTTGAGTGACTGTCAGACTCATTTCCTTCTCACCCATTTTAATTCTGCACCTGAGAGCTCCCAATTAAAGAGCATCTCAACACTTCCACGTGTCCTCTCTCTATTAATCGATGTTGGACTTAGTGGGGGTTTTTTGGCTTGCTGACAGGCCAACAGATGCTGATTTGTCAAACCTGAGAAAGCACAGCAAGAACCCATATTTTCCCTCCATGAGCCGACGCATGTATAGCACAGCAGAACAGAGCGGAGGGATCTCGAGTGGCCAAATCCTTATCCCTCATCCATCTGGCGACGGGAGGCTGAACGCAAGCAGGCGGCGTTCGTACTCTGACAAAACGCTGACTAATCCGGGCCAATTACCAAATGAGCGCGTTGAGGTTCCGACAGGGACGGAAATCAAAATCGCTGGTTTGTGAAACGGTGTGTTTAATGAACAATGCCGTCATCTTCGGCGCGATTGATCACATAGCGAAGGTCCATTGGGTGGCATCGGGCCGTTGGCTTTAAGGCGGCGTACGGAATTTCGCGTAGACGGGGGGCGCAAACAAATTAATTGTTTGGACCGGACCTTTCCTGCTGTCAGCACTCTAAGTTCATTATCAAGAAGTCAGTCCGGTTCATAAATTCAAGGTAATGAAAAAGTTCGTCCAAAAGTCCAATGAAAGGTATATATTGGGTATATAAAAGGTATATATAGGTAAATAAATCAGCGAGAGAGTCACTTTGCAATGTGCCCATAGGTTGCTGGAATAAAATAATTTCTTTGCCCGCATACCAGAATGGTTTGTTCTTCTGTGCAAGCGATTTATTCATTCAAATCATATTTGAAAAGCAAAATATTTAAACTGGCGTATATACTTCCATGCTTCCAACAATAATGACGGATGAACATTTTTTTGGGAAGATTAGGGATCAGTTTCCAACAGTGAAAGGTGATACAGGTGGCGACAATCCCAACGACGGACAAAATCAACTGTTTTCCCGTCGTCCGCCGTTTTTCAAATGTTTTCATCATTCCGCCGCCCGTCATCAAAATGTCTGTCAGCATCGACGAACTGCCTTCCTGTACTGTTTGCACCTTCCGTGATGAAGACAGCGTTTTCGATATAGCGCTCATGTTGAATCTTACTAGATTGTGAAGCTGTAACTAAAGTTGCAATGTCAAATGGATCTTTTTCCCAATGATAAAAAATAGCAGCAGTCTGCAACAGGGTTTGAGTAACCTTGGGGGTACAAGAAGATATTTCACTGGTTTGTGAGATTTAAACAATTTCTGCATGAGGTTGGGGGCTGAAAATATATTTCACAGGTTGCAAAGGGTGATTACAGGCATATCTTATCATTCACATTGTTTCTTTCATTCTCATTGTCTTGCTTCCAGCATCTCTTTTATTCTCCTCTCGAGAGACAAATAAAAGTCAAGAGTCTTATCCTGTGTTTTTTCTATTCAAAGCAAAAGCGTTTTTCTCTTCTGATTCTGACTTCATCATCTTCCCCTTGTTACATTCTCTCAGACTGCCGCCTGTGAAGATGAGACCAGTGATTGGACAGACCTCTCCAGGCAGGCTGAAGTGAAGAAGGCCACTGAAGGTGGCCAATCACCTGCCAGATGATGCGAGATTTTTGCATTTCGCCCAAGAACCGGCGCCTTTTCTTTCATCAATCCACAAATGACTCTTTCATGTATAATTAGTTCTATCTCATTTCCCCTGAAGCAAACTCCGCACGGCCATGACAAGCGCTTAATGGCTTTACGTCTTACGCATTTACACACTGCGATGGCTCAAATCACCCAAAATGGAACATATTTGGTCATTTATTTTATTGTGTTTTGATGATTTCACGCTTGGCAAATGCGCATTTTTGAGCCGGACTTCGATGTTAAAGTGTGAAACCGTGTCAGGTCAGCCTGGGACCATGTTTTTGTCTATGCCGATGCTTTGTACAGTATCGTGAGGCACATGCAAGGGGTGGTCTAGGTATGTCTGACATTAGAATGAAGGTACCTCCTGCATAATTCAGGTGGACCGGTATCCTTTTTTCCACTACATCCCCCATCCTTGCTTCTCTCTATCATTTTCTCACACGCTTTCTCTCCTGTATCCTCATGCAACCTCTAAAATCTCTCAAATCTCTCCCCTGCTGAGATCCTTCAGCACTTTAACCTTCAGAGGCAAAAGCAACATATCATTTTTACAAGCTCTGATCGTGATAAGGAGCCGCAATGATTCCTTTTCCTTTGGAAAGTGTATCGCTGTACTCAACACACACATGCTACAAAATGATTTCATCACTACATGGGTTAATTATTCAGAGATGTCACATTAAGGTCTAATTGGATAAATGTGACGACGCCTTCATTGTGTTAGCGATCTTGTTACTCAACCAGATATGAATGGAGATGATGAATTAGGATGAACAAGGGCCCTAATGACATTTTTTCTCAGTAGGAATGCCTTATCTTTATTAAGTATATTGTGATTTTTCTCTTGTCATGTTGGGTGAATCATAAAGAAAGTTAGTTTGTTTTCTAATAGGAATATTTTGACTTCTAGCTTCTTTTGCAATGATCTGGATTATTTATTGAACAATTAACAGAAGTAAACAGGACATCCATTTGGCCTTGGCTTCTGTCAAGATTGTATCACTGGAGAGAATTATTGTCACGTGCATAGCACGAAACCACAAAATGAAATTCTTACTCTGTTCACCTCGGCGAACAGGAGACGGCAGCCGTGATGGGCGCCATCATGTTAAACATGTTAGCTAATATAATCATCATAATAAGATAAAGAAACCAGACATACTAAACTATGTACAATACATCAAACTAAAGACTAAACTGGAGACAATAGAGACAATTATTACATGTATTAAGTCATTCAATTGCAAAGATGTTTATGATGTTTGAATTTAAGTTGGGCTTCTGAAAACCGTAGCAGAGCTCATTATGGAAGAACAAAATGAACAGAAATAGTTGAAGGCATGAGGTCGTGTTGATGATCTAAATAAAATTACAGTAAGAATACAATTGTCGCAAATAGTAATAAAGTGCATAAAGAGAATGTTATCAAAGTCACGCAACGGTTTTATTATAAAATTTATTTTTTTTATGATTACTGTATGATTTTTAATTATTACTAACCTGCTGTAAAATAAATAACTTGCTCGAAGCGAAGTGTCTTTTTTCAAATATAATAAGGTAAGGCATAAAAATAGGAAAAAAGCGAAAGGTATGATTTTGACCCTCGCGTTTTCATGTACTTGAGAATCCGGAAGTACAGCTACACATTGTCCAAAATGTAAGTTTAATTTTCACGATTAATATTCACTAAAGTTTAGCGCTGACGTCAAGCTGTCTGCTCTATCATGTGTAGAAACCCGTCGTCTTCATCTTTCTCCATAAAAAGTTAACGAGTTAACGTACGATGATTGGTAAATCAGTGCATATGCTAATGTTGGTTAGCATTCCGTCTCCCTGCCGAACTGCCACATCGCCAGAAAAGTGTCAGCGGGACTCCGGTTATTTAAATGTCAGGTTTTTTTGTTGTTGTAAAACTTCTGTTATTTGATAATGTTCAAAGATGTTATGTGCTGATCGCTTTGTTTTAGTTGCAGCATTAGTAGCAAGTAATTTCGCAGCGCATCTGATATGAGGCTGTATGAAAATCAAGTTCTTGAGTTAATAAATGACTCGTTTTTTCTTTGTTTTCAGGGGGTGATTTCCTACCTAATTTAATTGCACTAAAAGCTCTGCACTGACAGTGGTAGATTCAAAGAATCGATTGCGTTTGGGTCAGGCATTGTCAGCCATGGCTCACGACGAAGAGGAAGAGGAACTGAACGTGGAAGGACCCAAGCAGGTGGACATGATCACATCAATACGTTGCCTCGGTTACCTGTCAAGCCTCAACCTCCTGGCGGCGGTCTGCGTCGGGATGTACTTACGTTGGGAGTTGACGAGCGAGCCCATGATCCTCGTCATCTTCATCCTCGGCCTCTTCGTCCTCGGCATCGCCAGCATCCTCCACTATTACTTTGGAATGGAACAAGCAAGCCTGAGCCTCTTCCACCTGTGGTTTGGCTTCCTGCTCGGTCTCCTGTGCTTCCTTAACAGTCCCGCCTTGGATTCCAACGTCAAGGAATTGGTCGCCAACTATCTCCTCTTGGGCAGCGCGGTCATGAAAGCAGTGTGGGCCGCCACGGAGCGAATATGCCACTCGGTCCGTTACAAGCCCGTCTTGTTGAAGTCCACCGAGTTCCTGGAGTTGCTCGGGTTTGCCATCGCCAGCACCGCCATGCTTCTCACCAAGTCAGCCGCCATCGTCGGACTCGTGGTGGCCTTGGGTGCTCTCATCGTGGACTTGAGAATGAAGTCCCTCCTGGCTTTGCCCAACTTGGTCACCTTCTCCCTGGTCACCTCGTTAGTGTTTTTCCAAGCACTGGGCATCGCCGCCAACCCCTTTGCTTTAGGGTGCTACTTGGGCAGGCTGCTGTGCGAGCCCGTGTTGGACGTGTACTTCAGTGCACTGGGGGCCACTGAGCGCTGGATGCCCGTTCTGACTTTGGGGAACATGTGGCGGAGGCTGTCCCTGCTACCGCTGAGCCTGATGGAGCTGACGTTCATCGTCCTGGCTGCTTTTAAGGTACGAACGAGGGGGGAAGGGATTTTCATGTTGCTGTGAATGAATCCAAAGCCAAAATCAGGGCTGAATTTCGTTTAAATTGACATTGCATACTTTTTACACGCAGTACTAGTCAAACACCCTCTCGTTACCCTTGATTGAAACGATCAGCTCATCTGTAGGAGCCGCATATAACGATCATTTGAATTAGGTGTGTTGAAAGGGAGATAGATCGAAAACAGGCTGGATAGTTCATGCTAGGATGAGGCATGGGCAATCTACGGCCCGGGGGACATCTGCTGCTCGTTAGGCCTTTTAATCTGGCCTGCCGAATTTGAAGAAATTATCAGTCAGGAGGAGAATGATAATGTTAATATCCTGAAGGATAGCAGCACTATCAGTGCTTTAAAACAGTAACTGTCAGCATTTATTTTTTATTTTTTTAAAAGCTATTCTGTCCATTTGATTTGCGGTGTTGTAAGAGTGATTTTAATAAATAGTTAAATGCATTATTAATTAATAATTAGTTATTTCTTTTTGATAACAGATTTCTTCTATGATCCAAAACAGGACACTTGAGGAGGATAATTTTTTGTGGACCAATTTAAATGAAGTTTGAAAGGGTCTAAAGTATAATAAATCAGACACTGATGGGACGTTTAAAGTTTTTTTGTTTTTTTTTTTAAACCCCAAAATGCTTTGCACTGGTTAAAGGGTACTTGGCTGAGAACCACTGCTCTAAAAAGCCTGCAAAATCCACATGGTCTATTTTTTTTAAAATAAGCATGTCATGATTTTCCTCTTCCACAGCTGGGCCACTTGGAACTGTGGTACTTGGTGATCCCAGGCTTCTGCCTCTTCGGCCTCTTCTGGTCCATCTGCCACGTCATCCTCCTCATCACGATCTGGGGCTTCCATACCAAGCTGAGCGAGTGCCAGCGAGTATGGCGGCCCCAGCGCTCCGGCAGCCGCAGCTTGGAGCAGGTCATGGCCTCCAGGGGCATTCGACATTTTTGCCTTATTTCCGAGCGGCTGGTGCTCTTCAGCCTGTTGTCCACCGTCATTCTGGGTGCGGTGTCATGGCAGGTAGGAGACCTCGAACGAGTTGCAACGAATTATCGAACGAATTATCTTTTAGCGTTGAATACACGAAGATAAAATTCTTCATATATATATATATATATATATATATATATATATATATATATATATATATATATATAGGTACTGTGTGATAATGGAAAACTTCTCACTGTACACTTAATAATTACTCACGTCTCACTAATGGTTGGGAAACACATTCAGTGTTTTTGCCACTATTTTGGAATTTATTAGCATTCTGAGAAACAGCAGCATGTCTGCTTGAGAATTCTAAATGAGACCACACGGCCGTGACTCATGGAGTTGGTTTTACATATCCACTTGAGAAACAGCCTATTGGTGTTTTTTTTTTTTTTTTTTTTTAATTTTCCGTTTTGTCTCAGCAAGACAGCAAAATGAGTGTCATGCCACCCAAACACTTGAGATATATTTCCAGTAAATTCCAGAATGTTCTCTACTAAGCACACTATGACTGAGTTGGGAAGCTCAAATGGATCGAGGATATAGACCAAAAGTAAATGTCCAATCCAGTGGACAAAAATGAATTGGCTAACTGTCAAACATAGTGTAATAAATCTCAAGTTCGCATTTATTTTTTTCATTCGTTAAGTGTTCCGTTTTGGATGAAATCATGTTCAGACAGTCATAACAGCGCATGGTGTCTTTTCTTGCATGATCTCGCAGTCGGTCCCGTGTTGCGTAACTATCTTGCAGACTGTCACCACCAATTAGGCGCCTGTGATTGTTTCTGCACAAAGCGCAAGTGACAAACGGAAGGAAATGACTTTGCGGTGCTCTGTTCTGTTGGCGCAGCAGACCAATGGTCTCTTCCTCAGCGCGCTGCTGATCGTGCTACCTCTGGAGTCGTTGGCCCACGGGCTGTTCCATGAGCTCGGGAGTTGTCTCGGGGGAACCTGCGTTGGATACGCTCTGGTCGTCCCCACTACGTACTGCAGGTAGTTTTTGTTTTGTTTTAAGTTAAAAAAACAGTTGCCCATTAGCAGCGTGCTAATGTGGAAAGATCAAACCAGACATCTCCCAACTGGTTTCTTTCTTCCTCATACAAGGAGAAATCTGCATTGCATATTACAACATGTTTTTTTCTGCATTTGCGTTGCACTGAAATTCACCATAGTGAAAACGAGCCTGCTGCAAAAGTCTACCTTGGATTTTTCAGCTTGGTTTTTGCAGCACTTAATACTCGGAGTCCAGATAAATGCTTTGCGAGTAGGACATTAGGACACTTCGAAATTCTGGGAAGAAAAAAAAAAATCACATCCAACTTGCAATTGAGCTTCATTTTTGCTCCCTTCTCAAGCCCTCTCTCAGTTAACGCAAAACCAACCGGATAAGTAGGCCAATAACGATGCATAAACATGCTGCTAATGTTCCGCCCCTAAAGGGATCATTCTGATGCTCCCTTGTGCAGAATACTAAGTCGTACAGCGGTTAGCCATTAGCCGCCGCCACCCCCAACACCTCCCTCACTTTGCTCTCGGATGGCCTGGATCTTTTTTTAATAGGCCGGTTAGTTTTGATGATCTCCTTCCCGCCTAAAGCGTGGCAGCTCTTCACCATATATAAATTATCGCCGTCACGTGAGTTTCACTCAAATGAATTTCCTCCTGCGCGTGGAACCTCTCCGCATCCAGCTCCCATCCCGTCATGGCCGCCTCTCTATATTCGTGGCTGCCGGGCCCACGGGGGACCACTGGGGGCATGATGAGAATGCAGTGGTGTGTAATAGGCAGTTTGATGGCTGCGGATCGTGTTGCAACAATGACAAGAGCCCCACAGGGAGATTACTGCAATCGGGGTGAGAAGGAGAGACTGGAAATAAAAAAAATAAAAAAACACGGGAGGGTGTGACTGTTGGGAGGAAACACACGGAAAAGCTGTAAAGCAAGTGAGCGGGACGTGAGGAGGGCCGCTATTTTGACAGAAAGGGAGGGGCTTGGAGTGAGGATGAAAGAGCGAGATGACATGATGCGGCGTGAATCTCAAACTACGGGCCTTTCCTCCCCTGAGTGCCATGAGATCTAAAAAGATTAGATGAGCTTGCCAAGACGCGGCGAGAGGATGAAGCATGTCATTTTTCTTATTAAAACTCCTGCGTGGGTATGTGGCTGGGCTCGGCATCGTCTTTGCATAGACGGTTAATAAAAGCGAGTTTTCGGCCTTTGGACAAAACTGTCCTTCCGGTGATACAAATTTCCACTGTCTTCCACTAAGCTTTTTAATCCGGCCCGCCAAACTTTCGGAAATAATCATATATCAATCAAATAAAGTGGACGCAATCACACTGACACGTGATCAGAACCCAACAACTCGAAAAGCGTACACTGTCTTATACTGTTAAAAGCAACTTCTTCCTGTCCTTGTAAAGGCGATGATAGGGCGCCAGGCGTCATGTAACGACCCCCCGTTATGCAGATGTCCGGATTGGAAGCGTCAGGTATCGCTTTCATCCCCTTGGCCATGAATAACATCATGCCAGCAGATTAAAGGGGAACGTATGGCTGTGTGATTTGCAGCCAGCCTTGACTTTGTACGCGTGTGTATACCGCACACGTTTTTCCATAAAATGACTTTGCCCTCGACTTTGGTTTTCATTCTCGCTTGTCGTCAACCTGCTCGCCTCGGCCTTCGCTTTCCCAAACTCTGCAATGCGCTCCCCACGAAAACCATCTCTGTAGTTTTTGAAGATAGCAACTCTTCTTTCCTTAGCGCCGAAGGGCAGCCCACCATGCTGCCCCCGGAGCAGGCCCAGCAGTTGAACCTGCGCTCCACGGGCATGCTAAACAATGTGCAGCGTCTCTTCGCGCACCACATGATCCAGACCTACGGCTGCGATTACTCGGCCAGCGGCGTCAGCCTGGAGACTCTGCACGGCAAGCTGCGCAACTTCTTGGAGTTGCGCACTGCCGACGGGCCGCGCCATGACACCTACGTGATCTTCTACAGCGGGCACACGCGCAAAGATAGCGGAGCTTGGGCGCTAGCTGGTAAGACATGTCTTTTTGTTTTTTTTGTTTTTTTTCATTGTTTTTTTTTTGTCCTTAGTATGCGTGTGTGTGTATGTATGTGTGTGTGTGTGTGTGTGTATATATGTATATATATATATATATATATATATATATATATATATATCAATGCTTTTAATCTTCATAGTACCCAAGAAGCATCTTTTCTTATTCAGTAAACCTCCCTAAAAAACATAAACCACTTATTCTCCCACACGCACGCACACACACACACTTGGAGATTGCCATCACCCTGAAAACGGCATTTGCATCCCACTCCGCTTTGCATTCTCTCCCTCCTCCGTCAGTCATTCACAGGCTGATTTGTCACGGTCCAGACAAGTGAGCCAAAGGAGTTAAAATTGCTGTGAAGGACAGAAACCCAGCGAAGGATTCTGGGAAAGTGGACGCTCTTACTGCGGCACCAGTGACAGCTTGACACACTGCCTTTGAACAAAGAATAATGCTCATGAAATTTTTATTTGCGCATCCCAAATAATGCTTGGAGCTGTAATTTACCTCCACGGCACTGCAGATCATGCCCTTAGCTGATTTCACATTTGTTGGCAGGGCAACACAGCTCTGCACTCTGTGCTTTTAATCTGTCATTTTGGCCGCCCCCATTCTGTTAAAGTCTGCCATCTTTGTGCAGTTTACACATCTGATGCGGTTAGACGGACAGTCGGGCAAGTGGAAGTTGACAGGTTTGATCCACGCAGACACATTCTGTCCATCGAGAGTGACGGGATGAAATGTCCTTGAACCACCAACGCCACGGCAGTTAATCCTCGGTCTTCGTGGGGGATGGAGGTTGTGGGTTTCATTTTAGGCTCTGGCGACCGACTCGTCCTTGAGCAAGTTAGCAAACCCTCAGTTCCTCCTGATGCCGGCTCCAGAGAATTGTAGTCGTGATCGGTTCTTACTTGAGCCCAGACAAACCGCGATGTCATTTTCTGTCTATAGCAAAATGGCTGCCTTATGATATGGATGAAAACGTTTTGCTTGATGAACAAACGCAATATTAATGTAGAGGGCCGTGTTTGGACAAGTGAGCCCGCAAAAAGCATATCTCTGTAAATACATTTTTTCGGTTTGACTTCCTTTTAACATAAAATTAACACATTTATTGATTAATTTCACAAACCCCACTTTGAAGAACCACTGTTATATTCACAGGAAACTATTCTTTATCCTCTGCAAAAATTGCTTAATTTAATACGTTTTATTTTTTTAATTAAGGAGGAGAAAGTCTTCATCTTTCCCAGCTGTTAGAGTTATGGAAAGAAAAAAACGCAGGCCACTGCTCCCGTCTAATCCTGGTCCTGGACACAGAAAACTCCCTACCCTGGATCAAAGAGGTACGTAGGATGGATGGGGTCTACATAGCCGTGCAAACAGCCGACCTGTCCGGCGCCGGGCCCGACCCAGAGGCGGGAGAGGCTCCCGTACTCGGGGATTTTACCTCCGAATGGGTGGAGTTCAACTGCAACCCAAACGGCGACACGCAGTGGTCGGACAAGGGCCGCGGCGCGGCGCCCGTTTACGCCGTGTCCAAACGCTGGAGCGACTACTCGCTGCACCTTCCCACGGGCAGCGACGTGGCCAAGCATTGGAAGATCCACTTTCCCAAGGCGACATATCCCATGGTGCATTTGTCCAACTGGTGCTGTGGCCTCAGCCTCTTTTGGTTCTGCAGCGTGTGTATGCGCTGCTTCCGGAGGTGCAAACTGGCCTGGTTCCCACCGGCTATTTTGGACACTGGGCAGGGCCTTAAACTGGTGCACTCGTAAAAGTCACCTGGACTAGTGCAGCACATTTAACCACGCAAACATAATGCTATTGGGTTAAAAATAGCCCGCATCGGGGCAAAAAGGGGTTGACCTAACCCCTTTTTGATCCAGTTTTCAAGCAACCTGAAACAATTCGCTAAACCAATTGTGTTGGCCACTTTTTGACCCAACATGGGTTATTTTTGAGTGTGTGAGACTAAACGTCTTTTTCACCAAAATATGAGTTTCAAGGCATATTTTTACACTCATTTAACACTAATATTCCTGAGCAATTTTCTTCTATTTTTTTTTTGCCCCTGATTTTTGCTTATAGTGCCTTCATATTAAATACGTCACCTTTTCACTCATTTGTTTAATTAGCTCTTGCTTTTGAGAACTTACGGTAATGGGGCTGGCTTTTAATGCACAAAATAATGAGGGCTTTGAAATGTGACGCGATAACACAGCAGAACTTGTCCTTTTTGCTGTGCACGGAGTGCTTCACTGTCATTTTCAATCCAAAACGGCCGTCATGGCAACTTAGAAGAATGACACTTTTCTCCCAGCAGCTGCAAAAACTGAGACATACGACCTAGATAATACCAGCTGTTTGTCATTATGATGCCAAGTAAAATAAAAATGATTAAATTAGCATACAAATCCTCTTTCGACCTCACTTTTTTATTTGTGTCCACTGTGGCGCACATTAGATTTTGCGCCGTATCTTTTGACTCGTTAAAGCAGCTTTGCAATGATGTCTGATGTGTTAACTCTGCTGTCTTCCTGAGACAAAATGGACACAACAGTGGACGCGGATGAATAGGTTGGGTCTCAGGAGGATAAAGCCTCTATTTCTTTTCTGTTGCCTTAATAAGAAGAGTGTCGAAAATGTATATGATGCACATACTGTATATTAACTGCAATGGGCTTCTTTCATGGTTGAATGGTGTCTTTCCCTCATGTTCGTTATACAAACTTATGTCAGAACAGAAGGTAATAAAGTCCTTTTAACAATCATTCATTCATTGTGGTTCCAACGTGGAATTTGTCCGGGAGGGAAATTGGAATGTAATGATGAATTGAAAAAAAGGGAAACTGTTTGAAGCTTTGGAAACTGAGAAAAAAATGTTAGCGAGGTTGCGCGTTTTCATTCGTGCTCCTTTAAACTGCATCCTCAGCAAAGACCGGCCTTAGATACAGTCCAGTTTGGGATACGCCGACAATCATTCACCACAGTATTAGATTATGGGCCAAATTCATCTCCCAAACCGAATTAGGTAATAAAAAGAGCCGACTCCTCTCTCGAGGCCCAATGAGGATGTGCTGAGTCAGAGGCGGCCGATCACGTGCGCGTTCTCGAAGCATGTAAACACACGCCGCTGCACACGTCGTCTGTGGCTAATCACTTGTCACGCAGCGTTAGCTTGCACTACCGGCGAAGTGACGCAACGCTTCACTGCGGTTGTTTGAGGAAATAAATGTGCTTTTATGGGCTTCCTTTTTTTTATCTGACAGCCAACAGTTCTCTGAAGGCAAAGCGAGGGTGGAGGGCAATTTTACGCCCTTTAACACAATTCTCGCTTGCGAGTTTTGCTCCAGTAATTTGGTGCATTACCGCAGGTCCATTCATTAAAATTGCAAAGGGTGTATGAACTCGGTAAAGGAAGACTCGCTTCCGTGCTGATAATTGCTTTTTAATACCTATGAATGAACCCGGGGTGAGCTGGGCGCGATGGCTTTTTGTGTTCCACTCTTTTTGCCATCACTTTCACACATGAGCTAAGCTAAATGTACTAGAAATGGATATAATGATGAATGCTGAATTTCCTTCTTTTATTTCTGCATCCTCTCAGACCGGAGAGAAGCGATTACTGCCTTGTCCCTATGTTCTGAGGACATTACTGATCCCAGTAGGCTCCTACTGTCCACGACAATGAAATGTCAAAGCTATTACCTAAATTCACTATGGGATGGAGTGATCGGAGGATGTGTCCACTGATGGGTAAGCCTCTTTGTATTCTAGCTATGTCGCCATCTCTGGAATTTAATAGGATATTGACGAAAAGCCCACAAAAAAGTAGTGTTATTTAAAAATCGATATTCCCTAGCGCTGTAATCCAAATCCTTTTAAATTATAAGTATCGAAACAGAATATCTTTATTGGCATCGGATGTACTGGCCCGCAATCGGGTATAATCCGGCCGTAGTAAAAAAAAAAATGATCTGAATTTTTTCAAGAACAAACACTTGAAATGCCATCCATCCATTTTCTGTAGCCACTTACCCTCACAAGGTTCACAGGCTTGCTGGTGCCTATCCCAGCTTCATGCACTGGGCAGGGGACACCAGCCAATTGCAGGGCACACAGAGACAAACAGCCATCCACGCACCCAATCACACCTAAGGACAACTTAGTATGTCCAATAAACCTGCCATGCAGGTTGTACCCGTAGAGAACCCGCGCAGGCACGGAGAGAACATGCAAACTCCAGAAAAACTGTTTCATGATTGACAGTAAGGTTAATGTTTTAGGAATAATAGTCATGTTGTCCTATTTTGGACAGTATGACAGAAGAATAATGAATTAGAAGTTTTTGTTTTAAAATTATATAAATATATACCATGATCTTCTTGGTCCAGCCACTTGGGAGTAGCTTTTCCTCCATGCGGCCTCAAGCTTTTTGACACCACTGTTTTAGACAGTTTTTCATTATACCCCAGACAGTTTTGAGACACCCGGTGACTATTTAGTAAAGCATCCCCTCATCTCCAGCCTCCTTGTTATTTTACAGTATGGACTGTATTCATTCCATGCTTCATTTTTGCTTCTGTAGGACTTTCTCTCAGAAACTTTGGGAAGTGGAGCCTCTATAGTCAAATGAAGGTCAAATTTATTAACGGTAAATTAATCATTGGCTCTGTATAACCCTGAAATCACAGTCCTCTTAAACGGGGGTAAGAAAAACACAGGCTTTATCAAATTAAGTCAGAATTAGTTTAAAAAGGGAGGGATTATCTTGTTAATCGGTGCTGTAAATGTCATCTTACAGGTGTCAGTGTAAATAGATTAGTCGTCCCTAATCAAAGATGTAAGTACACTTGGATGAGGCAGATGAGGCAAGAGCTCGCCTGACGGCATTAAAAGTGTAAATGGAAAACTAACAAGACATCATGCTCTGCGGGAGCCGAGTGCTTGGTAATTAGCGGCCGTGTCACAGTCGGGTTGAGGCGAGATTCCCGTTGTGTTTCTGCATCTGGAGTTCAACGTGAGTCTGAGGGAGATGTGATTGACTTTGCTGCATTGAAATCCTAGAGCTAATTCAGTAGAATTTGCAAAACATATATAGAGGCACAGGTCGTAACATCAGTTATTTACGCAGAAAAATGGCATAGTTAAGTTAAGTTAAGTAATCAATGCTTTTTTTTAATTGCCAACAGACTGAACATGTCTGCATGTTTAGCAATATATTTGCAGAAAATCGATGGATGGATATTTTCAACATAACGCCTATCAATACTTTCATAACGTCTTCTTCTGTCTCCCTTTATTTCATTGGCTGAATTTTTTACTGAACATATAAACACAATGTACATAATTAACATATCAGATCATACCTATATACCATCATATACATAAAAAGAAGTATTTGTATTATTTTGCATGCGCCCTTGGGAGCTTTAGGGGCATTACGGTAAATGCAGCAATACACACTCCTCCTCCGACTGTCCGTAGCTATGACGTGCCATTAATATAATTTAATGATAAATAGCCCTACGATTATATTTAAAACATACTGTTGGTCTTTAAGTACACAAATATTTGCAAGTTTTTGAAATGTATAATCGTTTAATTGATTCCTTTTTTAATGGAAACTCTAAATCTTACACTGTGTCCCTTTAACAAGCAACAGTACGCTTTAAATATAATCGTAGGACGAATTATGATTATTAGCGGTATATATCATTTTAAAGGCCGTTGGCTGTAAAATTAGAATATGTCCATTTCTATTTAGTATTTCCATTTTTGGACAGTAAGCCTTTTTTGTGAAAATATACGCACACACACTTCTTAGTACGCCTGCTTTTATACAGCTCACCTATTTACTGTCCGTCAGCTCCCAGTGTTCCCCCTCAAGACGTTTTCTCCAAACGTTTCCTGCACCTAGCGCAACGCTATGCATGACTCACATACATACAAGCGCTACCCGAACTATCTGCAGCCTGTCATACAGCGACACAGTGGTAACGGAGGTATCTCCTCAACCGTGACACAACAAGGCACTCAGGCAGCGACTAGTCAGGACTTTTATATGTTTACTTCCTGGAAAACAAGTCGGCTCCACTATTGAGAGAGGTTGACTTGACAGGGACCAAACGTATGCCGCGATTTGATTTCTTCCACATGATTTCAGCCGGGACGTGTAGTTCATATTCCTCTCGTCTCTGCGTGGATGTGATTGCGTGCACGTTGTCAGTAGGACCCCAGGGGTCCATCAGGAGCTTGTTTGATTGCAGCTTTGAAGCTGGCTCTCACTGAGGAGAAGGGGCAAACAAAGTAGAATGTATACGCATAAAAAGGAGTTATAAGCATGTGAGAGTGGCTCCATTGTAATTATGCTTTAATTAGGACATCCCGTCTCGCCAAAAGTAGCTAGTGTTCAAATATATCATTGTATGTCTAATTTTCTCCAGTTCTTCACAAACAGCAGTAACAGGAAACGATCATCCATACTAATCAACTTACATACTTATTGCAGAAAACAAATATGGGATAACCTATATAAAATTATTCCAGCTCATTATATTGCTGATGCCTTATGCACTGTTTATTTCAAAGAGACAATAAAGGCCCATCTCACATGACACAAATCCAGAGTTTATGTTTCTAATATTGTGGAAATTTTGCCGCAACCGCTCCCCGTCGTTGTTTTGCCATGAGCACGGCCGCACGGATGTGACACAGGACCCCCATTTAACGTCACCCCAGGTCAGACTGCCATCTTTTTATTGTTGTTTATGTTCTAATCGGGGGAAGATAAACGAAATCCGAATTTAGACCCGTGGAGACAAGCGTTTGCCTGCGGGGTCCCCTACCCTTCATGTTTTCTTTATTTACTCATCAATGATGCTTACGTGAGGCCTGGAGATTGGAGGTGCGACATCGGGGACCGACTTTTATCACCCCGGGTGGATGTGGAAGGAGGGAGGTTGGGGGGCGGGCTGCTACTTGGTTCTCGCAGCTAGCCACGATGTGGAATAAAAGCTTTTTATCGATCGTCCCCGAGCGGAGTCGGACACAGCAGTGATTGCGTTCTTCTACAGAGTGCATCAGTGACGAAATGACTTAAAAACGACTTTATGTCCCCGTTGTTGTTTATTCATCGCGGCGCTGTGTGGCCATGGCCTTCCAGATGTACGCCTGCTTTCACTGCGCTAATTAAAACAGCTTGCACTAGCAGACATAGCCCCCACCACTGCTGGACTGTAATTAATTTGCCTGTTTTGGACACATACACTGCCCATGTCAAAACAGCCTAAGGTTCCGTCCTAAAAACACGGGCGTTAATTAATGTAGAACCACGTTTAAATGATCACATTTCCCTATCAATACCGCCGCAGGCCAAGTGTTTATCGTTCCCCTCTGCTGATCGCTGACAGTTTCCCCCGATTCAACATTGCTTCCCTGGCACGTTCGGTTGCCTCATCCGGCACTTACATCATATTCCCGTGCCCGACGGTCGCCAGCAAGGCGGAGCTGCCAGGAAGCCCATTATCAGGCGATAATGAACGGAGACGACCCGATATGAACGGGTTAACGTATGCGAACGGTGGAGGATCATGTGACTATCGGCCTCCGGGACAAACACAGAGCACCTGACCCAGAAAGTCGTTTATAGCAAAGTGAAGCATTACCCCGTCGCGCTCTGCGCACCGACATTCATTTCCATCACGCTTCAGAATAATGTTTCTACTTGGGAAGCGTGGACTGAAATTGCTTTGGGGTCAACTGGACCGCAAGACTGCGTGAGGTGTTTCTGTGTAAGTATAGTAGAGCGCTGGTCAGTCACCATGCTACTCTCATATTAGCCAGGTGATTTATCCGTGCGGACATGCCAGGCGGTCCTCGTAATGGAGGCTTATGACAGCGTGACCGAGTGGTTTCTCGCCTGACTCCCGTTTCCGCATTTCCAACATTTTTGCCCCTAACCCACTTCCCGTTGCCATGAGACCAGCCCTTACAGTGAACCCATAAATATGATTGGGGATTCGTTCATCCCGCGAGATGCCGAATGGTCGGCCGCCGCGGTTATCTTTCAAAATAACTGCTTGAGTGATGATCAAGACGATATCTAGCTTTATTTCAAGGTATCGATACGAATATCGGCCACTCGACTAGTTTT
This sequence comes from Hippichthys cyanospilos, assembly GCF_059441005.1. Lineage (NCBI taxonomy): Eukaryota > Metazoa > Chordata > Actinopteri > Syngnathiformes > Syngnathidae > Hippichthys > Hippichthys cyanospilos. The sequence continues at coordinate 3,648,357 of NC_142390.1, read as the reverse complement.
ACGAGCACCGACCAGAAATTAAAAATGAGAAAAAGATTTCAAAACTGCCATTATTTTCATGAAATTAAAGGGTATTTTATAGGAATACGCACCATAGATTTTGAATTTAAGCGCCGACTTGACTTGGGATGATTCAGCGGGGTGTATCTGAATTTTTTTAATTTTTCAACAGCCACCAGGGGTCACTGTCCTGGTAAACAAATGCAGCCGCACATTACAGAAGGCTTCATTTTGAGCTGCTATTTCACCATATGAATCCACTGGAGTCCATTCCTATTTTGTACAACTCTCGCTATCGACGTTTGGATGAGTGCCGCGTGCATGTCTTACATTTAGCTTTTAAAAAGTGCATCCCCGCAGAGGCTGCTGGAGATGTCCAGGAGCCATCGGGGAATACATTTTCTATTTGTTGCATCAGTGCTTTAGTGGATGCAAGCCCTCCAGGAAGCATCGGACTCAGCACTTTTGGCAACGATTATCGGCTTTTTTTTTCTTTGCAAAGTGGCTCTGTCGGACACTCGTGTCGACGACAAAACAGGAAAGAACTTGAATGTGAGCGTAGTCGTTTCTTCGATCAGTACGTGTTCCTTTTTTTTTTCATTGTGATTTACCTTGACAACTTCATCAGATTGAGCACGTCGGCGAAAGCATTTTCTCACGTGATTTGATAGAGGCTTTTGCCAGTTCTGATGACATCATTAGAATGAAAAAGAATCACGCAGCATTAATTGAAGAACACATATCGAACGATTCACTGTTCAGTGTGACGTCTCAACACTTTTCTCATCTTGTCAGTACGGCACTAATATTAGTCATTTGAGGCAGAGGATAAGGAACGCTTGATTACTGTTCTTGTTCTAATTCATTCATGTTTAAGACTTTGCTTAGTTCTGCAATATTATGACAATTTTTGGGTCATTTTTATATATATAATTAATCTTTTTGACAAGTCTGACATCATTTTTGTGAATAGATCTCTACTGTGATCCCAAAACAGGATACTTTATGTTGAATATTTCAGGACAAATATTTATGCATAATTATTTCTTTTTGAGAAAAGGTTGAGAACCAATATACATACATACCAATTAGCGTTAGCTGACTTAATCATAAGATATTTCCTTATATTGGATACAGAAAGTTTTATACCTCATTTAAACAGCCGACTTGTATTTTTTGAACACATTTTCCCAAATTGTACCTGTCAAACAGCTTTATGTTGAGACTTTGATTAATACCCGAGTATAAAAAATGTTTCCGCTTATTTTAGTAAGTGGCGGATGCGCCACAAATTTTTCCATATCCAAACGCCACTGTTTTTGTTCATTAATTCTCCCTTTAAGTGCACGTTTTAAGAGCATCTATAAATTCCCGAGGCTTGACTATTGATTAAGATTCCGTGCGTATCCACACAAGCGATTAAGTGCTGATGCTCTGGGGGTTGGGGGGGGCGACTCTGGCTGCAGGTGCAGTTCTGTCGCCGGCTCTTGTCCACATTGCAACCACCCAAAATCGAATACAGATGACTTCATCATTTTTACCTTTCTGGCATCCCTTTTTCTGCTCCGTCCACTTCTCCCTGCGCAACGTTGCTCAAATCCCATTCGCTGCCTCTCTCCCTTCCCAAAGGGCGTTGGTGGTCCGACCCATTCAAGGTTAAGTGGCGCGTGCAGAGAGAAACTCTGCTGAGTCGCGTCCGGGGCCCGCCGTGATCACATCTCATCCCATAACACCCCCCTACACCTCAGCTAGCGATCAATAGTATCCAATATGGCTCAGCTGGCGACTGTCAGCCAAACTCAATTTTATTTTGCAAGATGTGTGCATCTATGAGATGAACACATATTGATGGCTGTATTGGCAGGCGGCTCGTCGGCATCACAGGCACATGCGCGCGCACAAGAGCGATTTTATTTAATAGCAAAGACTTTAATTTAACTATCGTTGCTGTGAAGAAGATGGACAGGCCGATCGGTGCGGCGTCGAGAGAGTTGAGCCCAAAGGCTGTGGGTCGCGACCGAAAGAAGGATGTATATTTTACTTCATTCGGTACCAGTGCTTTGACGCACACGCGGAATTGCTTCTCTCATACCTTTTGGTGTTTTCTTGATCTTGTGCCCTTCATCATCGTCTCCCCCATGATGAAGTCGGGCACTTCCAAGGTGTTTGGGAGCAAATCGCCTGTGTTTGCTCACTCGCCATGTACCGCTTTCAAGGCTTCCCATATATCCTGAGGCGGATGTCCACTTAGTGGAGATATCTGAGGAGTGATGTGTAGAGTTTACAGCAAAGACGCGCGGAACGGGGAGCTCTGTAATGGCATGTTACGAACCAAATCGGGTCATAAATACGGAGTGATCATTTTGTCATCCTGGCACCCTACGCATTGGAAAGGGCGGGATGTCCTCTATTGAGCACACCGGGCTTTATTTGGGCTTCTGGTTCAATTTTGACCGTGTTTTTGTGTTTGTTTTGATGTGACCGTCTGTCTCAAGAAGTTTACACTAATCCAACAGCAAACTGCCGGTGGCTGAAATCGATTTTTATCGAGCCTCATAATTCCATCGCTGTATTTGAGATGGCCACCTTTCTGAGCCTCAATCGTCAATGGGCACAAAGGATTGAGTTATGACTTTCATATGTAGGAGGAAGAAGTGAGATGACTTACAGACCAGAACTCTGCTTCGCGTCCCCGCTCATTTTCATCTCCAAATTACTTTGCTGGCGATAACTGTAAATCACAGCGTGGGAAGGAACGATTTTGCTATTTGCAAAGGGCAAAAAAGTCAAGGCGGTTGAATAACAAGAAGGGGAGATCAAAACGAAGCTAAAGACTAATTAGAGAGCATCAGTTGTGAGGTGGCTGCTTGGAGGTTGAGAAGTTCAGGTTGTAGACCACCTGTCCACAGGTTAATAGATGAAAGGAAGTAACAGTGCATCCCATTGACACCGACACCCTTTGTGAGGGATATGCAATGAGCTTGTTATTTGTTCTCCCTAGACCCTTCCTCTTTGTGTCCACGGTAGTGGACAATTTTTGTTCTTTATATTGCTTTTTTATGTTGAAAAGATGACAGATTTAGGTAAAGGCAATTTTTTTATTGATGATCTTATTTGTAGTCAACAACACGATTAGGAGGGCATGAAACATTTTTCCATTATCTGGCTGCTTGCAAGATTCGAACAAATCTTGTAGTTTTAGGAAAATTGCGAACCTGAGATACATACGTCTGTATTCAAAACCTGTCTGGGTTTTTCAGAGGTAAATTTCATGCATCAAAAGTATTTATGGTATCACTACTAGGTATTAGTTACTAATCACACTGAGAACTCGTTCTGGTATCGGTCTAAGAAAAGTGGTATCGAACATCCTCAAAAGTAATCGTTACTCGCAACCCTAATATCTCATTCGGTTTATCAAATCAAAACCATTTTTCCTTTTAGGTTCGCGTTTGTTACATCCCTAATATAAAGCCGTGTTCCATAACGCTACTCTGTAATGAAAGTGTCGCTCATCATCACTCTAGCACATTCAGAGCTGTTGCGTCCGCCAGTTTGGCGCCGCACAGTTGCCATGGTAACATGAGCAGTAAAGCAGGGTCAGCAGAGGTTGTTCTCACAGACTATCTGATATTAGCACGCTTCCTTTTTTTACGTTAAGAAGTCACAATGTCACCATTGTGCAATGTTTATATGTGTTACATTATGGTGACAGAGGCTGCTTGTTAGTCTTTAAAGGCTCCAGTGAGTTTCCGCGTAGATCATCACTGTTTAATGAGCTGTGAAACGAACCACTGGCCTTATTTTCCTATATGCAGATACAAGCTGCTGTACATGTTTTTTTTTTTCGCATTGCGGCCTCGTATCTGTCACAAGACATGTGGAATGTAAGCTAAAAGGGAATAAACACATCAGTGTGTGGTTATTACACGCATGGTAACGACCACCAACGCAGGTCGGTGATGGAAACGAAGACTTCTCGCACTCAGGCTTCTCGGTTGGAAAAATATCGAGTAAAAGATCAAATATTTCACCTTAAAATACACCACGTAATTCTATAGAGAGGATAAAGAATGTATGCCCGCGAGTATCGTTTTGTTTATCTCCGTTTACGCTGCTGCTTTGTTTGTTCAGTCCGTTTACATAATATCAATTTTCGTCACCTTTGATTTTTCTGCCTTGGTTATGACGTTCCAACCCTGTGACAAAAGTAGTGGCTCATGTTTATGAAATTGGAGGGCAAAACAGCCCAAGCTGAGTGAGACCAAAAAATACAATTTATGATCTGGTAACTGTTTATATGATTACCAAAACCATTGTATAAGGCACAGCAGCAGAATATGTCGTTCTGACGTAACCGGGAATTAGTCATGGCCCACGCATCACAACACAGACAGCCAGGAGATGCGACGACTTCAAATGCAATCCCCGGCCCGATTGAGACTATCGGCGTCATTTTTATCTCTCCGGCGAGGGCCGGCCTTTATTGTTGTGACAGACGAGAATTTATCACCGAGATTACTGGCAGGCGCGGCACCTTACGAGGAGACGAAGCCATCGTGAAATTCCGCGGCAAGCCGAAGAGAGAAGTTGCGTGATTCATGGCCGAGGCGTTCCGATTTAGAATCAGAAAAGCTGATTTATTCGCAGGCTTTTCCACCACAACAAAGTGGGGAAATTTGCCACTTATCGTTTTTTACGCAAACAGCCAATGAGTGAGTGCCCTTGTGTTCGTCATTTTGCTCCGGGTTTATCTGTATTATTGCCTTATTTTTATTTTTGGTGTGTTCTAGCTAGCAACAACTCAAGCTCCTGTTTGATTCCTTTTCAGATCCAGTCTCATAAACAAGTTTATTTATAGTTATTCTGAATATCAGTTCAATTCAACTGAAGGCCTCTAAGTGCTACGATTTCATGTATTCTTTATCGTTTTCATTTCATATCATTTTTACGTAAGCCCTCCTTAACGTTAATGTTATATCTTCAAAACTGCGGGAAGATTGAAGATCGGTATTTAAAATTAATATGTCGATTTTTTTTTTAAAAGGTCGCTTGTCGGCCTCAGAGTGCTAGAGTGAAAGGACAAAGATAAGCAAACCTCGCCTCAGATAATATAAATCTCTCGTCGAGCTTCTCAGCCGCGGTTGCCATGGCGACGCGGCCTGCCAAAAAGCGGACCGGATTTGTGACGCTGACTTTGAACCGTCGGTTTCTCAGCACGGGCACACAAATGATTTTGTTCGCTCTTGTTGCTTTTTTAATAACATCCTGGCATTAAAAATGAATCAACTCATGAATTAAAAATAATAATGAGGTTTTATATTTGAATATCTTGGCATGCAGTGACAAAAATATAGCCCCTTCTTCGCGTGTCCCCCCTCTCACAGGAGAAAGCAATAAAGATAAGCTTGCCGCTAAGAGTGGGTGAATGATGGTCAATTTGGTGGGGCGAGGGTTTTCACATTCATCATATAAAAGCACTTCACTTCGTCTTTTTTTATTGGTGGCGTCGGCCGTCAACCTGACATGCATGGAAATAAACGATCGTTGCGTGTCGTAGTTATGCATTTTTAAATATGACCCGCGGTAATTAAACCATGACCTTTTCAGATATAGTTTTCAACATAGCTTCTTGGTGGGTCAAACAAAAGAAATGTAGATCATCTCTCAACAGCGAATAACAATTAAAATTGCGTTTTAGGCTCTGAAGATTTGAGAGCAACAATGCCATCTACTGCATTGGAGGTGCAATGACACTTTTTCTACTATAACCAAAGCGTGGATTTTTTTTTTTTCCATGTAGATGCTGTTGTAAAATAATTCTCTCGATGCAGTGACTCACATATTTTTCGTGCAAATATCTTTCAAAACAATCTCCCCATCCCTTTTTTGTGTTTGCCGACCGGCTCCTTTTTCTTATTTGTAAAGCGACCGCCTCCCCGCCTGCGTTACAGCCTGCACCGAGTGACCTTGTTTAAATCAGCGCATGCATTGCAGCGCTCGGACTCGCACGCAGCCGGCGGCCCGCGCCTCTCGCGTGCTCACCTTGAGGCCGAGGACATGTTTTGTCTTGTTTATCAACGGCTATCATGTACATACGGCGAAAAGGCCACGCGTCCATGATTATATCACTCCCTCCGTTTTTTGCGATCCACCTGACTGCATCTCGTGCGATGCGGTCTAGATGGTTGCCTTGTTTTTAATTTACCTCCAAAAGACGTGATAAAGGGACTAAGCGGAGTGCAGACGCGCTAATTAAATCGCATGAGCAGCATCTTGCGGTAATGAGATGGCGAAAACATCTTGAGGAGCTTCCTTTATGGGAGCAGCCAATCCTACGGGCGAGTTCGCACGCTGATGAGCCGGCTCGACCAATCAAGACGCTCATTCCGAGCCTTGGCAACAACCTCCGCGGCAAAGCAGAAACAGCAGTGTGATGTGTGCAAAGAGAGGGAGGGTGTCTTTGCACGTGTGTGTGTGTGTGCGCGTTTGGCTCGTAGCGCCTCGTATAAAATGTGTCTGGACTCTCTTGTATTCGACTCTGGTGTGTTTGTGTGTGTGCTGATTCGCCACGCACACGCAACACAATTCCATGTCTTTTTCCAATCTAGTTTCTAAAGCGGCTGGCGCATTACTTCAAATCTATAGTCTGCAAAAGCACACATATGCACTGCAATGCACACGTATACTCAGGTGTGCACACGCATAATTAGGATTGAGCTGGAGATTGGTCAGAGTCAGGAAGGGAAAGAAAATTGATTGTTACAACAGCTGATGTACAGATAAAGGTCCCCCCTGGCCCATATGAATGGAATTCAATTCGGGGTTTGATTGGACCAAACAGTGAAAAGAATCCAAATGAGGAAAGGGGGCATGTGCCTATTACGGCACATTTTCACCCTCTTTTTACAGCCCTGTTGAAAGCACCTAGTTGTAGGGCGTAGTAAATATGTTTGGGTGTTTTTTTTGTACCCTTTAATAATTATATAGTCCTAATGTAACATATGTTTTCACAATTTTAATAATCCATGAATCCAAACAATTGCCAAAGGAACAGTTATGGGCTTCCGTCCATTTTAGCCGCCTGCAGCGTGTACTAAAATTTACATCCGCTACTAATAAATGTTTTAATTGCCGTAGCGCATACGTAAATAAACCATTTATAAGTAACTATTTCTTTTCATAACACTGATGTGGATGATGAAAAGATAGAAACATCATTTTTCATATATATATATATATATATATATATATATATATATATATATATATATATATATATATATATATATATATGCATTTCCCTTCTAAAATATTTTCTAAACTCCCAATGCCCTCAATGAACCTTGAATGATTCAGTTTGATCAAACTATAGTCTAATGGTCTAATAGTCTTTATGAATTATTGAAGCGCTTATAAAAAATTGTGCACACTTCCTTTTTGTGGCAGTGTGACAATACATTCGCGCACTTGTAACTCTTTATAAAAAAGATAAGTGGATGAAAAACTAAATTCCTTCACATTTATACGTTGCACGATCATGGAATGCCGTCTGCTGCTCGGGGAAGTGAACAGAATAAGAGTGGCATTGTGTGGTATAATAATAGTACACATTTGACAATAAAACTCATGAGTCTCGAAGTAATCGTGCCATTTTGATGGTGACGTGTTGTCACCATCTGGGTGAAATTTCAGCTCTTCTTTCTTTGTCTTCTTTCAATGATTTCGCTTTGGTGCAAAACGTTTGTTGTTATTCTTCGGATTAACCCGAACGACGATCAATATTTTTGCCTTTTTTTTTCCCCCCGGCGTTTTACAGACCTAGCAAAGCGAAACAAGCCATCAATTTGAATGATTGTTCAAATAATTGTTAATTGCAGCCATAATAGGGAGGCTATGGTTTTAAAAGCGCTAGCGAGATGTAAATGTAGCTTCTTTCCAATGCATTTCATGAATGCGGATGATGCTTTTTTTTTTTTTTTTGAAACATACTACGCCTCAGCACAGTAGTAGTGAAATGCGTACCCCCCCCCCCCCCCCCCCCCCCCTCCCTTCCTCCCACCGGTGGTAAGTGTATTCCTCCTCAACCCCCAACCTTCATTACTCCGGCCTCATCCGGAGAACAGTTGTCGGCCCTGATGGGGGTCCGCCATCATCAGTGGCCCACATCACGGCGAGGCGGCATGGAACAGAGGGGGGGGTTGAGTTGACGTGGGGGGGGTTATGAAGAGGCAGGAGTGGGAGGTATGATGTGTCTGTCCGTGTTCATGTGTGTGTGTGCGTGCATAACAGCAATGAGTCACAGTGTGGGGGCTGCACTGCATCTGCGCCCGGCACGACAAAATGTGCATGGCTGCACTGCGTTTCAAGGCTGCGAGCACCTTCCATATGCTTTGTTTCCACTCACACACCAATGAAATCTTCGTTAGCGCCATTTGATGATTATTATTCGGGGTTGCTTAGTCACGGCAGCATGGGGGGCTGCGATTTGAAGCACTTTGAGGATTGTGTAATGGAATTCTTTTTAACCTCCAAACCGGGTGCTCAGTATCATCACTCATGCTCACTTTCGAGCGGAGACATGATTAGTGTCAAAGCGAGGGGCGCTGCGGCAGCCAGGCACATGGAGGGAAAGCGCCACCACTTGGCCAGTTTTGGAATCACTGTAAAACGACTGTCTACAAATACTCCTAATTAAAATCCTGTTATTATTGTAATCAATTAGGATATTAACGTTGTAAATTGTTGTAACCATCAGTCTGTGTGTCCGGTTAGCGTTGCTGTCCGTCTGTCGAGTTATCTGTTTGTCTTGTGTCTGGCTAGTTAGCACCTGCTAACTTTCGGTCGGTCTGCCTACATGCCTGTCGATCCATCTTGCTCGAATCTCAGTTTGTTCATATTTTATTCTCCTGTATTTACATTTCTTTGTATAGCTGTGCAGGTAAATTGCCACGTTTTTTTATTTTGCAAACTTGTGCATACTGGAATGATGCTGCATCTAGTTAGCTAGCACTTAGCTGTCTGTCAGTAGGTCAATCGCCAGATAAGATGAACCGGAGCGACAGACCTAATGTTTGTGAAAAAAAATGAAGCAAAGATTATATCCTGAATCATAACAAGGAAACCCTTCCCCATTCCCTAAAATGAGCAAATGTTTCAAAACTTTCAAATTGTAGCCTTTATCTGTTGTAAAATTGACACAAGGCTTATGAACGGACGTCGGTACTATAAATACAATATATAAGTTTTATGATTAAATGTAAGTGGACTACACACACACACACACCCCTTTCCCACATATTACTGAGTTCAATTAGTTTGCAACTGATTACAATTCACGTGCTTTTGATTGCATGCAATCCAACGCGGTATTGTTTTTGCAAATCCAATCAGGATGATCATGTTTGCCGAGCAGACTAGCTGCTACTAATTGTTGATAACCGGGCTTCGCGGTTCCTCTTTGTTTGCGGCAGCCCGCACCAACTCGCAATAACAACAACCTTGGGGATTTCACCAGTGTGTCGGGTACAGGGAGGCGGGGGGCCACAGTGTTCTGCTGGGTACCCTTTATGGGCAGATTCCTCACTCTGATACCAAGTCGTAAAAGAGATTCACACACGCGCCATTGGCGCACAATGACCTTCTCTCAGTGGAAGGTTTCTGCTCTTTAAACGTGCTAAGCAAAGCAAAAATATATACATCTACCCATTCCTGGGGAAATTCATTTGACGGCCCGTTTTGTAAATATACTGTACAGCTTGAAGTTTCTATCATTGAGGTGAAGATTTTATCCCTTTTATTCCCAAGGTGAACGTATGACTCAAAAAAGGCTTTATTATTACAGTTCAAAAATTTCAATCTAAGGAACAGGTACTTTTAGGAATAACTTTTGAGTTTACTTGTGCATTTGTGCTTAATGTGTAGTAAACTATTTTGGCTTGATATTAATTTGAGTGCTATTAAACACCTAGCATTTAGCATGTAAATGCTGAAGCAAAACAAAAAAAACAAAATACCCCCCCCAGTATTAAATCTATATTAAAGACTAATATGTTCCAACACTACTGTAAGTTATGATTTAATGTCCGTTTGACTTTTTTTCCTCCTAATACCTTGCGGCAAAAAAGAAATGCTATGCTAGCATGTAGCCTAGAACATTCCAAAGCTGTAAATTTTTAAGTGCATTATAAGTACTTGTACATTCAAATGAGTTTGCCAATCATGCTGTTTAAAAAAAAAAAAAAAAAAAAAAAGACATTGTTTAGACTTTATTTTCCCATTTTACACCCAATACAAGACAATAAACACCAGCTTCAACACAGTTAACTAGCTAATGCAACAAAACATATTCATAAAGAGGGGTGAAGCAATAATAGTCAATGCTTTGAATCTAATCTGATAACAACTGGAATCTAACGCACTATGTACAATATCACTTCATTCAAGTGATAAACTGTACAAATTACTCAAACGTTACACAAAAAGTATGTGTTAAAATAAGTGATGAGCGGAAAAAAATAATTAGAAGTCGCCCACATCGGATCTCTTGTCTCGAAACTTGCTTCTAGCTTTGGTCCGAGCTTTGAAGGCGGCAGAGTTGTGAAGATGCTGTTGAAACGGAGGTGGGCTTTTAATTGGGGGGGTTAAAAAAACAAAAAAAAACGCGTGAATTGTTGCTTACCCTTTCAAAGCGGGATATTTTCATGGCCTTTATTGTGGCCGAGTCGACCAGCACCGGGGGTCCAAGCCGGAACACATCTCGGATGAATTCGTTGGCCTGCCGGGGCAAAGTTTAACAGTCGGGTTTCAAATTCATGACGTGATGGTAGCGAGAAACAAAACACACCTGCAAGTGGTAGTTCATTCCGGAGCCTACAAACTCCCTGAAGGCATCGTATGTCCTCTTTCTGAGCCAGCTGTCGATGATCATGCGTTCTGTCCCGAAGCGGATGCACTCGCATTGGAAATCGCCCTCCTGGACAAAATAAAAATGACTTTTGGGACGCGCAATCGGTGCTCATTTGACCTCCCAAAACCTTTGCGCCCCGGAACTCACAAAAGCTAAAAAATATATTGGTCCCGACAGAAATGTTTAGTGTCTCAAAAATTGTGCAATGAAAAGGACAAATGAATATGGTTGGCTTGACACAAGGAATATCGTTAGCTAACTTAGCATGAACTTATGTTGCTAGCTAGCTAAGGCTTCATTTACCTCCCTCGTTCCTCGCTGCTGTGGACGAATACATTTCTGATATCTATCTCAGAGTTACACTTGAAGTCAAAATAGTAAACACTGACTTCTACTTGTGATTGTCATCTCCTGCCAACTCCCGTAAGCTGGGTCGTGGCAACCAACAATGATGCGTCTGGGACGCGGGGATGCAGGCAAACAAGAGCGCCGCTCAAGAATTTGCCTTGAGGCTCACCTCAACGGCTTTGAGCACGTCCCTGAAGACGGAGCGTTGCTTCTTTTTGTCCGTCTTGGCCCTGTGCTTGTTGCAGTCGGTTGCAAGCGCGTTCAGTTTGTCGCACAGCTCCTCCCAACCCTCAAACTCAAACTCCTACAAAGACGATGAAGACCAGGAGGGACCTTTAAGATTCTAATGAGGCGTGGAATATTTTGCGGGGGTATTTCATTGTGGAAACTCACCGGGTCCAAGTCCCTGGCCAGCTCGAAAAGCAGCGCGATGGTCTCTCCTGCGGCAATTCTCATGTTGACGTCGTCGCTCTCCAGCAATTTCGGAAGCTTGGGCAGATGTCTAAAGTAAAAAATAAAACGAGGGATAAATATCTATTGGCATCATATCGGCAATTTGGTGATCGCCGTGGTCTACTTCAAAATAAAATTGTAGCAATGAGACCGACGGCGTAACATACTTGTGCAAGATGTCTTTGAGCTGGCTGCCGGTGCAGATGGTGAGCAGCAGGGCCCAGGACAGAAGGGCATTAGTGTGGAGCTGGCTGGTCGGGGCGCCCACGGAGGCGCAGGTGCCGTCCGCCCTGGCGTAGGACCGGCTGAAGAGGTTCTCAAAACACTCCATGGTGGCGCGCACATCCTGGAGAAGGCAAATGCTGGTCATTCCAAGGACTGACCCAACGGCATTCCACTTAGAACTTACCAAAACGTCATCTTCCGCTACTAACGTACAGAGCCCCAAACTTGTGGCCACCTAATGGGAGAAATTGATTTCAGGTTGGCTTCCAAAATTGCCCCGTGGCCAAAAAACGCAACTCACCGCCTGCCTTCCTTCCATGTTGGCCGAGCCGTCCGCTAGGATGTTCCTGAAAACCGGCTTGAGGGTCTTGAATACTTCCTCGCTCTCAATGCCGGAGCCAAGCTGGATGCACAGCAGGCAGGCTAGAGACGCCGCAGCTCTCTGCTCTTCGCCTTTACCTGATAGCGGCACCCCGTTAAAATTTGACCCGAGCCTGTGCGTCTTCATTTTTATTCCTCCTACCTTTCTTCAGACTGCGTTCGATGCTATCGGTGATGGTCATCCTTCGCTCTGAGATGAACTCGTACAAGATGCGCGTGGCCATGGCCGTCTTGAGCCCGTCAAGCGCCCCCTGTCTGGTCTTAGCACTGGGGAGGGAAAAAATGTTTGACGTATTAAACTTCAAAACAACGTGCAATGGTATCTCCAGCGATATTTAATTCAGAAACTCCAGCAGATAAGTTACTTTATGTTCCAATCAATCATAACCCCTGCAAAAACACTTAAAAAGTTAATGTTCCCCCACTTATCCACTTTATCAAAATACCTTTTGTCCACTGTGCTGTCTATAAACCCCTTGAGCTTGTACTGGAAATCTTCTTGGGCTGCATCCTCATTGACCTCGCCACCTAAAAAAACAAAACAGTGTTTTAGTACTTTATCACAAGCTTGCTTTTGCTGCTGTAATTGCACATCCACGCCACCAAGCGGTGCTGTGGCAGTCTCGTCAACAATTTTAAATTGCTGTCCACTTTCTTTTAAAATCACATTAATGATTCAAAAAACTGCACTATTTTTTACACCCTTCGGGTTAAAATGTTTACGATATTGGTGCTCCGGGGTTAACATTAGTTCTACATCAACTTTATTTAATTTCATTTGGGTTAGATAGTAAACATGAATGTATGACATGAATGAGTTAATTTACCATTCCAAAAGATGCTTACCTTCATCCACCACACTGGTGACATCACTGAAGCTGCTGCAATGACTGAGCGTCTCGACCGAGGCGTCCTCGTCGCTGAAAGGCTGCACGTTTCCATGCTGCGCCCCTGGGGAGAAAAAAAAAAAACAAAAACTTATTTTAAACTTTTGAAGTACGCACACGAGACCTGCCGCGACTTATGTAATATTGGCACAGCATCGGTACAAAGCAAACGCCAGTTATCTAATCTGTTCCACTACGCTGCTAGTTAGAAGATAGCAACATGCCGAGGTGATTCGGTTTATTTTAGAGGCGGTGCAAACAGTGAAAGGGCGAGACAACCAGACTTTTTTATTAACCACTACACCTTGAGTAACATTCAAAACCAGCAGTGGAAGAATGTAACAAGCGTGCTGTGGGGATGACAGTCAGACAGGTTGGACGCGAATCGGGGTTATTTGAGTGCATGTGTTGACGTGGACTGAACAGCTGATGTATGTGGGGAAGATGCCAGCACCGCCTTCCAACACGCCCAAAACAACCAGCGAAGAATGTCCGCATTCACTTCCGTCACATTGTTGTTCCAACAACAGGGCGTAACTGCTCAAAACTTGAGAAATAACCCACATTACGTCAAATCAACAGTTTCAAGTCACTTATCGTCTCGGGTTATTCTTTAACGGGGGGGAGTTACTCGCGATTAAAGAGCATTAACAAATGATCTAACGTAAACTAACTGACACTTAGCCAACGTGTGTTAACGAACACTAAAAGTGGATGATCGACTTTCATCGAAGTTCAATCTTTGTTAGTGTCCCTGAGAAAAACAATCTTGTTAAAATAAACATTTTAAAATCAAACAAAAACGTTTACTATCGTGCGTTGGCTCGATTTTCTGCTTTGTTAGCTGCTACGTTAGCCGCAAAATGTGGTCGGAAGAATGCAACTCCATGTTTGTAGTCCGCGCGTGAGACACGTTCAACGCTTGCTAACGACCCAGCGCCCCCTTAAAGAACTACAATTCCCTTCGCGCCACGCTAGGCCAAACAAGGCCGCACTCAACGAGGCCCACTCAAGCCCACTCACCTCTGCCACTCTTCTTCTTGGCCTTTCGCATTTTTTTCGCCTAAAATCTGCCGGGTTTGATCCAAAATCAGCCAATACACGACCAGCTTTTACTGTGCTGTCTTTCAAAATGAAAATAACCTCGCGGCACCGTGAAGAAAAAGGAATTGAAAGCGATCTGGGAGGTACACTGTTGTCCGAGACGATACATTTTCCCTCATACACGCCAGTGCTGCGCTGATCACGCGACCCCACCACTTTTTACCGGCAAAACCGACCAATCAGGGGACAAGGATCTCAGTCGCATGCGCGCACGCGTGACGTGTTGGGCACTTGTGGGCGTCTCCTTAAACGGTCACGTTTTTGCGACAGTTCTATTTGCATACTCTTGATAACGTGTACACGATGTACCACCATGTCCACGCTTCTACCTGACTATCAAAATTTTAAACAAGGACATAATAAGTGCATATATAACAAGTTGTTTCAAAGGTGATAACTGCATATGAAAGCACATACTTTTCAAATTAAGTAAAGGCTAAATATAAAACTTTTACTTCTAAAAATGGCAAAACAAAAGGACTCCCGATAAGCAAGTAATGCACAAACTACGAATGTTAAGTTTTTATTCAAACTTATTTTAAATCATTGCGTCAAAATGTTGTCATATATATTGTGCATGTTACTAACATATACAGTAATATTTTGCATATATCTTATTGCAATTCTTGTTAATACCATTGTTCTTGTTTGTTGTTTTATTGCTATGTATTTATTTGCTCGATTATGCAACGTAGTCTCCTCAGGGAAGTGAACAGAATAAGAATTTAATCTTGTGGTATAATAATACTCCACACATGACAGTAAAACTCTTGAATCTTGAATCTGAAATGCAAATCACGTAAATAACCTAAGAAACACAAAGAAAGCAAACACGAAACGATAAATAATACTAAAAAAAATCAGCGTGAATAAAACTGCATGTGGCTTTTCAAAAGCATCTTTAGCCCACTAGGGGGAGCCATTCCGTTTGAAATTCAAATCTGCGACGCATAATTGAATTTGACCGAGTGTGCGCTCCAAGCATAGCAGACAACCCAAGTAGGATTTATGCATGCAAGTGCGGGGTGTTTATTGGAGCTTTTATTTGAAGTAACAGGAAGTCAAGAAGAAGTGAGCGGATAATCACAAGAGAGAGGCAGCACAGAAAGGCCAGTGTGATGGTCACTCGGCATGCTGCGCACGTTGCATGGGTGCCATGTTGAATCAAAGTGACTCACTTGTTCTGTTTTATAATGATGAGCAAGTATTTAAGACTTCTACAAGCATTTGTGTCACCAGTCCACAGGATAGTTACTGGATGAAAATCCAGTTCTGGTTGTTCTCAGTGGCTCCCATTGCTGTTTGAAAATTCACTTTTCAGCATCAGTGACTGTAAATAAGGTAGTTATCTATAGAAATGGTGTATTTGTGCCTAAAACTGTTAAGAACGTTATCAAATGAAAAAAAAAAAAACAATATAAATCTTCTTTCTAAAACATTTTTTACCGCATAACAATATAAATCTTCTTTCTAAAACATTTTTTACCGTATTTATACAGGTTACAGTTAGTCTAAAACTGAAAAGAAAATAACCAAGTACATCATAGTGCCTGAATTAAAAAAAATAAAGACAAAAGAATAATGTGAATCCTTATTTTATTGCAATCTATAGTAATATTATTTGTCAATTTTGGTAAGTGGACTGTCCTACCATTTCCGACGCAACTCTAATCGATTTATTCATTCGAATTGGATTTAAAAAGCAAAATAACAGAAAAATAGATACATAAAAAAATGTAATTTTAAATTAAATGAATGTGATGAACTCTATTGTTGGTAGTATTTAGTTTCAAAATGTTTTCTTCACTTTTTGTCGCACAGTCCCGTCATTTCCGAATCAGGTGTTCCAGTCACCTGTTTTCGATAACCTTGTGCTTTTTTTCTTGCATATTCAATCTCGGGTCTATTCATCTTTTAGGGTGATGGAGGCCTTCGTCGGCAACACGCCCTTTTTCCTGCGAGTCGCGATTTAATTGATCAAAGCAAGCGAGGCGCGGTGGGAGTGGAGCGACGGGGGAGGGAAAGGAAGGTCGGTCAAAAAGTACCCACTCTGCTCTGCCTTTTCATCTCAAAACTTCAAACCTCATCACCCTCCAAGAGCACAAAATCCCCGCCTGTCTATTTGCAATTCGTGTTTTTTAAACATTTATGGGAAGGCCCACTTGTCTGCTTTAGTTTCCAAACGCAAAGCTCATCAATCAAAAACCCACTAAGCCCTGGAGGTGCGCATACAAATGCTGATAAGGTATTGAGAGTCATTCAGCTGATTAAATAGATTATGCTTGTGCAGTCTAATAAATTGCAATTTATTAGCTCTTCATTTGAAAAGAAAAATATAGTGTTCCCCCAAAAACATAGATTCTACTGTAACAAAATAAATGTGTACTAAATTTAGGAGATGAGCCACTGTAACACAATGTAACAACTAGCTTCATATTCCAATTGATTAGCTCTTCATTTGAAAATGGTCTTTGAGTAAAAAACCTAGATTAAAGCCTAACAAAATAGTGACGCCTAGTGGCTCCATTGACTCCTTACAACAACACAATTAGTAGCACAACAAATATTTGCTTCATGTTCCAATCATCTCTCAATTTGAAAAGAAAAATGAAGTGCTCCTGGCAATGCATTGAAAGTCATTAAATTTGACGATGAACTGCCTTCATGCACCCCTAGGGGTACTCGCACCTCCATTTGAGAACCGCAATGCACATTGAATACAAATCCCCTAAAATGAGAATTCCATCTTTCGTGCCTTGTGTCCAAATAAATTCAGCAGGACTGTCAAATGTGTAGAAGTACAAATTGTATGAGCGGGGACGGGGCTGGCCGGATGAATTCATGCGCTTTTTTGTGCGAGGTTATAACTGCTGCTTGTGTGCACTCCAGCTGCATTTAACATACAGAAGAAGGCCAGTGTGTGTTTATTTTGGCACCCGAGCGGCGGCACACTGCGCGGATTGTTCCGTAGCGGGGCGGAAAGTCACATTTTACAGAAGCAAAAGTCGAACGCGCCACTTTTTGCGAAGCTGGCTTTCGCCACTTTGGCAGCGGCGGCGATCCGCTCGTCGCAAATCATTTGGCGTCAAAGCGCGGCGTGGCACTCGAAAAGGCCGCCGTTTGACACATTTGAGGATGCGTGGCTAAAATAAGACGGAGCACAGACAATATGGCTCCGGGTTTGACGGGTTAGACAGATGCCGCTACTTGAGGCTCGGTTAAACAAATGTCACAGGCTGATATTTATATAATAATCTAACTTATTCCTTACTGTATTTTCTGCACGATATGTTCCTCATTTCTGATTGATCAGTTTGACCGACTTATCTGATAGTTTTGTTGACGTTCCCTTTAGCGCAGCTCCATCTAGTGGATGCATAAGGCAACACCAGCTACTACTGTAGCTTCTATTCTATGGGCCTTATAATTCGGTACACCCTTTATGTGAAAACCGTTTAAAAATAGGCCATTCATTGAAGGCGCACCTTATGGTAGGGAAAATTGAGAAAATAGTTTTATAATTATATATGTGTGTGTGTGCGTGTGTGTTTGTGTGTCTGGCACAAAAAGTTGCAGGGACACCAGTAAGTAGACCTTGTTGGAGTTGCCTGGCAACCCTCTAGGCCACAAAGAGGGGGAAGATTTGGCATTGGTTAACATCTTACGCAAGACCAGGTTGAATTAAGGCTACACGTAATAAAAAAGAATTAGATGAAAAACAATATCTGGGCTATCAGGAGCCCACGAAGGCCTCATCCCCGATGAAGGCCCTCATCCATGCTGGTGTTTCGGTCGTAATAGGTCACGGTGCACCCACTGCGCTCTGCGGGGGTGCGGCCCTCTCAAGCCATGGGAACCTCCTGTGAACCTGCAGTGAGGCCCGCGGGGGGATTCCGCGCTCGCTCGCCAGCTCGGAACTGTGGAAAAACACAACGCCACGGGTGCCCCTTGATGGATTTACCTGTTGAACTCAATCAATAGATGAGAGGAGAGGAATATTTGAAATTGCTCGGATTGTGCAAATGTACCTAATGGCGTGCCAGGGGAATCCGTGATATAACGCGCGGCATCAGAAAGTGATGGATGGAATCGGAAATAGAATATAAATTGCCTCAAAACAGCGGGATGGCGCAAAACCTACAGAAGCGGCTCGCCTGCCTGCGTATGCATTCCAAATGATATCCTGCGGATTGTCGTTGGCTTTTCAAATACAGTATTGAAACACCTTCCACTTTTAAATGCTCTGAAACACATGAAATGTTGGCCTCAGTCATTCTAGGTCATTTTTATTCCCTGTATCGAGCATGCTAAAATCTGCCAATCAACAATTGGCGATGTTGTTTATTGATATATTACTGCTTTTTTGTGAAAAAGCTTAATATGAGGCAAATGGTTGAGCAAAACCTTCATTTCATCGCTTTATTGTTACACAATCTATCAAGTGTACCCCCAGCGTGTCTCCAGAGGGCTCCTTCAGAATCCATCATTTTTTTTTCCCCCCCTCCCTCATGATTCCATGCTGGTAATGTATGCAGACAAGCCAAGATCAAAGATCCATGGAGTGCATTTCGGTGTGTGCGTATGTATGCGAAGCTCTTCAAAAGCGCAGGCAGAGGGCGTGGCCAATTCTTGACTTTCGATGCCCCCATAGCGTGGAAGGGAAGCGCTGCGTATGTTTTTTATTTTTTTGTGGTAATGTGTCGTGTTTTTTTTGTACAAAACGACCCAATGAATTTGTTTTTGCGACCTGTGACAAAAGCGCAAAGAGTTATTTTCATAACACCGCATGACCCAAAACGTTGGGTTATTCCCAGTCCCTTTTTGACCCAAATCGGGTTATTCTTGAGCCAGCTGTTTTTCGACTTTTCGGAATACTCCTTTATTCGCGTATACCGCCATGACTGGACTTCTCCAACCGGAGCGCCGCACATTGGTCACTGTCATCATCAGCCCGATATAATGACCGCGCTAATCACATAAGGAAGGAAATGGCAGATAGCGATCGCCAGCAGGATTTCATTAAGTCAACTTGTCTTATTGGTCCGTCAAACAAAATGACTGACTGTCAGCAATTACAGTTTGCACATCACAGCCGCAAATAGCGAGTTTTGTATTTGGATGGTCTCAGTTAGGCCCGCGGGTAGGAGGGACTTTGCGGCAACGCCCACAGACCGCGCCATGTGCTGATGGAACAGGCCGGGCAGATAAAGGGCAAGCGTGCCCGGGCCTTTCGCCACTCTCCGCTTTTTACACGTATGAGTAAGACTCGTGACTAAAGCCGAGAAACAGAACTTAGTCTGCTCACGACGCTCATTCCACAAGTACTCTGAAAAAAAGAAAGAAAAAAAGGAAACCCCAACCGCATGATTCAGTATTTCCTCTTTTTTTTAGATACACTTTACACAGGGGGAAAAAAATGGTCGAAAAAAAAATGCTCATCTGAAAACATTGGATTTTTCCATATAATCCAGCCTGACTATTAGTTTGTGTCCACCGTTGTGTCCATCTCGTCTCAGCAAGGGAGCAGAGTGAATTGCATCACAAACAAGCATGAGACATCGCTAGAAAGGCCACGATGTTCTCGACTGAGCGCACTAGGTCTTAGCAGGATAGCTTCAATAGCTCAAAAGGTATGGAGAAAAACAAATGTCCACTACAGTGGACAAAAATTGGGTCCCAGGAGGATATACTCCCTGTTTCGCGATGTTACCCGAGACAGTGGAGTCAACTTTCACACTTTTTTTTTTTTTTTTTGTCAAAGGAATCCCTATAACGCAACTAAACAATAAATTCTTCCGTGTTCCATTCAATTTGCTCTTAATGTGAAAAGATGCACTGTTCCTGCCACGTCATTGAAGTGCATAAATTTCAAATTGCTGGTACTAGCAAAAAACCCTGACATGAAGTGCCTTCAAGTACCCCCAGGGGTATACAAAAGTTTTTATCAGCCCTCGTAGTTGGAGTACATGTCATCGTGATAAGGCAAAGCCATTTATGACTGCCATCTGTCCAGCATGTGTGTGTGCGGTAATACACTTGAGGGCACAATGGCGTTTTTCGTCGGCGGGCGTTGGGGGATCCAGGTGGTTGTATACTGTAATTTTGCGCCCACAGAGCGCAACAGCACGGAGCGTGTGAGTCATAAAAACACACTCAATCTGGACCTGCATGTCACCAAGCAAGCAAAAAAAAAAAAAAGAAGCCTTCTGGTTTTATGACTTTTTAAGTGGTAATATGACACAAGTGAAAGCACTTGACCGGTCCGGTTTCTCATGACCCCATTTGTGACGTAGAAATGAACGAGGCCACCACAAATCTGCTCATTTGCTGCTGTTTTTCCATCATGAGATGACTGGGGGAAAAAAAAATTTACCTGATGTCCACTAAACGCTATAAAACCAGTGCTTCTTCACCTTTATAACCCTTGTGCTGTATTTTCTTTGTCTTTACATTCAAGCATTGAGCTGATTGAGCAGCTGAAATTTCACCCAAATATCACGTTTCAACATCTTTGGAAGTACATTTGAAGTGGTATCTCGTAGGGGCGCTGTTTTATTTGGCGAGTCCAGAATATCATGTAACATCAAATGTGTTATTTTTGTCTCGTTTTTGGCCAGAAATTTGTATTACTCATGAAAATGCCTATTGCTATCAAACTTTACAGAATAAACGCATGCTCTGTTTTGCAAAGAGGCACTAGAACAAACTTTAGCAATTATTTGCCACATGCTCCAATTACTTTGCTCTCAATTTGAAAAAAAACATATACAAATCTTGCATTGATTCGTTCAATCCCAAAGATACTGCAAGTAAATGCTTACTTTAATACTTAATGACCTAATTGAATATTTTTATTACCTAAAATTAGTACTCTTTTCATTAATTCCCTAATAATAAAGGTCTAGAGTGCCCCGAGTATGTGACATTTGAACATGGTTTCTGCAGGCTTTTTCATATCACAAATACAAGAAACAGAAATGTTTTAAAATATGTTTTAATAGCTCAAAGGCTTAACGAGAAATGCAAAATCCGACATGAGCCTCTCACTCTTTTGACTTAACATCATCCGGGCTCGTCGTTGGCTATCCTGATGCATCTTCAGAACTGTGATGTGGACAGGAGCCATTATGAAGATTTTTTTTTTTTTTTTTAATTACTATATTTTAAAGCACGCTGCTTTTGTGGGTGAGGATGTTGACTGCTGCGCCCAAGTTGGCGGATGTTTTTGCTATCTCATCCACACTTCCTGCTTTGTGGGAAAATCATCAAGCAGAAAGGCAAGTGATTTCTTTAAAAAAAAAAAAAAATCCTCCAAATCAATAGTTATTACAACACAAAACAAATTACGTATACTAAAAACTATATACCATAATACTATAAAACAGATGATTTAATTTTCAGATGAGACCCTGTATTCTATATATGTTTGAGGAGTCCCTCAAGGTACGATCTCCATTACCCTTCTAATGAAATGTTGAAAAAAACACAAACACAGCAATGTTTTTCCTTTTTTTTTCTCAGCGTTTCCATGATCTTCTGTTTTCTTGTTTATATTTGTTTCCGCCCTGTGTTGCTCCGTCGTTATAATGACAGCGCAATTGATTCACAGTTGCAAAACATCGTTTGGCTCTAGTTGCAAACAAGACCACCTCGAGTCCTCCAAGGGATGAATGTGCGGGGTTTCTGTTTTACTCTGCTACTCCCCCTTCTTCGGCTTATGATTTATTCATATGCAGAGTAGAACATTCGACAATCCAACAATTCACCCCCACAGCTCCAATCACAATGACGGAAGCGAGGCAGCGTGTACTGTACTACTAATCCTGCTCGCTCTGCTTTCTTTTAATTAAAAATGCCCGTTGGAATCTTTCTGTGCAAGAAACGGATACTGTAAATGACAGTCGGGTGACAACCGAGCTCTGACCCTCCCAGCATACAAGTGCTAATTTTTTTCATGGTAAATTCATTCATAATTCACCATTGCTAAAAGGTTTTGAAAACACACACGCAGGAAAGATTTTGTGTAGAATTAGAATACATTAATCTCAGCTTTCTTAATATATATATATATATATATATATATATATATATATATATATATATATATATATATATATATATATATATATATATATATATATATATATATATATATATATATATATATATATATATATATATATATATATATATATATACACACACCTCTTTCTTTCCTGCTTGATTTCTTTCTTGCTTTCTTTTAAATGAACTGACTAAACACCACTTCCTAACCACATTGACGTCACCGGTTGCTACTACAACCCCCACAATGCAGCCTGGTTGTTACAGGCTGTGTTGGCTTTGTAGTTGCGTTCAAAGACACTTCAGATAGCTATATATCTAAATGTTTGGATGCTTAACTTTTAGCGTTAACGCAAATAAAGCGATGTTTGGTTTATTCCGCGTAAATATCGTAGGAGACGGTTAAATCCAAATACTGTTAGCAATGCACGAAAATGGTAGACGTTTCATAAGAAATCAGCTTGAACCTCGATCAATCCGCAATATTGACTTTTCACTTGCTATTGTTCATATGAAAACAACTGTGATTGAATTATTGGTAAGAAGTAGTCACCAAGTCGTCTCCTTTCGCATCGCGTCGGAGTGGTGGCTACATTTCCGACGACACATGAACGCACCAAGTCTCCTTAACGCTACCAGCTGCGGCGGCCGTGGCAGCGGCGCATTCTCGCCTTGTAAATCCAAACAATGACTCCTACTACGGATCGGGGAAAATCACGCCTGTAAAATGCCTCTATTCAGACGGCAAACTTAAAAGCACCGGCCGCAAACATGTGGATAGCCACGGAGCAGGAAAAATACGGCGTCGGTAAGTTTATTGCCTTTTTTTTGGTTGTTGCATGCATGAAAGTGCAATACGCGTGGTGCGTTCACTGTTGTTTGTGTTGGAGGATTTAAGCTGCCAATGATTGTTTACTATGAACGGATGCTTGTTTGTTTTTTTCCCCCCTCCCCGTGCAACAAAAGGAAGCATCCGAGCTGATGATGAGAGCTTGACTGCCACATTGCAAAGCACAGTGTTGTCGCCGTGACCCCCCCTTTTCCCCTTTCGGGTCGCAAAATGAACCGCATCTTAAATATCTGCTGTCTCCGCGGTCCGATTTTGGCCGTTTAAAATTTCTCACTTTGTTTCCTCGTTCATCACAACGAAACGCTTACTTTTGTGTAGATTTAACCTCGCGGCATTGTATCGACGCGTGCGCATCTTTAGATTGTTACAGTAATCAAATAGTGAAGTGAGACCAAATTAGGCGCGACAAACCAAACGTAGGAAGCAGGAGAGGGGGTGTTGGAACACAGCCTTTTATTCCTGCTTGCGTGGTGAGAATTCCTATTTGCTGCCCCCTCCTCCTCCACCGCCTCCACCTCTTCTCCTCCACAATGACATGATCATTGAGATGTGAGAATGTTAAACGTCTCGTAATAATATTCCCTTGAGATCTTCATCTGCATTGTGGGAGTTCTGCTCTACCAATCTAAAATCCGCCAGCGTCAATTTATTTTTATATTTTTCTTCTATATTTTCTATATTTTTCTACTGGTGTGAGTGCACCATCCTAACCTGCACTTTTCGGCCACTTTACGGAAAATCAGAGAAACACTGTGAACTAGGAAGTAACCCCCCCTCATCACGTCACAGACTCTGGTCACAGGATTCTTTTCCTCTTTTATTTTGGTCAATTTCCCCAATCTGCAATCAAAAACTGTCCGGTTTCCGACCACAGTTCCTCAATCCAAATTGTAGGATCCACATTTGACTATCCAATATTCACGTGCACTTGGGCTGGATTTTGGAGGATATTCAATTTAAAGCTTTGATACCCCCCCAATTTCTCATAATTAGATTATAAATGCTCAATCCTTTTCCCCAGAGCAACTTCATTTTTAAGACATTATTTTGCAGCAGAGTGCGGCTTTTTTCGTTAGGGGCCCCTTCGTTTTTCTTTTGAGGAAGGAACCAATGCTTTCCTGTTGTGCCGAAGCACAAAAAGCCTCTGAGACGCCGTGCTGGCATCTCTGATGATTTCAGGTTGATATTTCTGAAATCCTCCAGTGAGTTTTGTCTTGTAACCTGACTCATCGTTTTTGAAGCTTTTTGTATTGTCTGTATCGTTGCTTGGATCACCTAATTGTATGCTTAGTTTCATCACAGGTAATCTGTCACTCATTTTGCAGATGAAATAAAAATGATTTTCATCGTTTTATTCAAAAACTGGACCTTTCAAACTGTGTGGAAACGTAAACACACTAAGATGTAGTTAGAGGCTTGGTTCATTCACTCAAAAACTTGCCTCAATTCACTCAAAAATTCACTCAAAGAGGGGACAAAAAAAATGGCCGTCCAGGCTGTAAGGTGAAGAAAACGTAAAGCAGGGACCTTGTAAACCGGGGGTCCACTGTACTGGATGACTGTTTGCACCGCAGCGCCAGTAAACAACACTGTGGCCAACTCTGGTACTACCACATTGTGTTAGCCATTAATATGGTGCTTTTGTTGTTTTATCCTCTTTTGACCGCAAGAGACTCGGAGTGCCTCGGTTTTCATTTGATGTGGGACCAGTGAGATAAAAATCAAAATGGCTCTCGGCTTAATTGGACGGCCGCACGGCGGTTTTGTTTGATGTCGATTCCTCTCATTGCTGTAGCCGTGGCTCATTTAGGAAGGCCCGGACCGCCGCCATTGATGAAATATGAATGGACTCCAGGCGAGTTGGTATTAAGGCGCCTGTTAGCCTAGCGGTTGAGTGATGAGTGGTTTTTAACCCGGAGCGGGACGCTTAGAAAATTCACGACAAGATGTTCGTATCTGATCCCCAAAGTAACTTAAGACGAGAGGGGGTGCTTACCGTATATGTCGCGTTTCTGTATGCGAAGAGTAATTTATGAAATCAGAAAAGAGATTAAAAAAAAAAGAAAAAGCTGTGATCTGCTATGATCTTTGCAAAAAAATCCGTAATAGAGAAGCCCTGGGCTAAAAGATTGTCTACAAATGGCTGCTACTAAGCAAACTAAGTAATATATGCATATTTTTTTCCTATTATTTTTCTGAAGGAGCATCTAGAAATGGCTGGTGAATTAAAGTAATTAATGAAGTACTGATTGATTACTTTTTACTAACGTAAACGATCATTCTAAGAACTAAAAGGACTACTGTAATCTAATTGCTTATGTTATACACTAGTTACCTACTGATTACGCTTTATTTTTAGTACCTAATTACTTTTGTACTAAATGTTAAGTACTAAAGTACTAAATGTTGTTAAGTAGTTAACGTAATTGGTTGCTTTTAGAACTAAAAGGACTAAACGAATTGCTTACCTTATACATTTGCGTAATCAATTACTTTTTCATTCAGTCGGCAAGTAAGTACTCAAGTAATCGATTACTTCAGGTACTAAAGCACCTAATTGATTATTCTTGATTCAAGGGTTTAGTTGTCATATGCATCGTAATAGGATGACATTTTTTATTCTGCTCACTTCCCTAAGCAGACTTCATTCCATAATCGAGCAAATAATAAGGTAGGCAATAAAACAAAAACAAAAAAAACAGTAATAGAGCAATAAGGCCAGTAATAATGGATAAATACATGAATAGACTTACATTCTGAGCATGTTACGGAGTAGATTGAGTGAAAAGAATGTATACTAATGTATACTAATGAGGCAAGATTGAATGAGTTAAACTATTTGAACGCGTTGGTTTGTATCAACATCCATGCACGAACAGTGATTTTTAGGAGAGGCCGTTCTCGAAATAGAACGCAAGCTGGCGGGCTTATTACTTGTTTGTCGCCCGTGGCCCAGCGGGGAAGGAGGGGTGATGTCAAGACCCCCGCCTTTCCTCCGATGCTCCCCCCCTCCCATGGGGGGATGTCACAGTGAGTGTCGGCGCGTGTAAGGGGCGGGTCGATTGTCACGGGGCGCCCGTGGGCCCCCCGCCGTTTCTCCCGCTTCACCCCGCGGGGGATTAGCTGGTTGTTTGGGAGCGGGGCGCCCCGAGGCCCATTCCGACATTATAGTCACGATTCCGTAATGCGGGAAATCCCGGGGTAAAGTTTGGGGGAGGGGGGGTGTCCAGGTGACGCCCGCCGGCTTGTCACCGCTTCCTGGCGTCCCGTCTCATCTCCATCTGCAAAGATGGCGCCCCTTCACCAACGCCGCCGCCGTCGTCAACATGAAACACGAGTGTAGGCGGTCCCCACTTGGGAGTTGAACACATGCTGAAGACAATGGGGAACGCGGTAATCTCATACTGTAAATCTTGCGAAGAAATCATTTTTTGAGGGAAGACAATAAAGCCCGAATCGAAAGGGTGTGTTAATCAAATTAATTGTCTAAATTGCTGATATTTGCCGATTATTTTAACTTTTCGAACTATGTACAGCTATGGTATACATATAAGTAACACTTATTGTTTATTACACATAAATCCCTACAATAACCTCATGTCACCGAAAATATGAATACATTTCATATTTAATTGTAATTTGTAGATTTTACGGTGATATCACAAGTGAGGAGGTAAACAGCGATATGTTTTTTTTCAGGACCAATTCCAATAGCCATTGAAAAAGTCCACCATAAGTGACAATCCATCCCTTGCCTTTGGGAATAATACAAAGGCGTCATGACACAAACATGGGCAAATGCCATTCCTGGTTCCTTGTTCAATTAAAGCACGCTCTATTTATTTGGACCTCCAATTTCAATGATACTAGCAAAAAGCTTGCTTATCTGTCAACGCGAGATAGAAGGAGATGAAAGGACGGGGAGGGAATTAGATTGTCCTCTTCGCCACTTCTCGCTAGCTTATCCCATTGTTGGCGGTGACGCGGACAAGCCCGCGCGCGGCATTAGTCCGCAGTTATGCATAATGTTATGACAGGCCGGCGGGGGTGGGGGGGTGGGGGTACTTGGGCTTTCCTGCTTTTCCGCTCCGGTGGCATCCCGGCCTGCCCCCACCTTTGGCTTTCCCGGCTATATTTACAGCCCGTATTGCACATTTGCCATGACATCAAGTGCCGGTTTCATCTGTGTTTTTAAAGAGGAACCCCCCCCCCAAAAAAAAAAAAATAATAATATTTACAGTAATATGTTCCATGCAGCCACACTAATCTCAACATGGCATTCCGAATAATATTGCCTTTATGGAATATTAATTAAGCAGAAAAATACAACAGTTTTTATCCATCTCGGGGTGGCCATTTTTCCTCCAGTTGTCGACCAATCATAGGTCACATGTTCTGAGTTTGGTCATGTGACATTTACAAGGCTTTTTTTTTTTTTTGGACGAGTCAAGAACTTCAATCCATTTCGCTATGTTGTTTTCAATCGTTTGGCGAAAGGAGGGTCCAAAAAAGGCAGGTTCGAAATGGAAGCAAAACGAAAGGCAATTGACTTGGATAATTTAATACTAAGGTAATCAATTACTCAAAGTAGGGCATGACAAATTAATAGAATCAATTCCTTCAGTTAATAATGAAGAAAAGTAATGGGTTACTTAGA
The DNA here is from genome assembly GCF_059441005.1 of Hippichthys cyanospilos. Classification (NCBI taxonomy): domain Eukaryota; kingdom Metazoa; phylum Chordata; class Actinopteri; order Syngnathiformes; family Syngnathidae; genus Hippichthys; species Hippichthys cyanospilos. The sequence continues at coordinate 3,620,479 of NC_142390.1, read as the reverse complement.
GTAACAAAGTATTAAATGATATGATTACTTTTAGGTAGTTAAGTACTAAAGTAATTACCTTTAAAAGTAATTGCTTACGTTAGGAAACAATAATAAATGATTACTTAACTGCAGAAGTGCCTGCAGAGTTGTTTGTCATCTGCGTGGGCCAAGGAAGAAAATCTGACTTGTGTGCAATTAAAAAAAAAGGGGGGGGGGTGACTGCCGATGACAATGGCTGTGATTGGCAGATGCGAGGCGTCCTTAATGCGCCAGGAGACACTTGTTTTTTCTGCTGATTTTTGGGGGAAAAATGCCTTCCCCGTGGCTGTAATCCCGTATCGACCATAAAGGAAGCGTACATTGATTTGTGGCAGCGCTTGTGTGTAGTGTGTGACCCGATGTAATCGTAATGACCTCCAGGCTTCCAATTCCCCATAATGCTGGTTTTAGTCAAAGCTATTTCTGCTCGTCCTACTGAAGCCAGTGTGTTAAATGTATTATTAATATGATAGTAAAAAGGGAGAGATGCGGTCATGTAATATTGATGGTGCGTACAAGCGCGGGCTGTCATTGAGAGAGGGAAAAAAAGTTGCACTTCATTTTTGAGGGTCAAATATTCCAGAGTGCAGTGATTAATCGATGACTAATGAACCGATTGCTCGGTAATCGATTAATCGGCCTGGGAGCTAGTTTACTTCGAATTGTCCGGATCCAAAACAAGCGGCGCAATTTTTCTTTTCATCTGTCACTGTCAGTTTGAAACAACGTCAACAAAGAAAATATAAATCACATTTTTTTTGGTTTGGTGAAAAGATCTCCTACGACGAGTCGGTTGATACTGCACACCCCCTGCTTCGGGGTAATATTCCTGAATATTTATTCGAATTATTGGGGTTCAAATAGCCTCCGTTCCGTGTAGACAAGGCCTTAGCGGCAGTGACCTAAATGGACACTTCCAATGAATAATGCCAACGGGAAATGGCACGAGCTCAGCGTGGAAGTTCAGTTTCACTCTCGAGCCCTCCAGTGCAGCTCAGGTCAGCGGGTTTGTCAGGATTAGTTCCAAAGTGAGACAGACGGAGGAAAGGCCTGAAAGGTCTCGGTACTGATAGCGCTAAAGTTTGACCTTGACTCGTTATTCACCCCGTAATACCTTCGGAAGAGGAGCTTGTCTGATCTTTTACTTCAAAAGGAAAACACAAGGTTGGAAAAGAGTTTTTTTTTTTTGGTAGAATTTTGGTGAATGGACAGAAATCCAAAATGTTCCCTGAAGTGCTCGGTTCTTGAATCCTTTTCCCTTTGACCTGCAGGAGCCGTGCATCAAAAGATGTTAGCATTTCCTGCCTCTCGCTTGATTGTTCCAAGCTAGCGGGCTACACCGGCATGACCCTTATCTCGCATTCTGCCTCACCTGACCCCCCCGATACGTTTGAATCCCAAGCCTTCGTTATCGCTCTCTGCGTTCTTTCAAATCCATACTCATCTGTCCCAGATATTCTGCCGTAACGCGCGCGTTTGCCTCCGCATAATGTGTTTATTTGTAGCTCGCACGCATGTGCAGGCGGTAGCCTCGGCGGATCTCACGTCTTGGAGATGATAAAGCGCTCCAGATGCTCTGCGGGCTTAGGAGAGCAGCGCTTAGCTCAGAGGGTCTTTGGTGTGCCACTTGCTCTGCCTCCTGTCAAATCTAACAAAACATGTTATGCTTTCTTTGGAGGCGTGTTTTACGCTGCAATGAGATTTGATAAGGCTGTAAACTGCTTTTTCTTACGCCTCTTCTGATGCAAAATTGTCCTTTTTGTGAATACAAATGCTGCCAAATGAGATTAGCCACGGAAGGAGCTTAGCTCTTTTTCAACTTACCTATACACCCTTTTTAATTGGCGCGCTTTCAATGGATTGGTGCTGCGTATTGGAGTGAACTACCTTCAAGGTGGGCGCTTCGAAAACTATTGATCGATCCCAAAAATGTGAGTTCAAAATGAATACATCACAAAACTCACACTCATTTTTTTTCTCCAGTGGGCTTAAAGGACAGAGAACTTTCAAATGAGATCAACTCCAAAATATGATTGGCAACGACTGGTCGCCTCCCTTTTGCTGAATAATTCATTCAAAATGAATTGTGTGGGTTTGGTTGAACGCTAACGCTTTCAAGAGTGTTTAATTGATCTGGTTGACTAAACCTCCTGCCGTGACCCACTTTGCTTACTCCACTCAACCTGTCTGCCGGGATGGCCCCCTTTTTAAAGTGTTTATCTAGTTAAAAGGAATGCCTTCAAAAGGCACGGAGATAAAACCAGATTTGTTAAATATTTGCATTAATAAGCCCCCGGCTGGATGGCTTTTTTTTTTTTTTATTCCGTTTTAGGGCAGACGCGTGTTTGAGTTGCTTTCTGCTGCATGATTGAATGGGGTTAAAAAAAAACAACAACGGAAAATAGTTTTGGTAAATAAAACAAAAAAACACAATGGAGCAATTTGACCCAACCTTCTTTTGGCCCATTTTTTTACTGAAATTGGGTGACTTTTGACCCAACAGTTTTAACAGTGTAGATGTTGTGAGACATACATATCTATTCTTCCTGCTTAACCATTGACGGTTCAGTCTTGTGGTAGGCCTGAAACCGGGTCCAGCGGATGTGGGGCAAAAAGCACTTCACACGGTTTGTGTCAAAACATTTTGAGGTTTTCCTGAACAAAATGATCCATTCTGCCGTTCTCTTATTCAAACCAACCAGAAAGTTGAGTCGATTTGAACCGATTCTTGGTTTGGTCCTTCATTGACCAAATTATTGGGTTATTTCTACCCAGCGGTCAATTTGGGTTATTTTCAGAGCACGTGAACGGCGAATATTCTAAATGAGCATATTTCCCTGACTCGCATGCTATGAAAAGCGATGTTGCCCGATTCCCAAACATGATCTGACTCCAGGGCCCCCTTTCTCTCGACTGAAAAATCCATCCACTTTGGCTTGAAGTGGCCCCTGCGCGCCGCAAGCTTAACCCCAGCGAGCATCCACCCGGCGTCTTTATTTTCTGACTTCAATCACACTCCGCCCTCAGGGGAGGGAGTCCGAGGACCCCTTAGCGTCAAATGTTGCTTCTAAAAGTAGCTGAAACATATCCCTTTGTGTGGGCGGGAGGGGAAGGAAACCACCCTTTGTTTGACCGGCGTATGGAAACTTCAATAAAAAACATAAGCAAAAACACGGCAAACAATAATATTTGCACGTATGTGTTGCTTAATCCGCAACATCAGCTGAATTCCGGGGCCACTCCATGGGACGCTCTCTCATTCCCTGTGAGGCCCCATGGCTATTCTCGCTAACAAGCAATTTGTGTCGAGAGCCGGCCCCGATAATATCCATACGGACACTAAGCATGGAAACAATCCAGCGTGTGCCACTTAGCCAACATCCACGTTTGGGCGGCATTCATGGCGAGGTTCCGTTTGACGACAGATGGCTTTGTTGATCAAGCGGGAGAGACGGTGTTGTGGGGCTTTCTTCCCCGAGGGGCCCGCGAATGTAAAAATAGCACTTCTTCACATTGAGTAATCTTCACTGTTAATGGATCAATAATGGAAATCTTTTGGCTCATGCGGCCGGCTACCTATTCATCTGACGCGTAATGGCCTGTCGGCTGCTCCGTTTCGTCCTCGGTCGCAAATCTCTGGATCGTCTTTCTGTCTTTAAGCCTCGCTTTCATGCTAAGTTAAAGAGCAGAAAAAGTATCGAGTGAGTGATTTGTGCTCTCTGTCTTTGAAACTGGACTCCTTCCCTCCTGGACATTGTTCGCATCTTAAGGGCTCGCCGGTTCAAAGCCACGCTGTCAAATGAGACGCGTTGTCCCTCATCTTTTGGAATGGTAAACGCAAAGCGCATTATTGTTCATTGCCAGAATTAGTCTTCTAGTCAATACAGTGCCAAGTGAGACCAAGACTTTACCGAGACTCAATTTTCTAGAGTGGGACAAGTCCAGCATTTTTATAAGTTGATTGAGACAAAACAAAGACCATTAGAGGTTGACCGAGACAAGACCAAGGCTTTGGGAGATCGGGACTGAGACAGGACCGAGACTTTTGGAGGCCGAGACAAGACCAAGACTTTTGGAGAACGAAACTACAGCAGGACTAAGATTTTTGGAAACCCAGGCTGAGAAAAAGCCCGCAACTGTATACAGTGTATAGATAAAAAATAATAACATCAAACAAAAAATGACCAGTATCTTTTTATCATTGCATTTGCAACACCAACAAATTTCAGTATAAAACGGTTCCCAGACAAGACCATAAGACCATAAGAAAAGGGTCTTAGGACCAAGCCAGATCTCACGCGCTACAACACTAGCCCAAAATTCATGCTTGTGCGCAGGATCTGCCCCAGCCGGTCTACTTGAACCATTTTCGGACTTCTGCTGTGCCACGCTGACCTAATGAGCCCGGAGAATCTATAAATAGCCACCCGCAAATGGCTCATAGCGCATTTCCTGTAGGATTAGTGCATAGCGTGCATATAAAAAAAATCTAAGGTTTCTCTTTGCTTTAGCATCTTCAGAGATCAACTGTGACCACAGTAATGGCTATGATGGAAACGGGCGGGAAGCAGCCATTGATTTGGAGCGGGAACGCTTCCAGACATCATCAGTGATGATGCGTCACCCGTAAGCTCCGCAGGGACCCTCATCTGGACTGCAGCCATAATCCTCTTTGCCCTAATGCACCAATAACCTCACCATCACCGCCGCCACCTAGGAATACGCACTCCGGGCCAGTGGGCTACATTTGCCCACGATTATATTGATTTTCTCTTCGTCTGAAGACTTTATGAAGTGACGGATATTTGTTAGATGACTTCATGAGCGCGTCTGCCTTTTTTTCTAGTCGGGTTGCTCGTTTAGGAAGGATATTTCCCTAACCCTAACCCTTTCCCCAAGTATAAGGCGTACTTTTTTCCCCCAAAATGAACTCGCAGGTTGCGTCTATAAACGGTTAAAGATTAGTTTTGTTTTTATTCAACTCTATTGGAGGAAGATTGATCTGTCAGCCACATAAGCCGATTTTTGGCGCATTTTTATAGCGGCCGTATAACGGGACGAGCTAAAGGGCGGACGTAAGTTGGTGCAACTCGTGTTTGCTCAGGTCGTCACAGCATTATTTTCAATAAAAGAAAGAAGCAGGCTGAACCACCGTCCGAGTCCATCCTTGTTCACGTGCAGTAATATTACTAAAACGGAGAGGATGGAAATATTATGATGTCTCCAGGTGATTCAATTACAGTAAGAGTGGCGTAACGTTCACTGACCGCTCACGATGTGTGAAATCTAAAACACGCTTGACTTCACCTGGAATATGGACTTTGCAAAAGATTTGTTTTATCCTGTTTTGCTATAGTTTTGACATCGTCGCCAAACCTTTGGTGCGTCCTAACACAGTAACATAAATCCCTAAATTCGACCCCAAAATGAATGGCGCATCCTTTACATCCTAAAGTTGGGGAATACGCTAGCGTAAGCTTGTGTCACATCATCTGGGCGAAGCGAGATCGTAAATGGGAAGGAGAGCGTGCAGACAGTAATGTGACGGGCTGTCAAGCAACGTCCCGCAAAGTATTCCTTCCTCCTCCGAGCCGGGCGGCCAAGCGGCATCCTGATGTTTATGTTTCTCCACTGCTCATTAGCGCGTTTTCTACTTCCTTCCCTCCAGCTAGCGCCAGGCGAGGAACGGGCACACAAATGAGGTTACCTTTTCTGCTTTGTACAACGGTGGGAGGAGAAAAACAAAGAGGAAATTAATCACTCCAGCCTTGCTCGTCCCTCCTCCACATCTCCCTCCTGTAGACTTTTTTTTTTTTGGGGGAATAGTTTTATTTAATTACCGACAGCCTCGGTGCAAGCACACAACTGACCTAAATCGAGAAATTGGGACAGTTTTGTTTCTCCTCACCCCTACAACTCTTTTACTCAAGCGCATTGAATTTGTCTGGGTTGGACCTTAGCAAAAAAAAAAAAAGAGCTGAGCAGAGGTATCATCTTAACAACCACCCAGTCTGCTGGTGCTTCTTGCTTCTCATGCTGCATTAGCCTAGTTTAGCCGGCGCGAAGCTGTGCGCCACTTCCTTCAATTTAATCCGCCGGACGCGCCGGGGAATTGGGATTCTCTCGCGTTGGAGGTGCCTAACAGGAAGAGAGCCATTATGAAACAAATTGGAGAGCAACCTCTTTTGTTCCCGCATATGGCGACGTGTTAATGGGCAAGACTAAGTGCGGAGTAGCTCCTTGAGTCGGCGCAAACTTCAAAGTAGACGCAAGGGATGTTACCGCGTGACGCTTGCCTATTCCTTAATTATTTTTCCGCCGAGAGACGGCTTGAGCGGCATCTCTCCGATGCTCTCCGAGGAACCAAAATGAGACACGCGCAATTTTGGGGTTATTCACGTATCCTAAAAGGTTTGGTTTAAATACTCCAAATTTGGTTGTGATTTGAGGAAGAAGCTTTTGGGTACGTCATTGTTAATCATCCAGGAGTTCCTCACCCCAGTGGAACAATCCCCCGCCATGGAGCGGTGGCATGCCGCATACAGCAAAATAGCCTAGACAACAGCTGAACCCCCTTCATCCTGCTGGAATGCCAGACTACGAAGGCCGTGCATTCAAACATGGTGTTCGCTCTGTCAATTTTCTGTAATCGGTCAGCGGGCGAGCTGAACGCACTCGCAAGTTTTCCCACATGCTGCAGCCAGTATTTGAATATTGTTATATTGTTTTGCACATTTAGTATCATTTTATTAATCTTTACTCCTTGCAGATGTTGGTAGCATCGGCATGACTACAAACCGCAAGATCCAAGCCGTGGATTCCTTTTATAGGAAAGAATGAGATTCGGTGCCAGTATAGACACGGCCTAAAACTCCTTCCTTCTTTTTCCATATGTTGTGGCTCATGAAGAGGCATATGACATGAAAAGGGTTTATTTTTATTCCCGGCCTTGGGCTGGCTGGCAGAGCGGTCTCGTTGCGCTCATCCACTCCACTACTACTACTACGGTAGTTTGTCACCCCTCCATTGTTGTTCTAACGAGAAGTGGCCCCTCCGAGCTCGGAAGGAGGCAACTGAGGGTCATGGAAGTGGGAAAGAACTCTGCTTCGTTGTTGCGCGGGTGAAATCGGTGCTCCTGTGTCCACTCGCTGAATACCTCACTCAGACCAGGTTTCCTTCAGGAGATTCGAACAGGATCTCTGACCGGGAAATTGCATGTCTCTTTTCAAATTAGGAGCAAATTAATTGGAACATGAAGCAACATGCTCCGAGGCTACCGCAGTTCTTCACGAAGGAGCGTAGACTTATCACTTTGCGAATCGGCGTTCAACATCGGAGAACGTACCCGCCAACCCCTCCAGCTTAATGCCGACACTGCGGTGCTTTCATTCACTGTCTCTAAAACACACACACACAATTACGCAGTCTGCCTCTCACTGAGCGCTTTGTTTTATCTGTCAAGGAGGAGCGCTGAATGAAGGCTACTGGGCCAGGATGCGAAGCCAACGCGTACGGGCTAAAGACGACACAGAATTTGAGATTCTCATCCGCCGGGATGGGCGCTCGCTCGCGCGCGCGCTCTCAGCTGTTGGCCGCGCTTCTTTCATCCTCCCCTTTTTGTGTTTGAGCTTGTTTGCGGCAAACTAAGCTAAATCAGACTCTCGGCGGTCGGCGGCGGACGTGCCAAATTTGACGAGACATGAGAACATGTCATAAAAAAATTGGCACGGGCCACCTTCCGTTGCACTCTACTGGAACATGCATTTGTCCTTGACTTGAAGAAAAATGATGAACGTTTTTGCGTGAGCACAAGTTACTTAAAAAAATGGATCAAATCATGATCGTGTCTCAGTTTATTCACAAATGTACTTAATAGATTTTGCCCGTCCACCCGCATAGTCATTCTTCAGTGACCAAGCTCAAAGATGCGTTTGTGGTCTACCTTGCCGTGCGGGTTTTTTTTTTTTTTTTTCCCGGTTTCCGGTTCGCAACTGAAAGCGCGTCGGTTCGCTCACACGAGCGCTTCTATACAATCGGCCGTGTTTGGATGCTGCGCACGGCTCGCGCTCCTCGCACCGCAATGGGGGCGGGGATGGATTTATAATGAGGTGATAAGCACCAGCTGTCCACAAAGATCTGATTTAATGGAATGGCGGTTTCCCGACACATTAGCGCACAGAATATGCCTAAATGAGAAACGTTGTATCATCATTGGCATGTAGCATTTTTTTTTTTAAGGTTTCAGATACAGTATTTGATAATCCATAGGTTCTCAAATGAGGGATACATAAAGGTACTTAAGGGGATAGTTGTGATTTTTACAGGGTTTGGGCAGGTGCAGTACATTTTTCTTTTCTAATTAAGAGCAAATTAATTGGAGCATGAAACAACATACTGCTAAGTTGTTTTATTGTGATTGAATGTGCTTTGTCAGTATCCAGAAATAAATCATGATATTCCATGATCTCTCTCCTGCAGAAAATATGTGCAAAAAAAAAAAACAAAACTCGTTTTATTTTCTCTAGATGGTTCATCCCCTCGACTTCTAATTTGTTTTGAGCCATCTCAAGATTTGGGACAGCAACTGAAACCAAAGAAACGTTTTTACGATATTTGGGTGACTTCTTGAAACCTCATTACCATTTTGTGTGTATTGCAATATGTTTTATTATATATAGACTTGTTCTTTTGAATATAATCCGACTTTTGGGGACGCAATATTGATTGAAAACTCACCATATTTTGCACACTCATAGGGTCAGGTGACAATGAGCTATGAATTTTTGAATGTCCAATTTTGGGACATTTACACGAGTTTGCCCCCTTTCCCTAGAGTGTTAATCAAAAAAAAAAAAATCTTGTATGTGGGTGGCGGCGCATCAGATTTAGGGTCATAGTTTTTCAAGGTTATTCTAATTCTGAATTATATCATTAAAAAAAAAAAAATCCGAGGACCCTTGATAGTTGTTTTGTTTATATAGTGGCGTAATCTTCATCAAATTCGTTTCATCATTTCTCCTCAGCGCTTTCATCATCCTGCCTTGCGCTGAAAACGCCGGGGGCCGTGTTTGCCCCCGCCAAGGATGGGCGGAGCTTCTTTTGCCAACGTCAAATGGGCAAGACGTTCCGCCGTCCTGCCAACGGCAAAATATGCGGCCTGTCAGATTGCCCGCGCGAGCGTGCGCTCGCAACCAAGGTCGCGCTCTTATAGAGGTCGCTTCTGTTCGCCGTTTTGCCCGCGCGTGTTTCTATTTGCATGCGGCATAATTTGTTTTAATTTGATTGAGGAGAGCCTGAAGTGCAGATGGAGGTCGCTGCCACCTACTTGCTAAAGGAAGCGGAGAGGATTTTTGTGAGTCAGAATGCGGCGGGTTGGAATCAACACGCCCACTTTTAACAGTTGGGTGGCAGAGTGAGGCAGATGTTTAGTCGCCCGCGTCTGTTCGACTCTTCATTCTCTCAGGAAAGCGCGTAGGCATCGCTCTTAGCGTGGCCGAGGCCAAAAACTGGAAAGCCGGGGGCCGACAGATGTGCGCTGTGATTTTGCACCAATCCCGACTCAATTATTGGATTCCTTTCGGGTTCTTCACAAATGTGTGAAAGTGACTTGATGATGATATCGCGTTAAGGATTAAAAATCTTGGCAACAAGCCCACGCATGCTTTTAGTGGACATCAGATTAACATCTACGAATTCGCTGACCTATTTACGCCCGATCCTCGATTCACCGGACCTCGGATTTAACGGGCGGAAAAAAGTGTCCAGTCTTCTCAAAATGGTGTTCCGCAGGGCTTAATTCCAAGGCCTTTGTTGTTGTCATTGTAGATAGACTGATCTGGTTTTTTTTCAGGGCGCATATCGCCAACGATTCTTAACTCATTCAATCCCAAAGACTTTTTTTCACGTTTTTTTAAATATCCATGCACCCAATTCTAGATTGTTCCTTCAAGTGTTTGGTTAAAGGAAGATCTAGTTTCTTAGTTATTCTCGAGAGTAATTGATGACATTCATACCCAGTTGCAGCACGGCTGCTTCTAACATAAAAGTAAATATAAAACTTAATATAAGTATCTTACTTGTGTCGTCAAGAGTGTGTCATACATTTTGGATTTTGAACATGAAGGACTCGTGTTGTGCTAACCGCAGTCCCCGCCTCGAATCCATGAGGCCTCTACAGTTGTGGGATGTATTTAGAGCCTTTTTTTTTTTCACCACAGAGTGCGATAAATGTGCACGGCCCTTTGATTTGGGAAACTGTGTTCATAGTGTTGGCGAAGACAAAGCATAGCTCAGCTAGTTTTGGTCGGAGTCGGAATGTTTTCATGTCACATGGGCCGGACTAAAAGTACTCTTCTGGTGGTTTGTCTGCTTTACGTGTCAGGTCTGAGCGAGAATGTGGCCAGTGAGCGTGCAGCAGAAGGAAGCAGGCAGCGCTTAAGGAAGTTAAAAGATTCAGTTTTTTTGTTTTTTTTTTCATTAGCGGGGTTTTTATTTCAGTTCTGTTTGTTTGCTCTAAAAAAAACAATACATGTGAAACAGTGGGAAAGAAGTGCCGCTTCCTTCTTTTGATGTTTCATCATTTTTTTAATGCTTTTATTTTGTCCAAAAGAATCTCACAAGAGAAGCATTGAAAGAAGACATTAGAGAGCTGAAATTTCACCCAGGTGGTGAGAACGTCAATCTCCATATTAGGAGGATAGACTTATAATTTTACAACTCACTGTTTGCTGTTTTTATCTATTAATTTTATAATATTTTGTCTTTTTGTAAAGTATCTTTCGGGTGTCTTGAAAGGTGCTGACAAATAAAAAGCATTATCATGATTATTACTCAAAATTAAACCAATTTCTTCCACACATTTGTGTTTGAACGACGTTTATTTCATTGTAAAATAAGTCGAATTATGTTATGGTCGAAGCATACATTTAATATATTTATTTGCTGACCTCCTACATCGAAAATATTCACTTTCGTCAAGCGCTGTTGTCTTGCCTGTTTATGGTCGAAAACGTGATTTTTTTTTTTGTCTGACTCGCAGGCTCGAATCATAAGAAAAAAAATTACGGTACTGCAAGAATGACAATGAATAAAATGACCCAAATATGATGAAAATACCGAACAAGTATTAAATGCGTCATGGCAAGTGTTTCCTGGCATGTTTTATAATGCTCACACTTTCTGTATATTCCCACGTAGGAATTGAATATTCATGAAGCCTTCATTTGGCAGCAATGCCGGCGAGGGGAGTGCCACCAGTTACTGCGTTAACAAATTAGCATATTAATGATATAAATGCTGTATAATGAACACGTGGGAGTGGATTACGCACGTGAATCATTGTCGGATCAGTCAAGGAGAAGAACGTCAAGATAATGAGGTTAAAGCGTCCCGTAGTATGCGTATTAAAATACCCTTGAGTGTAAAATTGCACAACAGCAAAAATATGGAATATCATGTTTTATCAGCATTTATATGATCTGAAAGGCTTTTTTTTTGGTCTTTGCCGCTATCGCCTCCTCCTGGCTGCGTTTGTTCTTCTAAGGGGCGTCAGCGAGCCAAACTTAATGCGCTTTGACAAGCCTGCACTTTGAGTGGAAGTGGAGAACACCTGTTAGACCCATCTGAGACGAGAGGCCTCCGCGCCGACTCCGCTTGGGAAGCGCGTTGACCCAGTCGACCTATAAATATGCTTTGTGTGTGTGTGTGTGTGTGTGTGTGTGTGTGTGTACATATATATATATGTATGTATGTAAAATGTGCCTAATACATTTTGATGCTACTTTTTCTTCTTCTGTTTCTTTAGTTGGAATTCCCAACTTGTGATACCCCCCTTTTTTTAGATAGAGGCGTTCTCCTTAGTTGTCATTGCAACGTCTTCAAGAAAGATGATGTAGAAAACATATTTAAGGCGTTTGTAAAACTTCCATGCATATTTAACAAGCCGGGACTTGGATTTGCTACCAAATGAGCAAAGAGCACATCAAGCGGAATCATGCTAGATGTTGCTTTTCTTCCGATTCACAAGTTCAGCATATCTTCTATAACAACCTTGACGTGAAGTGCCCGAGTGACAGCGTCACGGCTGGTGATGGAAATAAGTGTTGACGCATTAACCTTCCGCGCACCCCTTGACACAGCGCATCGCTGTCAGAGCCTTCTCGCTGCCCGCTTGTGACCCGTCAGATTTTATTGAAGCTTCTTTGTCTTCTCTGTTGTCAGCATCTATCGCTTCACTCAATTCTGAGGACCTGTCGCAATGTGGTCATTTATTATCATGTTTTTTTTAATTTGGTATTATTAAAAACCAAAAAGATTGCTGGGTTCATTCATGTGATGCCATGCAGTCATTTCAGGACAGCGTGCAGATGGTTGATGATTGACATGCAACAGACTCTCAAAAAAAAGACCCCATGCTGAATAATTCACCGCAATGTGGTTAATTTATACATTGGGCACACTTTGTAAGTGTTAATGCATTTGCTGTGGTTGAGCTGCCATGTGTGGGTATGTGCTTTGGGTGGAAAAAAAAATGTGGCGCACACACGAAATGCTCTGTCTTTTGAATGATTACGCAGTCCGGTGACTTATCTTTTTTTCCATAGTCCTTTTCGCATGAATGTATTTTTCAATGAAACACAAGCAGGAGATTTAATCTATTTTACTATGACCGAGTTGTCCTCTGTTGGGCACACCGGGCCTTACTGGAGTATCTTGAATGGGTCAACCAAAACTGAATAGCGGGCACGAGTGAATACCAGGAAGTGAATTTTTGTGTGTCCTCATGGACATGTTGGTTAGAAATGCATTCATAAATCATCTACACGACAACTGTATCGATTCTTGGTATCGGTACATACTTTTTTTTCTTGTGTATTTTTTCAAATCAATCAGCCTCAATTTGTATTCATCCTCACTATAATTTTCTAGGATGCGTAATTCAACCAGTATACATAATTATGACCTACTCATGCACATTTACATCCCATTATCTAGTTATTGTTTTTGTGCTCCTTGGAGATGAATGATAACAACACATCTGCTTTCAGCCGTATTCTTTAGCGTGTCCTATGCAATTATGCTCTGCCATAAAGGATGCATACTGTATATTTAAAACACTTTTTTTTCTGTACTGTTCACAGTGCTGGCCAGTTTCCGGGGCACCGTCCAGCACGGCCTCCCACTGGAAATTGGCGACACGGTGCAGATCCTGGAAAAATGTGAAGGTAGGAAATATTCCGGCGATTCCTTCACACGCCAAAAATCTCATCGCAGCTGTTCTCATTTTCACTTCCTCTAATTGTCATATAGTGCCGCTGCTGCCTATTACCGCATATGTAGCGTCCCTCCATGGGGATGATGTGAGAACCAGGGAAGAAAATAAATTGGTTCTGCTTGAGCAGTGACGCGTGGCCCCTCGCAAATTTCGCACCCACCAAATGTCCTCAAATGAAGCGGATGCATGTCGACGGGTCACACGCCCGACAACATGACCCAGGCACGGATGCTCGGGTGTCTGTTTTTGCACTCAGTGGACCTCCGCTCTCAGTAAATATCACACAGCTCACTGGAGAAGCTTCTTGAGGGACTTGCGAGAAAAATGAGCGCTGGGATGAAATGTCTCGCTGTTATTTCCTCTAAAGGGAGCTGACTGTTTTTCCAGCCGTGTAGCCCACGCCGGGTCTGTTTTTCTCCTCCACTTTAGCTTCAGGACGGCACTCCTGGTAGTGTGATAACCAAGTGGTCGTGCCAGTTTGATCTTTGACACGTTGTCACCATCTAGGTGAAATTCCAGCTCCCTACTGCCTTCTTTCAACGCAATGTCAAGGTATATCAATGTGGCATTTAAGGGACTAGGAACAATTGGAAAAAATAAATGCAATACTGCATGTTTTCTGTTAGAATAATCATGCAGAGACGAGACACAAATGGAATTATTTGGCAAAGGACATCAGCGATACAGATGAAAAAAAAGAACACTGTTTCTACTTTTAAATATGGAGGAGGCTTCACTGTCTCTACTTTTAATTTACTTTTATTTATATATGTGTGTGTTTGTTGGCAGATGCTAATGCAATTTTCTTCTCACTATCAGCACCATGCAACTTTATAAACTCGGGAAAACTAGTTGGCGTTGTGTGGTTGTCAGGTTAAGCAACCTTTTGGCTCTTGACACGCACACGCTTTCTCTTCCTGTTTGTACAGCCAGCTAGAAGGATGTGGTGTTTAATACACATCCGTAAGAAGTTGACAATAGCTCAGCCAGTGGAAGGCACCATCAGCATCGCGCGGAGAATGCCGAGTGATGCGAGGCGCTCCAGTCGCAGAGACGGGCTAATGGCTCTGCCTCATGTCGACAACACGCTTGACACTTCAAAACACCGCAAATGTGTTGCCGAAGACGTGCGTCCCCCGCTTACTTGTCGTCAGCCGTGTGATTTTTGACGTTGATGGGCACTCTCTTGCTGCATTTTTGTTCAACGTGGATGCGGGGATTGAAATCGGCTGTCGCTTACACGTGTTGTTTTCAGATGCTAATAATCACTTATTCATAGTTAACGGCATGTATAAATGTGTGTGTGTGTGTGTGTGTGTATGTATGTATGTATATATATATAAGTATACAAGTAGTGTTCACACCATGAAAGAATATTCACTGTGACAGCCTGAAAATAAAAAATTCCGCTTGGTGTCTGCAGGCTGGTACCGAGGTTTCATCTTGAAGAATCCAAATGTCAAGGTAGGTAGTTTTTGTGACAGCCACCGTGTTTTCACAGGGTCTACATAGTCTGGCTAATATCGGAGCGGCCTTTCCCCTAAGCCTTGACACGACCTCGGTGTTGTTTGCCACCAGGGCATCTTTCCAAGCAGTTACATCCACCTGAAGAATGCACACGTGAAGAATAAAGGGCAGTTTGAAACCGTCATCCCCGTTGAGGACTCGGTCATTACCGAGATGACTTTGACGCTGCGCGACTGGGGGGCCATGTGGAAGCAGCTCTATGTGGTAACAACCCCTTTCTAGTTTAGGAACTCGTGCACACACAAATACACGGCAATCTTCCAAAAAGGAGCTTTTCTTTGAGCGTTCATCTCTATCTCCGATTTTCCACACATTCATTAGCGGGATTGATTACGTTTGTGACCCATTAAGTTATCTGGGGCGCTGATTAAAGCGAGCTGATGAATACTTACACATCAGAGCGCGTACGTTTGAGGCTGAAAAGCAGCAGGACGTCCTGGCTAATTTGCACAAATCCTTTCGAAGTCGCAGCTTTGGATCCGGTCGTCGGCCGGCATGAAAGTTTGATATTTTGCGGCAGATCGTTTCCCACGACCCGCCGCGTTTGATGTCGCCGGCGTTCTCGTCCCCTCCCGCAGAAGAACGAGGGGGATTTGTTCCACCGGCTCTGGCACGTGATGAATGAAATTTTGGACCTGAGGAGGCAGGTGCTGGTAGGCCACCTCACCCACGACCGAATGCGGGACGTCAAGCAGCACATCACGGCCCGATTGGACTGGGGCAACGAGTGAGTTGAGAGACGCTTGCTCCGCCTTTCCTTTGTTTTTCCTGTCTTCCACCTGTCTCGCTTTTTTATTTTTTTATACCGCCCTCCCCTCGGTGCCGCAGGCCGCTGAATAAATGATGGATTAAAAACTTCTGCCACTCTCCTTGGAGCCTTCACTCTATATTTAGGGACATGTCTTCTTGGCATTTTAGGGACATCTGAGGATAAAGACTACGCAGCGCCAAAGTGAAACAACGATTTATTTGTCTTTGCAAATTAAGAGAAAATTAAGTGGAACATGAAACAATTCCATCCGAATTGGGTCTTTGTCCATCTGCGCTGTTTATATGAATCCCGCCATCCACTCTTTCTCTGCAGACAACTGGGTTTGGACCTGGTACCGAGACAGGAGTTCAGCATGGTGGACCCGGATGAAATCAGTGTGACGGAGCTCTACAGACTGGTGAGTGCTTCCACGATTGGTTTGCTATTTTCTATGAAATCACCAATCATATCGTTTACAGTATTATATAAATCAAAGGCATTTCACATCAAAGAGAAAGCGTCCAAACTAGACACCCAGGGAGCTGAAATTTCACCCAGATGGGTTCATCCTGGCCACTTAGTCGAAGCACCACTCATGGTAGTTATCGCTCGACCAGGAGTGTGCCATCCCTTTGCTAAAATACTGTGAATAGAACATGGAAGAATTTGTCCAAAAAATGGACACAATACCAACTGAGGGGATTATTCGAAATTATTTGAACTTCATTCAAACTGAAAAGTCAAATCGTTGCATGTTTCATCAAAGCCGGAGCCTTATTGATTTGGAAACGTATACTACACTTACATCTGCGCGCTCCCTTGCTTCACATCTCCTTCACATCTTCAGAGCGCTGTTACCATGACAACCACCTCTGCGATACAGCGTCGGCAAAATTGTATCTCACGCGCGCACGAAAAGAGCGAGACTTTCCTCTCACAGGGGTAATTGAAGCGCTTAATCCATCTGTTTTATTTTTTTGTTGGTGTCGTCTGCGCAAACAAAAGCAAGCGCAGCAGGACGCTAGCGTCAATGTACCTGTCGCCAAATGGCGCTCACAAAATGAGCACTTTTGGCGAAGGTGGGACAAGGTAGCGAGACAAAGGGGGGAGGGTGTCGACAAAATGTTGCCAATATTGCCGGGGAAATCTTTGTTTTGGAGAACAATTCTGCGCTGTTCTACAACAACAGTGGAGTGGATTAATTCAACTGAGATCACAATGGGCTATGGGGGGGTCCTATTGTGGGAATGTGTTAACGGTATTCCTCCTAGGAATGATTACTGGAAAGAGTAAAAATGCACCATATTATGTGTGTGTGCATGCATGGAAAAAAAAAATTATAATTACAGTACGGAGTTTCTAAAATGTGATTGGCTGGTGTAGAGATTTTTCTTTCAATGGGATTAAGTCTATTTGATTTGCTCTCATCCTGTATTTGAGGATTTGCAGCTTATAGCTTTTGTTACCCTCAACAAATCCATCGTTTTGTTTCCTTCAATGTTTTTCCACGCCTGTCTCCAAAATTGATTTCATTTTCTCGGTTTTGCTATCGCGCCCCGTCGCAGATGGAGCATCGGCATCGCAAGAAGGAGACGCCGACGCCAGCCAGCACCCATCACTTGTTTGTCCATGTCAAGAGTCTGATGAGCGCCAATTTGGGGGAGGAGCTTGAGGTCTTCTTCCACATATACGACGGCAGGGAGAACCGGCCGCTTAGGTATGGGCTAAACGCCATCGACAGGTACACATCCGAATACATAAGTTCTTATGTGCAGTGTTCTCGCCAATCCTTTCATCATTACATCACAACAGATCTAGACGTGACAAATTTGGGTGGAGTAAGGTTAAAAACATGAAGACGCTGAGTTTTTCATAGACGCTTCGTCGGATGGTTTAATATTTATAACATGTATCGTCTTTGAAACTCATCAATCGGAATGACTTGGGTAGGTTACGTTTACACGCGGGGATCATATCGGTTGAGGCATTCGGTTCGGCCGTGAGACGCGCACGTCGATCCGTTTGCGTCCATGCCTCGATTGCATCAGTTGTCCTCGAGGAAGGGGGGAAAAATCCGAGCGTGGCACCCTGCCAGCTTTGTCTCTCGCTGTCTGGCGGCGCAAGTAAACAGACTCGCACATTTACACCGGCCACCTGGCGGAGAGCCATTTCACCGCTTGAATCCGGAGCCGGCGCCCTCTGTGTGTCTCAGACCAGATGGGGGTCCGACCCGTTGCCCCAGCACCATGCCAACACCAACCGTCGCCTCGCACCGCACTCTTTTCTCCTCGCTGCGCCGTCAACGCACAACTGCGACCTTTTCTCGGTTTTAACAGCAACTTACGCTGTCCTTATTTACGACATCGCTAGTTAGCAGAACCCGCGTTTTACCCACCCAACCCCATCCCCCTTCCCGCGGGTGAGGGCGCCGCTCTAAATGCAATTATCGACGTCAGGAAAGGGAACGTTGAGTGCTCAGCGGGGCTCAGAGGGAAGGGAACCCGGCCGTTCATGTTGTGTTAATCCCAACCGCTGATAGAGTGAGATAAGGTCCCACGGGGGGGGTAAAGCTCGGTGATCAACACACCAGCAGTAAGCAAAGGCTGGCAAGTGATGTGGGGAGGACATGTGTGTGCACGAGTAGCTGTTAATTGCCGGTTTTAACAATAGACTGCTAATTAAGGTGGAGGAAAGCATGCTGTTTGATGCGTAGGAATCTGCCTCTTATGCTCGGATAAATGGCGTGGAAAGTTACAGCTGATGACGAGCATCCGCGTGGAATTCCCAAGCGAGGATCGACGGAGGGACTACAGTGTTCCCTCGCCACTTTGCGCTTCACTTTTTGCTGCCTCACCTCATTCTTCAAAAGACCGTTGGACTGCAATAACTCCCGCGCTCAGTCCTAACTCGGATTCCGCGGCGGTCTGACTGTTGCGGCCTGTTAATACTCGCTCTTGTTCAGAACGCACTAATCCATAAGGGCGGTGCGCTTATGGCAGTGAGCGAGAGAGCTCTTGTGTCTTCCACAAGAGAAACAGAAAATATCGAATACCGATTGAAATGCTGCGCATGTTAGCTTGCGTTATGCATCCGGGTGCTAGCCTGAAAAAGTTCTGGAAAATCATTTAAAAAAAGAGTGGGAACTCTGAGCAAAGTTTTTTTTTTTTTTTTTCCCGATGTGTTCTCTGCCCTTGCACAAGTGGCCATGTCACCAAGTTGGCTCATTTTCAGGCGCTGTGGTGAATTACAAGGCTTTCTCTCCGCTTATCGCGCCAACTGTGAAAGTCACCTAACTGGATTAGCGACCCGGTCTTGCCAGGGCCCAGCAGGATGCCTCTTCCGCTTCTTTTTTGAGGCGGCAGTGCAAATGTGAACCGCCCTTTCCGCTTTCGCTCGTCAAACGCTTAATTTTCGGGTCCTTTGTACTGATTTGAAAAATTATCCCCTGTGTTTTTTCAGAAAATTAGCATTTTGCGGCTTGTTACACGGCTAGTTTGGCACATTATTTCGCCCGTAGCTCTCCATTTACCCTTTTGATTGTTTTCAATGCTAAAAAGTGTTTAAAATTTCCCCGTGATATTTTCTGATGCCCTTCTTTTCTTGGTACAGTGAAAGGTTCTTTGTCAGGCTAAATAAAAGTGGCTTGCCCAAGTCGCCCGAGAAAACAGAGAGACAGTGCACATTGTTTGTGGTAAGTGGTGAATACCAACCGTTGTCATGAATCCCTTACCGTCCATGTCAAAATGATGTTTTATGTTCCCATCAGGATCTGGGGAGCAGCGATCTACGGAAAGATGTCTACATCGTCGTTCACATTATAAGAATAGGTGGGCATGTACGATCTTAACCCATGTGCGCCATTTTTATCATTTTTGCGTCTTTTTCTTCCATGTCATTCTTGCAGTATTTTAACCGAGGGATTGCACAGCCCTGGTAGGGGTCGTGCTATGTTGGATTTTAACATGTTGACATCTGTGTGAATTTCCATTGAACTCAGTTCAACGCACGTGTAGAAAGACCTTAATTGAGTGCAGACAACTGAATGATATTTTTGTTCATCCTTACGCAGGGCGAATGGGCGCCGGGGAAAAGAAGAACCAGTGCAGCGTCCAATACCGCCGCCCGTTCGGCTGCGCTGTCGTCAGCATCGCCGATCTGCTCACGGCCGACTCCAAGGATGACCACCTGCTCAAGGTTTATGCGTAAGTAAACAGCCGACGCTCCGCCGCCTGTTTCTTGACGAGCTTCCAGGACAACAGACTTCCAAGACCGAAAATAGCGAGTGTTAAGATTTCACAATGCTGTTTAACGCCGTTCATCCTATTGTCTCACTGTATTCTTATCTCTGTACTCATATTTATTGCTCTCTGCGGTGTCTTAGATGCAACACAGAAAGTGAGTGGCACCAGATTCACGAGAACATCATCAAAAAGGCCAATTCCAGATATAACCTGTCTGGATCCAACACTGGTAAGTCGGGTCATACGGTCATACGAAGCTTCATAGTGAAACGTTCAATCTATCTAAAATGGGGGAAATTTTCCATATAGTTTGTCAAAACAACATGCTTTCTGATGCAAATTTTACATGTAAACCTTTGAATGAGTGCATAAAAGTGTTGATATTTCTCTTTCAACAATCCAGGATCATAAGTGAATCAGTTTTCGGTCGGTCTGAGTCTGCGTTTTTTTTTTGAAGTTCTTCTTTCCAGAGGAGCAATTGAAAAGGCTTACATGGCCGTCTCCACAGGAAGCCTGCAAAAGCTTGCAAAATACAATCACACCATTGGTATAAATAGCCGCGTACACGGAGGCTGAGAACAACAGCATCAGCAGATTCCCATGGCAACAGGTCGGCCGGAGATGTCAAAAAAGTGTGAAACAGTCACAGAGGTTCTACCTGAGATTGCGTCTTTGCACTTTGCAGCAGCTGAACCTCAGACTGCGAAAAGTACATTTTACGAATGTAAGGCGATCATAAGAAATATATCATCATTATTTGTATTATATCTACCTAAGCTAGTGTTTCTTATTAAGCTTTTCTCGCTCAGAACATTAGTATTTTTTTTTCCAAAAGAAGAAGGTGATTTTAAAATACCTTCGACTTAGGACCAAGCACGTTTTTCTTCATTTAGGAAACCATAGAGAAAAAAATCTTATAAGAACAGACTTATTAGAATTATGTTTACCTAAATCTACTGCATTGCAGTCATTGTTTTGATTAACAAAGTCGTACTCCCTTTTTTGTTCTGCTTAAAACAATAAATCGTGCTTATTTTTTTCTGGGTTTCTTTTCTATGTTTTGTTCTTGCAGTGAAGGACGTGCTGGTGACACCTTTGACGCAAATGCACTTAGTCAGCATCTTTCCACTTTTCCCGGAGGACAAACATTTCCTTCACAAGAAGCTAGAGATGATGGTTTATCATGAGCCATCCCTCAAATTCATACGACGCATGCGGCAATTATGCTGAAAATCACAGTCGATTGAAGTGCCACTCGCCGTGTAATCCAAACGACGGAGCGTAAATCCCGATTCGTTATCTTAATTTATTTAATGACAAATAAGGCGGGTTGTCATCTATTATCGTCTCTAAATTAGCTGTACACTATTTTATGTCTTAGAAGGCTTTAAACAACAAAAATGGTGCTGTAAAACATGTAGACAAAGTAACCTGAGAATTGAAGTGAAATTTCAGCTCCCTAGTGTCTTCTTTCAATGCATTCCTTTTGATGTTAATCGACTTTGATGTAAAGATCGAAAGCTGGACAAAATTAAAATAGATCCTGCAAAACATGTAGACGGACAATCACAATCCTAGACTGGATTCTTTATCCTCTGCAAAGAACAAACCTTGCTTGTGCTTATCTGAAACTCCTCACTGTGTCACCCCACATGGAGGCTTTAGAAAGGAGCTGCAGATCCATGCATAATTTAGTAGCCTTGATTCATAACACTTAATGCCAGCGAGACAATTAAACAGAGTGCAATGGTGTGAGAAAATGCGTGTGTGTGTGTGTGTGTGTGTCATCTTTGTTTTTGCATGGAAAAGACCTGGCGCAGAAACAGCAGTGTCTTATTAGCGGCCAATTAGAAGTTTTAAAATGAAGAAAAAGCTTGTTGAGGAGTGATGTTCCCATGTCCTGAGCACTTTTTTTTTTTTCTTCGAAAAGACGTCATCTTCCGACGCATAGAAATTGGTTTCATAAGCATGTTTGTGCAAGCGATGAGTCAGGCCAGGTACTTACTTGAGCTCTCCGTTCCTTTTCAGCGTAGGCACAAGTAAGCAGCTCTTTTTTTTTTTTTTTTGGGAGGTGGGGGGCAGCGGAGGTTGAGGACGCCCTTGTCAGCCCGAATAGTAATGAGGTCCGCCTGGCCAAATGTTTCACCCCTGCGTGACGGAAAAATAACAATTCGACCCTTAGTTTGAATTCCCATCATGCCTCCGCGCCACGGTGAAGAGAGACTCTTATGTCAACTATTTTGCAGCGGTGCAAGCTGCAGAAAAATGAGTCATAATTCTTTTTAAAACAAAAATGTTGCAGATTGAAGTGCTTATTAAATGCGGTGGCTCAGGTGGTTGCTTTCATTTGGACAGAAATGTTCTTTGGTTTGTGCTCGCCAAACATTTTGCCAATAACTTCAATTCATTCTACTATAACTCAAAATTTGATGGAATCAATTTGCCAGGTGTTTTCTATTTGTGCGGTATTTGACATATTGGAAATTTTCCATTACTTTCTTCTGTTGCATCACATGACTTGAGAGGCCACTCGTAGCGTCGCCGTTTTCATCTCTCCGACGGAAAACCTCAAGCGTGACCTTTTCTGCGTGTACTTTTATTCATGCTGACATTCCAAGTTATCCCATGAGGGCAGCTTTGTATAGCGTGCGCTTTTTAACATGAAAAGACGTATGAATAAATCACAGGTGTTATTGTTTGTTGTTCCCATGTCCAGCGGCTGTTGAATTCTACCCGCAAAACACATGTGATGCTTTTTTGTGTTTTCAGGTCTGGCGGTGGCGCTCCAGCTTCTCCACGGCGACATCGATCAGCTCAGGCGAGAATACATGTTGCTTTTCACACGGGGCGTGTCCATCACCAGGAAACTGGGCTTCTCTGACGTCATCATGCCAGGTGGGACACCGCCAACTAATATTTCCGTTGCGAGGTCCGATTTTCAACTTTTATCCATCTCATTGAGCGTTTTTTTTTTCTTATTCTTATGCTCTTATTGCATATGTTGACCTGCCTTTTAACATCCACGGCAGTTGCCTTGGTAACACTCTCATCCACTGCTTGAGTGCAAATTCCATACACTTGATTAAATATTCATATTAACTCTCAGGTGCGGAGTGTAGATACGTGTCTGTCAAATGATGCAGATGCCTCAGGCTTCGGGACTGTTGTTATGCATCACACGACTACTACGGTACATAACAAAAGAAAAAAAAAAAACGCTGATACCTTTCATTTCACTTTAGCATGGCTGGACCAAGACTTTTTTTTTTTTTTTTCGTGTGAATTTTTCGGTAAAGCTTCCTTTTGACAGAAGCGGGGTGCACTGTCTGGTCACGCAGATAAAGAGCAAGCGCAGACTGCGAGTCCCCCAGCGCCTCACTAACACAGATTTATGTCCGCTCTCTTTGTCTCCGTCTGACTACAAACCACCTTACACTCGCTGCTCTGGCTTTCCATTCCTGACCAAGGAAGTCCGCCTGCGGGCAAAGCAAAGAGTCTCGCTGGCTCCTCTGTGAATGACTGCATCATCCCGTCTCAAAAAAGACCCCCATTGTCCCCCACCATACCTTCTCCACTCCCTTTTTTCTTCAACCAATTGTACTCAAGATAATTGAGTCTATATTTACCTGCAGTGTATTTTATTTCGCTGTTGTGTTGGGTTAGAGGAAGACACTCTATAGAATACTCTTTGTTGCTATAGTTACCTCTCAAGAGCAGGAAATCAATGTTGACCCCAGAGATGTCATTATGAACACACTTGCACCTCACAAGTATATATATATATATATTTATATATATATATATATATATATGGGTGTGCATGTATGGGAGTGTGATTCCCCTTTGTGAGAATAATAAAGGTTATCGTAGACACAGTTAATATGATCCTTTTTTTCCATCTTTCAGACAGTTTGAGGCAGACTAATCTCTTTAAACAGCGACCTGACATGTCTTAAAGGCAATTAACCTTATTTTGTAGCTTGTTGGACTCACTGCATTAGCCCATCAGCATTGTCTGTTAAAGGCTGACCTTGAAAATATACTCGACTTGATCAGCTCTGTTAATAGATTAGTGTCCTCCATGTCATCCAAAATATTTTTGATTAAGTTATTTCTTTGGATAAGAATGTAAAAATGTACAAAATGTATTATGAAGTGTAATTCATTTCAATTCTGTTGAGATGTAGTGACACGCAAGGTTTTATTTTTTTTTGTCTGGGGATTTGGACCCCATCATGTATCAAAAACCAAGGGCGTGCACACACACACAGGGGGTGTAATGGCGTCCACCTGAGTTGTGTGCAGGTTGTGCCCACAAGTGCAATATGTCCCCACAAAGACAGTAAAATCCGGAATTCGGTCCCAACTATTTAGCAACAACCAAGGACGCGCGCACACACATGCACACGCTTGTCCAATCTGTTGGGAGGTCATTCGTAACACTGCTTATTTGCATCATCAATGCCATTTTTTTTTCCTTTTTCTATTTTTGTTCGCCTTGTAGGAGAAATGAGAAATGACCTTTACATCACACTGGAGAAAGGAGAGTTTGAAAAGGGTGGGAAAAGCGTTGCCAGGAATGTGGAGATCACCATCTACTTGCTGGACATTGATGGACAAATCCTGAAGGTATTAAGCCATTGACATCCTGAATCATATTTTCTCAGCACAAAACACCTCATTGACGTCCCATTTCGATCATTTTTTTCCCCCTTCACCCTCAGAGTCAAGTGGCCGCCGGCTCGGGGGAACCGGGCGGGGACGAGTACCATTCGCTGGTGCTGTATCACAACAACAGCCCGCGTTGGGCGGAGCAGATCAAGCTGCCCATCCCGGTGGATATGTTCCGGGGATCGCACGTTCGCTTCGAGTTCCGACATTGTTCCAGTAAGTCGCGACTTCCACTAAGTAATTCCTGTCAAATCAAAGGGAAGTAAAAAGTTCATTTATTTTTTGTGTACTGATAATGCATCGTACGAATGAAAATGGCAGCTTATGAAATCACACATGCTCTTGGCCAATCACAGTTCCGCTTGAGTGTCATGTGAGCAGAACAATTGGAGACACGGGTCATCACCTGAGCCTTGAGCACATGTAATATTCTTTTTATTGGTAAAAAAAAACAACGTTTTTTTAAGGTATTATACATGAAAAATGTAGTTCTTTCTTTAATTATCGAATAAAATATTACATTTTTATAAATATTGATGCTGGAAATGGTGAGTGTAATGCCACTTTAATTAGGTAAAAATAATTCAATCATTATACAAACACACACGTATTTTTTCCAGCACTTGTAAGCTACCAGCCTTCTACTTTTATCCAAATATTTCCCCTCTAATCAGATGATGTCTGCGCTTTTAAAATCATGTTGTCATTCCCTGTCAAAAATGCTCATCCAAGGGCGGTTAAGTCACTGTGTTTTGTCCAAATTTTTTTGCGCGTGCTGTGTTCACTGCCCCCTGACATCTCTGTTCCGAGCTGCGGCGCTGATACGTCAAAAGCTTGATTTGAGCCTGCAAATGTATTCCGCGGCGTGCCGGGGGAACATCTAATAACGCTTTGGTTTTCATGTCGGCCTCCCCGCAGCAAAAGAGAAGGGAGAGAAGAAGCTCTTTGGCTACTCCTTTGTACCTCTGATGCAGGAGGACGGAAGGACTCTGCCAGATGGCACCCATGAGCTCATTATCCATAAGGTACAGACAAAAAAAAAAAGCTATATTTATCTCGATTCTTATTTTGAATCCAGGCGGTCATTTTGTTTGGTCGGAGCCTCTTCAGCCTCCCGTTTTGTGCACACAAGCTATTTGTGTGCATCTGACAGGTTTCCTCCCAAAAGGGATCACACACTGTATGATTATGTGATTCACGCCTTCTAAGTGCATCCGTGCAACAGGGTGAAGGCCAGTGAAGGAAAAAAGGATTCAAAATTCCGACTTGCAAGTTATTTTAACCCCTGGTGTCAATGGTCGAACGGTTTAGCTTGGCCATCAAAGAAATTGCATTTGCGCGCATTTAGCAATGATGAGTGAGGTAGTCATGTTTTCTTTTTAATGCTTTTTGTTAAATGTTTCGAGATCAGTGGCCCAAATCGGGTCGAAATTGACACAGAGGTAGAGCTGCACAATTCGTCAAAATTCTGTTTTCTCACAAATGTGTCCTCATTCTCACTTTGAAGGGTTTGTGAATTAAACAACACTCTAAGAATTCTGATTTTGTTTCCAGAATTCTGACTTTTAGGGAAACATTCTCACTTTAAGCCCGAATTCCGGCTACTTTCTCTGAATTCTGACTTTCTTACTTTAAAAAGCGTGTAAATAAAATCTTGACGTAAAAATGAGAAATGTGAAGCGTTTGTATTCGTACTGGCCAGAAATAACGTCCACGTCTCTTCAAGCCGTAATTCTTACTGTACGCGCTTTAAAAAGCTGGCCCGGTGTGCCTCGTCGTCCGTTTCCCGCGTGTCCGTATTACAGACTTGAAAAGACGCAAACCCGTGGCTTCAAACCTTTTGGTCGTGACACATCAAAAGCCCGGAGCAAATAAAGCGACCAAAATTGTCATTTTAAAAACGTCCTGCTCGGCTTGTAATTGCAGCCTGTGTCCTCAGCTGCAGGCAAAGGGTGCGTGCGCAAACCTCAGGCTCCGCGCACAATGACACGCACGCCGCATTGATTCATTTGTCAGCCGCAGGGGCACAGCGCCGCTCACCCGCCGTCTGATTTTTTTTTTTTTTTTCATTTATTTTTACCCTTCTGCTCGCTACAGGCCATCGGTAGCATTGTCAAACGCTTTCCTCGCCGTCCTCGGTTGGTTGGCGGGGGTAATGTCGGATGAAAGTTCCCGAAGAGCTGAATGAAAACTCGCGCTGGCCTAGTTTCTCGTCAGACCCAAAATAGATGCTGAAGCAGCAGTCCAAAGTGTGAGCGAGCTTCGGCGCTCAGGCGGCCTCAGCTCGGCGCTAAGGCGGCACGCTGAATCAATAAAACCACAACAACCCCCGTCTGTGATTGCGTAACTCCAACTGGCAGCGCTGAGAATAAAAAAACAAAACAAAAAACTGTGGAATAATGATATAACAGGTTGATAGTGCGAGGGAGTCACATGATTGACATCCGTTTGTATTATGTAAGGGCAAAAGGATGATAATGGCAATTTTTCACACTTTTTGGGGGTTATTTTTTGAAGGCTGAATGCAAAATGACAGAAAATGCAAATTTGCTAGAATGAAAATTCCGACTATCATAACCCTCGTCCAAATTTTCAGCTGCTCATTAATTGAACCGACAGGTTGGATTCGGACCGTGCTCGTTTCCAAGAAACATGCCAGAAGCAAGGATTTTTTTGCATGAAATCATTTTTTTTTTTCTTTGAATCCAGTGTGAGGAGAACACCAGCTTGGCAGACTGCACTCGCTATCTGAAGCTGCCTTTCTCCAAGGCCAACATCCCATCCAACAACCAGACGCTGAAAGGCACCAAGGAGTCTTTCTGGATCACCAGCTTCCTCTGCTCCACCAAACTCACACAAAATGGTAAAAAACAAAAAAGTCCTTATAGGGACTTGCATTTCTTTTCCTTCCATTGGATGCTTGCCTGACGAATTGTGTTTAAGCTCAGTCAGCTGTAAAAAAAATGAATATTTGCACAGTAGTGGTGGACACTGTTATTATAGTTAACTAAACGCCTGATGAAAGAAATACCTCTCACAATACAGCATTTTCCTGAACATTTCATGATATTAAAAGCAAGAAATATGGCCAGCATTGGCCCAATACCAATACTACCAACAATACCAACAAAAACAATACCAATACCAATGCTAATATAACATGACAGACAATAAACTACTCACGCACAGAAAATGCTTATGTGTGACAAGAAGAAACTAAAGGATGCTTCAGGTTAATCCGAATCTGAAGAGACAGATAAAAGCGACTTATGTTTTATTCATGCGTACGCCTGGCGATGCTGGGGAATCTGTTTTATGCGGCTAAAGTTAAAAACGTCTCCGTTTGTTTGGGTGGGCCTCCGTTTAAATGCCGTAATTTGTGTTGACGTGGCTCTCATGACCCCGTTTTGGTTTTCACTTCCTTTCGTTTTCGTGTGTGAGATGTGTTGAATATGACACCCATTGCAACCTTGTAACCGCAACTAAAATTGCAACAAAAAATCCATATCGGCCGAGTTTTTAGCATATGCGTATATTTTCCGCAGGCGATATGCTGGACCTGTTGAAGTGGCGAGCGCACCCCGAGCGGATCAACGACAGCCTTTCCAAGCTGAAGGAGATCGATGGCTCGGAGATCGTCAAAGTAGGCCAGAAATCGCAGCCGATTGATCCGAGATGTGATGAAGAGAAAAAAAATTCTCTTGTTTTTTTTCTCGCAGTTTCTGCAAGACACGTTGGACACGCTTTTCGGTATTCTGGACGAGAGCTCCCAGAGATACGGTCTCAAGGTGTTCGACTCCCTGGTAAGTGCTTTCTTGAAATGGCGCCGGCCGCAAATAAGAATCGAAACGCACCTGCTGTCAAAAGATGTAACACATGAAAGCCCCGTGAAGCAATCTCGCCACCGTCACGCCGCGCTGCGCTGATGGAGCTTCGTCTCGGAGCACCTGTTCCGCGCTCGGCCCGGCGCGCCCATGTGACGTCTTTGACAAATTTGCTTAGATTTATTTTTTGCATCAGCCCAAAACTGACCAAACGTAACTATGGAAAAATGCCATAATAAGAGGCAGAAATCGATACAATCACTGTCCTTTTTTTTGTTTGTTTTTTTCCCTCCCAGGTTCACATCATCAACCTTCTCCAAGACAGCAAATTCGAGCACTTCAAGCCAGTGATGGACACGTACATTGAGAGCCATTTTGCAGGAGCTTTGTCATACAGGTGCGGATTGTGACACCAATGGACTACGTATTGTTTTCCTATCAAAATTCGTCT
The DNA here is from genome assembly GCF_059441005.1 of Hippichthys cyanospilos. Classification (NCBI taxonomy): domain Eukaryota; kingdom Metazoa; phylum Chordata; class Actinopteri; order Syngnathiformes; family Syngnathidae; genus Hippichthys; species Hippichthys cyanospilos. The sequence continues at coordinate 3,591,720 of NC_142390.1, read as the reverse complement.
GCGAATGTATGGAAATGCTTTGGCGCCCTCTTGTGGCTGAGCATAGGGGAGAAAAGTGCTACCTTTTTATAAACACAATGCCTGTCTGCTTTTCAATCTGGGGGGGTAAATTCACATTTAGTGTACCTTAGCGTGAGATTATACAAATTAATCTCTATGGCAATATTCTACTTTTGTCTTACATTGTCGTGTCCGCTGGATTGGACACTTGATTCTTTATCATACCCTACACAGTGCTCATGTGCTCAAATTATTCATTTTGCTGTCTTGCCGAAACAGAGGACAAAACATGAAAATTAAAAAGCTTGATCTTGAATATACACATGCAAATTAGGGTCCAACAGATATCGGTTTAAGACCCACGCAAATGTCGTTTTTTGGCAAAAACTATACGGATGGCCAATGTTTGAAGAGCTATAATGAGCCAATTGAGGCGGACACTAAAAATAAGCCAAATTTGCCATCCATCACATCACGACGTCGATTTGAATTCTCTCGATTGTTCGTCCCGACCCACAAAACAGTCCAATAAACCTCCAGAATGCTGTGTTTTGTTGGGAAGGGACCTGATCAAAGTTCTCAAGTGGTACGTGGACCGCATTGTGGACGCCGAGCATCAGGAACACATACAACAGGTTCTCAAGGTGAGAAACCATCTATTGACAGATTATGGACGCCGTGTTTTAATAGCTAGAAGCTTCCAATGGTAAAGATTTTCCCTTTACGTCGTCCAGGCCAGCGAGTACATCTTCAAGTACATCATCCAGTCCCGCCGCCTCTTCTCCTTGGCGACGGGAGGCCAGAGCGAGGACGAGTTCCGCGTTTGCATTCACGAGCTCTTCATGTCCATTCGCTTCTTCCTCTCGCAGGACAACAAGGGCACCAGCCCCGTGGCTCAAACGCAGGCAAGCCCAAACAGCGCCGCGTTTTGTCTGTGCATTCCCACCCCCCCCCACACACACACACACACATTTCCTCGCTCCAAGACCAGCACTCAATGGCGTCGTAATTGAATAATTTCATGCTCCCGGTGGGTCTGGAGTCAATCTGCGCCGCGGCTCCTTTCCTTTTCCCTGCTGGGAGATCTGAGAGCGGCGGCAAAAGCGCCGTCACGGATTTCCAGAATGGGCAAAACAAACAGGATGAGGATGCCTGTGATAATGACAATTACACACACTGGCAGCAGCTCTCAACGTGTGTCTTCACTGTTACTCAACAAAAATAGAACGATTCGAGACAAAGATAAGTGCCCTTTTTATTCAGCAACACATTCGATTCGGCCACGAATATTTGTTACTTTTCAGCTATACTGAACTTTAGGAAAAAAAACATTGAAATTTGCACGCCTCCTTATATTAACTGGGTATATTTCCCCCCCAAGTCAAGTTAAGCTGAGCTGCAATAAGTCGTTTTACACACACACACATATATATATATATATATATATATATATATATATATATATATAATTACACTAGCGTAAGAGCAATTTCTATTCAAGAGTTTTATTGTCTTATGCATATAATACCACACAATGAAATTCTTATTCCCCGAGCAGACCACGTTCCATAATCGAGCAAATAATGAGGTAGGCGATAAAACAAAAGCAAAACAAACACTATTCATGAAATGAATGTTCGCGTATTTATTTATGCATTCATTTGTTTGTGCTAAACATATTGTTAATGTCCCAAATGATAGAAAATCCTCAGTCTGCTTTTTATTTTTTTTAATGAACACGTGCCCACTTAAATACCTATTACAGGCTCATTTGTAGCTTGAGTGCTTCCGGCTGCTGGGAGTCAAGAAAAAGATTTGGGTCTTCAGGGAAAGTCGGTCTTTATTTTCTCCGCGCATACTTCCATACTCAGGCGGTGTTCCTGCGAACGTTCCCGGCCGTTTACGGCGAGCTCTTGAAGATCTTCACGGTGCGCGAGGTGGCCGCCTTCGTCCGGGAGACGCTGGGCAGCCTGCCCGCCATCGTCCACGCCGATTGCCCCTTGGAGGCCGTCAAGCTGCAGTGCCTTGCCAAGACGGTGGAGAGCCAGCTGTATATCAACCCAGGTGAACCCCTTTGGAAAGTTTTTTTGACAGCGGGAACCTGATCGGGTTTGTCCCCCTTTTGCAGAATCCAGGTGCATCCTGCTGCCGGTGGTGCTGCGCATCCTGCAGGCTCACATGCAAGAGCAGAGAGATCTGGTCATGTGCGGGCGGATCCTCACCAGCATGCTGTCGCTCATCAAGAAGGAGGAGAACGGCACCTCTGTGCCCAATATGGTAGCCATTTTATCCTAAAGACTTTTTTTTAACATTTTCGGGACATTTAATCGCAGGCGCGGTGCTACCTCTACAAATTCATTTGTCCCTGAAGTCATTTTGCAACATGAGTTTTCGTAAGTCAAGGTGCTTTTAACATGTAAATAGCCTAATCCGTTCCAAGACTTCTGAGATTTCCATTTAGTGCGTAAGAATCATCGCCGATTAACACATTCAATCCCAAAGACATTTTTGAAATTCTTTTCAGTCAAGACATTTCATCGCAGGTAGCGACTTATGAAATTATTATCATTCCAGAAGTCTTTTTGTAACATTAAGTTTTTGTAAAATTTACTAAAATAGAAGTAAAATAAAATAAAAAAAAATAGTAGGATGTTTTTTGTTCAGACCCAATTTATTCGGAAATTCCTTCGGCAATAAAAATGAGTCAATTAATAACCCATAATGGTTAGGAACTAGGAAACCAATCGTGCCAATGCATGTCCTCACAAGTTTAGTCGTACAAACGCGTGTGTGCGCGCGCCCGCCAGGAGCCGGCGGCGTCGGAAGAAGTGGACCTGATCGTGGAAAGCCTGCTGGGAGTTCTGCTGAGGACCATCCTGGAAATCAGCAACCGACCGCACCCCGCCGGGCCCGCCATGAGACTTCAATTCCAGGATGTGACCGTATGTGTCCGTGTTGGCGTGCGCTCCTTTTGGCAAAGTAATTACTGATTTGAAATGGAGTTGCTGCAGCCGAGACTATAATTGTGCCAACATCGTTAACGCAAATGCCAGTAATTAAGATTTATAACGCAACGCACACTCGGGGGGTTTGTGTTGAGTAACCATGAGCTCATCATCGCTGAAGGATACTCGGGGGCGGGGGACACTCGTGCATATTTTGCAGCTAAAGTTAATTAAGGGCACTCGTTTGATAAATCGTTTATTTTGGCCACCAAATGCAACTGGAGTTCCTCAAGGACAAAACGATTCCGTTTTTGTGTGCGCCATCCTGCCAGGGGGAATTTGTGGCGTGTTTGTTGGCGCTGCTGCGACAGATGAGTGACCGCCACTACCAGCAGCTGCTTCAGGCGTTCGGCAGCAAAGACGACCTGAGGGTACGGCCGCTCGCTCCGCATCCCTGACTCACGCAGCAGCGCAGTAATGCCGGCTGACGTTTCTCCAAAAAAAAAAAAAAAGATCACTACCGCACATAAAACAAATCCAGCTTTCCAGTAGCAAAAGATCATGAAAAGAATGCTCTGAATTGTGAGCTAAATCTCACAAATTCAACTCGTATCTCAAGCCGCTACTCTAATCCAAACACACAAGTGACTTATGGCTGTAATGTGTTCTTTGTTGCAGGATTTCCTCCTTCAGATCTTTACGGTCTTCAGGATTCTCATCCGACCAGAGATGTTCCCTAAAGATTGGACCGTCATGCGATTGGTTACCAACAAGTAAGCGAGCTCTCCTTTTGGCTTTTTTTTTTTTTCATGCGTATGGCGTTTTTACAAAGGGGTCAATAGAACACAATCTAGCAACAAGTCATGTTTGAATCAATTTGTTTGTAATTTGAAAAGAACGCGGTAAAGCTCCTGCCATAGCATTGAATTCCATTTGCTGATACCTGCAGAATTAAAAATTCATAAAAAATTCATGTACCCCTAGGGCAGGGGTCGGCACCCCAAAATGTCGAAAGAACCATATTGAAACAATAAAACAAATTTGTCTCCGGTTGTTGTCGCGGGGAAAACAGAGTTTGTTTGTGTACTTTTGCGATTTGCGCTCCGGTGTTGACACCTTCTTGTTTTCAAAAATGAATCAAGAGCCAGCGCAAGCGCTCCCCGCCTTCGCTCTCGAGGTTTCTCCTATAGATGCAGTTTTTAATCCGAGGTGACGTATCCTCGCGAGTGACTCTCTGCGGTGCTTCTTACAGCGTGATTATCACCACCGTCCTCTACCTCTCGGAAGCCCTGAGGAAAAACTTTCTCAATGACAAGTTTGACTACAAGGTAAGGTCAAAATCTGAAAAGAAAGCCACGGGCGGCCAAGCCAGACTCTCCCAAGCTTTTTATGCTTCTTAAATCAAGCCCATGTTCGGCGTTGGCCTGCCGCTTGAGTTTTTGTGTTTTTCAGGTGTGGGATTCGTATTTCTACCTGTCAGTGTTGTTTATCAACCAGCCCTGCCTTCAGCTGGAGTCCTTCTCACCCTCAAAGAGGAAGAAGACTTTGGAAAAGTAAGTGGCAAGTGGCGCGTCGGCGTCGCAACTTCACACCGCGGTCTTGTGCCCGGCAGGTACGGAGACATGAGGGTGATGATGGGCTGTGAGATCTTCAGCATGTGGCAGAATTTAGGTGAGCTGAAGTTCCTTATTCCCATGGGATTCCGTATTTACCGCGTTAGAAGGTGACCTGACGGCTTTCCATTTTCTCAAAAGCTGCCATAAAATCCGCTGCGCCTCATGCAGATTTTTATTTTTGGCAAACAAAAAATAACAGCTCCAAATAATGGATTCATAATGCGACCCCAGCCACCACTGTAGCTTCTATTCTATGTGCCTTATAATGCTGTGCACCTTATATATGATTTTTTTTTTTTTTTAAAACAAGCCAGTCACTGCAGTGTGCCTTACAATTCGGTGCGATATTTTTTTCTTCAGGGGAGCACAAGTTGAACTTCATCCCGGCGATGATCGGTCCTTTCCTGGAGGTGACGCTGGTGCCGCAGCCCGACCTGAGGAACGTGATGATCCCCATCTTCCACGACATGATGGATTGGGAGCAGAGGCGCAGCGGCAATTTTAAACAGGTACATCGCGGCCTTGAAACTCCATTACGTATGAACTCAAGTTGAACCTGCGACGCAGATTTGAAGCTTAAAACCATCTTCCGGTATGAAGGTGGAGGCGAAGCTAATAGACAAGCTGGACAGCCTGATGTCAGAAGGCAAAGGCGATGAGACGTACAGGGAGCTCTTCAACAGCATGTGAGTTGGAGGCCAATTGCTTGATATCAATGGCAGCGGGTTCATTTCAGGTGTCTCAGTACAGCTACGAAATCGAAACTGTCCTAATATATATGTATTCATATGTTATGTGTACTTTACACAAGTAATAGTGTCTTAACCCGCAGACACACTCTGTTGGGTTTTAATTACTTCAAGATGTATTTATGGATTCCTGATAAAAAGGTGGGTGCGGGTCAGCGTCCATCTTCAGCCACTTTGCATCTTCACACACACACACGTCTGTGTCCAGTCTTGGTCCACGCCGTCCTTGTCTTTTCAGGTTTGTCCCCTGCATGCTTAACGTGTGTGTGCGTTGTGTGTGCGTGTGTACGTCCCATTTCGTTTTGTTTTTTAGCTGCTTTGGCCTTAGCATCGGTGTAATTTTAATGAGGATGCAAATCATTTATTCATGGTCTGTCCTCTTTAGTGAGACGTTTACTGCGGAAGTGTAGAACTAACAATGTGGCGTGAATATTTTTGATTAAAAATAAAACGTATTTGTAAATACATTCAAACCTGACTTAAATTTAAGTCTACATATAAGCCAACTGTGGCTTTGGGGTCTTTTGCGGCCCACCAGCGGCTATATACTCCTGTGCAGCATATCCAGTTGTTGTTGTTTGGGTTTTTTTTTTTTTTTAAGGGGGGGTAATCTCCATGTAAACAGAGACAAAGATGCTATCAGAGTAGTGAATTTGAGTTTGAACCACTCTTTTACTCACCACCAGGGGACACTCTTCACTAATGCGTGCAATCATGCGTGTTATTGTTGTGTTGGTTCAGTATTCTAACATGTGTCGGTGTTATGTTGAAAACATGTTGGTGCTCTTCTTATTTCTAAACATGCAGGCAGGGTTGTTGATTTCTTCCTATAATGCATATGTGGAGGTCAATACGTAGAGGAAAACAAATCTTTTCACTTTTTTTTTCACCTTCTCGTGCTACTAACCCAAAACTAACCCGCGTGTGTGTGTGTGTGCTGATATTAATCATATTAATTTATCCCGCCTATGCTTCCCTGCCTGGAGTAGAATTCCTCTGTTTGGTCCTTACCCTAGGTAAGATGCTCTTCTTTGTTTTCTCGGTGTCGTCTTTGTGAAGGGTGGCACATTGCGGTCCAACGTGAAATGCTCCTTTTGTTGTCGTCAGGTCTGGTGTCTTCCCCTCGTGTTTTTTTTTTTTTCTCAATATGTCTTTGCATCTGTTTTGGCAGCCTGCTGAAGAAGATCGAGCGTGAGACGTGGAGGGAGAGCGGCATCTCCCTCATCGCCACCGTCACACGACTAATGGAGAGGCTGCTGGATTATAGGTGAAAGAACCTGGACTAAGGTTTTTTTTTTAGTGCACAATTGATTTAGGAACAGCCCTTTTTAGAGATTTTGATTTGGGAAAGATATAACTATAAGTAGCAGGGAGTACATGCCTGGACTTATAAAAGACGTAAAAGTATGGCTTTGGCAATGAATGCGTTAACAGGCTCTGCTCTTGCGCTTTGGTCTCAGGGACTGCATGAAGCTGGGCGAGGTGGACGGCAAGAAAATCGGTTGCACTGTCAGTTTATTGGTGAGTTCACGTAATGGAAAAACTCAAGATTTGCGACCTGTGTGATTTCAGCAAATTTCTTTGGTTTTTATCTGCTCAGAACTTCTACAAAACTGAACTAAACAAGGAGGAAATGTATATACGTTATATACACAAGCTGTATGACTTGCATCTGAAAGCGCAGAACTACACAGGTACAATAGTTTGGATTTTGTTTTTAATCTGCCTGTTATTTTGTTATGTTCTGCTTGTAATGTTTCATTAATGCGAGATGTGTTCACAAAAATAAATCATGAATTTGACAGGTAACGAGTGGAAGCACATGCCAAGCACTATATTGAATATAAATATATATTTGAATTAATATGTTAGTTTTTGTGACGTGTTATAACCCCGCAGAGGCGTCTTACACTCTGCTGCTGTACGACGAGCTCCTGGAGTGGTCGGACAGGCCCCTGCGGGAGTTCCTCAACTATCCCATGCAGAGCGAATGGCAGAGGAAGGAGTTTTTGCACCTCACCATCGTCCAGAACTTTGACAGGGGCAAGGTGAGCAGTGGAAATCCTCACTATTGTCCGGAGCTTTTCATTGAATTAGAAAACCTGCACATTGAGTTTGGTGACCCTGCTTTTTAGTCGACTCTTTAGCACTATCTAGTGGGCACATTCGGTAGTGCCGCCGAGTTGGTTGAAGTGTTTGCGTTTGTTGTCATCAGTGCTGGGAAAACGGCATCATCCTGTGCCGGGAGCTGGCCGACCAGTACGAATCCTACTACGACTACAGGAACCTCAGCAAGATGAGGGTGAGTATCCCATGCGGAATATAATATCTCATATTTTGATTGATTGTTTGTTTTTGTGTGGCCAGATGATGGAGGCGTCGTTGTATGACAAGATTATGGACCAGCAACGGCTCGAGCCAGAATTCTTTAGGGTTGGATTCTACGGAAAGAAGTTCCCCTTTTTCTTACGGGTAAATAATAACTTTGGATTTCGAGTATTTGAGATCCGCACATTGATAGTTGTCGCTCACTGATAATCCTCAAAATCAATTAACGTGCTCGATTAATTCACGTACAGCTCGTATAAGGTTGCGAAACGGTCCACGCCAATTGGCTCAAGCATTTCTCGTTGGCATAAATGACGTTTTTCATTGGACGATCATTCTTTTATTGGGTGAAATGAAAATGTATTTAAAGCACTTGGCGTTGAAAGAAAGTGGAAACGTAAGGCTTGACCTTGGAAAGTCGTTCAAACCGTAAACTCTTCATTTATTCCTCCTCCCGAGTCCCCAAAGAAGTAACAAGCCCAAAGGGAAAATTCCCTTTTCCAATACAAGCGTCCTTGAGTGTGATGGGACGTTGAGTCCTACCGTGCAGTAACGGCATTTGTCCGTTAGGTGTCACTGTAACCCCACGCTGCTGTTCGCTGCCATGTCCCTCCTCAGAACAAGGAATTTGTGTGTCGCGGCCATGACTACGAGAGGCTGGAAGCTTTCCAGCAGAGGATGCTCAACGAGTTCCCGCACGCCATCGCCATGCAGCACGTCAACCAACCGGACCAAACCATCTACCAGGCCGAAGCGCAGTGTATCCCTTTTGAAATGCGACCGATTTGTTGCTATCTCGTTTCCCCCTGGTTGGTTTTCATAAATTGCCGTTCATCATCTCACCTGACAGCTGTACACGACCCAAAAAGTTGCCTGCAAATGATGCCGTTTTTCCTTGAGCTATGACCCTTAAAACGCGAGGTTCTCAGACTTGCAGATTTACGCGGTGACGCCGATCCCCGAGAGCCAAGACGTGCTGCAGCGCGACGGCGTGCCCGACAACATTAAGAGCTTCTACAAGTTCAATCACATCTGGAGATTCCGATACGATCGTCCCTTTCACAAGGGCACCAAAGACAAGGAGAATGAATTCAAGGTAATCTAACGAGACGGTAATTCCTATTTCAGGAAATGATCCAAAACACAGATCTAAAAAGTGAGATGGATTTTATGCCTGAGATTAACTGATATGTTTTTATAAAAACGCATTGTTGTGAAGCAGCTTTGTCTCCTTCCATTCACGCCTCGCGCAACAGGCAAATCATCAACGTGCACTCACAGGTATTATCCAGTGCCTGTATTGCACATGTATTATTCATCCGCACTCCTGTAAACTAATTATAGTTCGGAACAGTCGTGCGCATTTTAGCGACGATGAGCGCAGGCATTCAGCCGCGCGTTTTTTGAATGAACAAACACGCGCTACACGCCCTAAATGAAGTCGGCGCGGTGGAAAAATGTCCAAAGGTCATGATTTCCTTCTCACCCGTGCTGTATAACGTGTTCTTTTCATGTTTGCCCATGTTGAGAGCTTCACGGGCTTAAAAAGCACAAAATCAATGAAGGTCGCGTTTGCTGGCGAGCGAGTCCGAAGAGCCTCCTTCATCATCGATCCGCAACGCTACCGGAGTGTCCTTGAGCAAGACGGGCTATGCTCAATTAAGCTTCGACCCAATAACAGCCGTTTTCCAGGAACCGCGAAACGAAATTTGAACAAACATGCGCAGTGCCGTGGGAACGTTAAATAGCGTTCTTTAATGTAGTGTTGAATATTTCCAAAGAGTAATCAGACTTTTAAATGTGATCCCCGAAGGAAAAAAAAGTGAAGACTTTCATACCCGCAACTGAATGGATTTTGATATACGAGCAAGAAATGCGCCTAAAAGTACCGTCATTCTGTCGTTTTAAATCGTCGTTTTAATTGGACGGCCATGACATGCATCACCATTAAAGTCACAGCTGGACGCATACTCTAATATACGTGTATAATGTACATACGGTATACACGGCATACGCACTCTTCTTACTGTCATGTATGAAGAAATGAAATGATTCAAATGTTTTTTAATTGTTATTGTTATCCGGGTTGAATATTTATGGTTACTGTTTAGCGTTATTTCTCTCCATTTTATGATCGCCATTATTTTCAACGCTTTTACAGTCCCTTTCGCTTTGATAGCCTTCCCGCAGCAATCGGCGCCGTGGGTTCGACCTTGTCGAACGTCGGCATATTGACGAGCGCGCTAGCCGACGAGCTAAGTGGCGCGATGTCAATTGATGGTCGCAGATATAAGACGCGACATGTGACCTACTACTTTAAGTGGATTCTTGGCCGGCGAGAAGTGTTTTTCCTAACGCTTTGTGTTCAGCGCTCATAAGCGCATGTGCCAATCACGTTGATTCTTGCGTGTGACGGTGCAGAGCCTGTGGGTGGAGAGGACGACCCTGACGCTGGTCCAGAGTCTTCCCGGCATCTCGCGCTGGTTCGAGGTGGATAAAAGAGAGCTGGTGAGCTTTCGCAACAACAACAACAAGAAGAAGAAGAAGAAGCGTGTTCTCATTCAGAGAACGGCCGTAATCCACTTTTGAGTTTGCAGGTTGCCATTTAGAGCACAGCCTCCGTATCGATCCGAGTCCTTGCATTGAACGGCGGTAATGGCCTCGGTCATGAGTTTGGACTTATTGGCTACATCTAATCGCCCCGGCCTCTATTGGATGCCGTGCTAAAAATTTAATTGTGTTGCTTTCATGACAAATGTCCAATATTTGAGACGGAGGTTTTTTTTTTTTTTCTCCCGTGAGGGCTTTTTTTCCCTCATCGAGGCGTGATTTGTTTTTTGTTTTTTTCTTTTACGGACCACCATTATAACGTATGTCTGTGCCGATATATACATATGCGCGTTTAAGAGCGTCTTGTGAAATTGCGGATTACAAAAGTAGTGATGACAGCTCGCTGGTGCAATAGCATATGAAATATGGCACTGGCAAAGCTCTATTAAAGAGGATTAAGGCATCGGTGTGACAAGGGAAGAAAAAAAATAGATGCGGCATGTGTGGAAGAAGGCTTTTTTTTCAAGCGCCATATTCAAGGGTGACCCAATACTAATTAGCTCTTGCAAATATTGCACTTCATCCTCTAAGCCACTATGCCTTTCATACACACAATAAATATAAAGATTACAAATTCGAAAGGTGATGAAAAGCATTTTATCGTCTTTCAGCACATTGTGTTGGTTTTGCGGCCCGCAAACGACACTGTTAACCGTACATGCAGGCAGTTGGCTTTTTAATTGAAACGACTTTAATCACTCTGTAATGTGCAACTGCACAGCACCGCATTTAAAAGTAAGCAGCCACTATTGCCCAATGCTTAAAGCACAAAATGTGCAAAAACCGGAGGCCGGGTTGAAAAACGCCTCTGCTTCCAGGACGTATTAGCAATTAGCCTGTGAGCATAAGGCGCAGTGAGCGCAAATTGAAAATTAGCAACGCGATCGCACATTAAAGACGCTCAAGTAATTGCTGACTTCAATTTGCTGAGTATAAGTAGTTGTTTGCCCCGAAAAGGCCACATTAAGGATATTGATGGCTTCCATCTCCTGCACCCAAGCGGCTCAAAAGGAGCTTTGGCTTGCATATCCTCCCGAGACCCAGCCTGTATATTTATGCCCGCCGTTTTGGACTTTTTGTCTCGGCGAGACAGCAACGGGTTGGGCTTGATATGTCTCCTAATGCGTCGACTTTTTCCATATGAATGAATTGTGGTCCCAGGTGGAGGTGAGCCCGCTGGAAAACGCCATCGAGGTGATCGAGAACAAGAACTTGCAGCTGCGCACGCTGATCACGCAGTGCCAGAGCCGGCAGATGCAAAACGTCAACCCCCTCACCATGTGCCTCAACGGGGTCATCGACGCCGCCGTCAACGGGGGGCTGGCCCGCTACCAGGAGGTATGGTCGCATGAATGGGAAGGTTTTTTTCAGTGTGACGCGTTGGATGAAAATTGGACAGCGCTGAAATATAGTCGTTTGCGTACCTCAATTGGGGGGAAAAACACTGGAGGATTTCTTACCTGTCTCGGGAAACGGTAATGAATCGCTAATTGCCTCAGCCCGAGAATATAGTTCTTCAAAAAGAAGCGCGCGCAAGGTGGAAGGGATGGATGGATGAGGCCTGAAGGGTAGACGGAGCGCCGGATGAATCCAGTGAAGAAAGAGCGTTTGCACTGCATCATCCTGCAGGGACCATTCATGGCTGGAGCCGCAGAGCGTCATCTTTTAACAAGGCGGAGGAAAAAGACCATCTCAAATGTTTTTTTCATCCTCCACGCCGCCAGTGGACTCGCTCACCGCGTCGCATAGCAACCGCCTTTTCCACAGAGGGGCGCATCGGCAGTCGAGCGTTTGCGGCCCGCGCGCCCGTGTTTACAGTGAGGGAAGTACTTTTATAATAAGCGGCATTTTCACCGGAGGTTCTTTTGCTGAGGGCAACTCAAATCAAGCCGAGCGCAGCCCGGGCCGCCCGTGCAAAAATATGCTTAATTTCCCAGCGTGATTGCGATTGACAGCTGTGGAGGGACGTTCCGCGACAAATTAAGGCAAAATTGTGGTTATTAATATTCAGATTTATTGCTTTAATTTGAGCCCGAGTCCCTTTTGGAAGGCGGCGGCGGAGGGGATGCTGTCGATTTATTTCACCCCCTCCCCATCCCCGCTCCATTTCTAATTGGACTTTTTGGAATGATCGACTGAGCCACTTACTTGCTCCCCGGAATTTCCATGAAACCTTGACGCCTATTGATTATTTTTTTTGCTGCTTTTTCATCTATTTACGTGATGCGGAATCTGGCTTTAATGAGTGACGTGTATGGCCGAATGAGTTTGAATCAAAAGCCCTGAGGCTTTTTCTTTTCATGTTTATTTTAAACCGCCATTTGTCTAATTCTGGTCCGTGAACTTGTTAATTTTAGAAAAAAAAAAAGGACTTTTGTTCTACACGTGAGTTGGGATGTTTGTTTCTTTGTCAGTGTGTTCTTAAAACTTTATTTTTGTGTCAGCCCGGTGGGAATTCAGGTAACAAGGCAAAGGAAGCAAAAAAAAAAAAAAAATCCCCCTGCTGTTCCATGTTTGTGCCTAACAGATGTTTTGTCTTCACACAGGCCTTTTTTGTGAAGGACTACATGATGAATCACCCCGAGGACGGAGAGAAGATCGGACGCCTGAGAGAACTCATGTTTGAACAGGTTGGTAACAGTAGATTAAAGCCACTCTACGGTCTTTTATTCTTTATTTATATAAGAAGTGTCCCGGTCTTCCTCTAACAAAACCGCTTGAAAAAGATGTAAACATTCTTTTCCCCCACGCGAGGCAACATTTATACAAGCAGTGAATGCTAACAAACGGTGGCGCAACACATATAGAGGGGCGATAATCTTAGTATCTTACTAAAATGATTATAATAAATCTGAATTTACATTTCTACCTTCCTTTTTCCTTCCTTGCCATTTGTAGTCGAGCAGCAAAAATAAAAGTAAACCTGAATGAAAAGTATTATTTTAAATTTAAAGACTTGTCGCCAATATGAGTCAGCACTGTTGACGTGCAAACAAACGGTGGCGCAACACATGTAGACAGCTAATATAACAGAGGCTTATAAAATCCAGAATTCAAATTCTGATTTTAATTCCTTTTTTGAATCCAAAGTATCATTTTCAAAATGTAGATTTGTCCGCCGGTATTAGTCTCACCCTCCTAAAAGCATCATGATATTTTTTCGATGTATTCAACCTGGAATTTTAAAATAGCCATCAATATACGCCAGTTTGCTTGGAAATGCATGTGTTTTCTGAATCTCCTCATTGAACAGTTCCTCAAAAATTGCGGTAACCCACGGGAGCTTGATGACAGCCAGTCGCATTCCGCGGGGGGCGATTTAAATCAAACCTTTCGCTTCGGCTGAAATTAATGAAAAGCAAACTATCATCAGAGTGACGCATTATTGTTTAAGCGCGGTGCAGAAGCGGCAAAAACACATTAAAAGCCACGTTGGCCGCGTTCCAAACAAAACAAAGCCAATGGCGTTGCTTGAACGGCGCCGCTTTGGATGTCTGACTGCTCTAATAAAGGTGCGAAAACAGGACACATCTGTTTGCGCCATGATGCGTGGCGGCATATGTTGAATATGAATATTGAAGCATAGGCGGGAGGCTGGCAAGGGCAAGAGACGTGTTTGAAGAACGGCCACGGGGGAGGACGGCTAGGTCGCGGGGAAAGGAAACAAACGAGGCAGGAAGGAGGGGAAAGGAAGCCGGCCGGCGCTCGCTACGCCACGATCCGCCGCGCGTCGTCGCGACCTCTTTGCGGGGAAAAAAAGTTGAACCAAGTTCTCGGAGGTGAACGGCCAAACGCCCGAGTGGCTCAAAGTTGCCCAGAAAGGGCCACGTTCCGCTTTGCCTTTCCTTTTCGCTCCCGATCCATCCGCAAAATGGCTGCCGTTTGTCTCGCAGGCGCATATTTTGGAATACGGCCTGGCTGTGCACGAGAAGGTTGTACCTCAGGACATGAGGCCTCTGCACAAGAAGCTGGTGGACCAGTTCCATTTGATGAAATCCAGTCTCGGAATACAGGTTGGTACTGCCTCCGGGTATACTGTACTTACCGTATTTTTTGGGGACTATAAAGCGCACCGGAGCATAAGCCTCACGGATAAAAATTGAACAGGAAATTGATTTTTGTCAGGTATAAGCCGCACTGGACTTTAAACCGCACGTTGTAACATCAGATATTCACTTGAAAGGTTTTTAAATCCTATTTTGTTTTTGTTTTTTCAACTGCAACATCAGCCTTCAACATAGACTGAACCCAAAATATTTTCAACGTAACATCGACACACTGGGATTGTTAGAATACTGCTCCAACACATATCGATGTGCCCGATCGGGTTTACGAGTGGAGAGTTTGATTGATTGATATTCAAAAATTTCAAAAAGAAAATGTAAAGTGTGGCTTTAATTTACATTATTTGTTTGTTTTTTTCCATTTTGAACGTATTTTTTTTCTCCCAAATCTCAGGAGTTTCCAGCTTATGTGCGCGCAAGTCCGGTGCACTTCACCAACGGAAGCCCACGCACATGCAGAAACTCTGTGCCCAGCATCATCAGCCCAGATGGCGGCAGAGGCGTCGCCAGACGAAGGTGACAAAACTCACACGAAAATGTGGCTTTAATAATGAAGTCTTTGCAACTTTTCCACCTCAAACGCCACTTTGTGGCTTCCTTGTTCAGCTTCAGACTCCACCTGAGTACGCGTCAGGCCGCGTAGGGCTCAACCGCCGAGTGTGTGAGCAGCAGTCAAATGTTGTGCGCGCGTGTTGATGTGTTCAGTGACCCTGCCACGCTGTCTCCCTGCGACATTCTGCCTCTGCAATTTGATCCCGGGGGGCAGCGGCGGCACAAAGGAAGCTCCTGCCCATGTTGCACGCGCCTCCTTCTTGACATTTGCCTTTTCAGCTCTTTCAGTTTCGAATTGCATATTTATTCTTTTTGCGTGAAGATTTCGAGCAAGTCTTGTGTTTCCTCTCTCAGAGAAAGCTGTCATTATCTCCCGAGCTGACATTTTCCTCTCATTTATGTCTGTTTGTCCTTCTCTTCCTCATCCCACATGCGGCCCACGCTGCACCCCGGTGAGTCTCAGAAATTGGCCGAATATGTTATGAAGATGCGCGAAGGCCTTTAGCTCTCGCAACAAAATGTTCTTTCCTCGCACTTTTTGACATGCGTATCCTTCCGCATCATCCAACCGATCGGCATCGTTCGTACAAAATCGTACAATCTTTCGATCTTCCTTTCAATGCCGTTCCTCATCGGCCGACATGATTCCAGTTTCGATCGTTATAGCCTCGATTTTTCGACAAAATTGCCCCAAAAATGTAATTGCAACATTTTTGCATTGGTCTAGTCTCCTCAGCTACCCAGCGGTGAACCGCTACTCCTCGTCTTCGCTGTCCTCTCAGGCGTCCAACGAGGTCAGCAACATCACCGGGCAGTCGGAGAGCTCGGATGAAGTCTTCAACATGCAGGTACTTGAAGGCATCACGCCGAGAATTCCCATCGACAGCTTCAGAAAGCAGAGCTTCAAAAAAACTCGAAATTGATCGTTGTTTGGCGTGACAGCAAACGGACTGATCCGAGGGAACGAGACAGCTGAAAAAATGTTCTTTGTTTTTGTGCTGGTTTGAAAAAAAAAAAAAAAAACTTGAACATTTAATAGGGGCTTTTTGACAGATGTTGCCATGGATGCGACTTCGCTGCAGCAATCGGAGGCTCACGTTGCACCATATTTTGTGTGGAGGCTGGATTTTAACTTTCATTTATAGGTTCTATAGCTTGTATAAATCTATGCTAAAAGTTCTCGGTCGCATTTTGTGACGATTTTTCTTAGCGGGGCCCGCCCGACGCGGTCTTGTCCTTGCGAGGCACGAGGCGAGGAGCTCGAGTGCCTTTCAGCGGCCGATAAAGCCTCTTGAGCCATTTTGACTTTGTACTTTTTTGGAGCACGCCAGGCGAGATGGCCTCGTTTGACGTTCCACTCATGAGAACACCGCTTTGACGGCTCACGGTAGCTTGTTTTTTTTGTTTTTGTTTTTTTTTTTCTTCCCTCAACCCGCCTACCAGCCCAGTCCGTCTACCTCCAGCCTGAGCTCCAACCACTCTGCCTCGCCCAACGTCACCAGCTCAGCGCCCTCCAGTGCTCGAGGTGAGAATCGCGTCAAGTGTGCTGGCAGGCGCGAGCAAATGCAATTTCATGTGGTGACGGGAACCGCATCGTTTTCTTTACAAACTAAGAGCAAATGAATCGGAACATGAAGCAACTTGTACCTAAAGTTGGTTATAGTGACTCCTTTATCCCTTTATTATTTTATATGCATGCAAATTGCCTTTAGTGATGCTCATTTCTGACATTTCTTAATTGGAACATCAAGCAACTAATAGCTAAAATAAATCGTGACTCCTGTGCAGTACGCTGTTTTTTTGTGTTTTATTTTTAAGAGCTTTTCACTGGTTTCGGACTTCTTGGCTGAAAAAATCAGGGTGTTTATCATTGGAAAAAAGGTTGAGAACCTGCGATTATTGTTATCGAATTTGCATGCGCTTGTAAGGACTTTAAAAGAATTGCTTTTCGAGACGAGGCTGCCTTAGCTGATTTGTTGTTTGCCTTTCAAGCCACGGGTGGGAAACCAGACGCTTTCAAACGTTGATGTCATTCCGACTGTTCCGAGGTAGACGGCTCAGGCTGCACGTAGCGCTTTAACTACGGCGGGGAAGTTGGAGAATGAGAAGTTAGAAAGTGAAAAATGCAAGGAATACAAATTGAAAGCAAGCAGAAGAGGACGACTCCAAGCTAAACCTTTCGGATCCCGTCGCGGCCTTTGCCGGATATCTTAAGTTCTTCCCTCGCCCCGACTGTTATCGCACTATATTTCTGCCCGGCCCAAATCATAAAAAGAGAGAATATGCGGTGACGTTTCTAGACACGTATACGCTTCACTTTGGTGAGCGGCTGGCGAAGGGCCACTCCCCTGCCGCGCTCTGCGTGTTCCCGCTCTGACTCGTGGCCGCCCGCCGCAGGTTCGCCGCAGATGGCCGAGAAACACAAGCACTCCAGAGAGAACGCCTGCCTGTCGCCGAGAGAGAGGCCCGTCAGCGCCATCTTTCCCAATCCTCTGGACCCCGCGCAGGTTAACCCAAACATTGCATTACATGTTACTGTGTAGGTTATACGAGTATCGATTAGCACGGAATAGCAAAAAAACCCACATCCCGAGATCCCTCTCCTTATGAAATTTATCATTTCACGACGTCGTTTTTTTTGTAAGCAAAGGTGCTTTTTACATGTAAATAGCCTAATGCAAAATAAACCTTTTAAATATTATTAATGCATCAAAGTGTAACAAATACATGATAGAATCACATCAGCGCATAATAATCATGGTAGCACAAGGTAGCCCCCAAAGATCACATGAGTAGCGCGCAGGCCTGTTCTGCAAATAGCTTACAAGGGATGGAAAATTGATGATTTTCTTTGAATATTATAAAAAAATACATGTATTACATTTACATTACATATTGCACTTGATTTACATGTTAACTAAAGCTGTTTCCCTAATGTTATTGTGAAAAATCATTAGCATGATTGGCGATAGCGTTAGCGTACTGTGATGTCCTCTGATTGGCTTATCGTTATTTCACATGCATATGCACTACTATATACATGAATCATAATTATACTGTATTCAATAGCAAGTTCAGATCTCGCGTGCATTTGTTTATTCCGTCGCATTTAGGCAAGCCTTCACCAACGGCTATTGAAAAGTGTCAGCGAGCAATCGAAGCCTTTAGAAAGAATATTGCGCCGGCTTTTTTTTTCACCGAAGGCCATCCCGCTCGCACTCCAGTCTCGGTGGCGGACTTCATTTAAAGGAGAAAAACAACGGAACGAATATACGTTTGCTTCTGAAGGCCGTTCCACTCCCCCGCACTTCTCATGTGTAGTTGCGGGATAAAAAAAAAAAAAAACTGCAAGGCCACCATGTTATTGCGATTAGCTACAAATGGAATATAAACCAGCAGATTAGTAGCCGACTCGTTTCGACGCCGTACGTTTTTCGCACACTTTTGGGGCGTTTATCTGACGCTTTTTCTCCCGTGTTTGTTCGCAGAGGGCTATTCCTCACCAAATAGGTGACACCACTTTACCCCGCAGCGACCCCAACCTCTCAGCGCCAGACAAAGGTAACGAGCGATACTTGACTGACGGAAAGGCGCTTCTTATGAAGCTAGCGCCGTTTCTCGGAAAGATCCTCCAGAGTGTTTAATTAATAGCTCCCTGACTGTATCAAGCACGTCACAGCTATTGTGTCTGAAGCCAGATATGTAATTAGAGTGGGCGTTTGCGTGAGTCATACACTCTCAGAGTGATGTGTGCGGAATTCATAAATATATCGATGCCAATCCAACGGTGTAACCCTCGGTTTTCCTTTTTTTTTTAGCCCAGCAGAAATGTGTTTTCTAAGGCGAAAAAAATGCAAATTTCTGCATAGGTTTCACCAAATTAGCTCTTTTAGGGATGCGCACATGGTGAAACCTGTTTTCGGTCATTTTTAGCCTCTGAGTGTTTTCTTTAATGCTATTTGTTTGAAATGTCTTGCTCAAATGGCCCGAATATTTATTTATTTTGATTCTACCCATGCACTTGACTTTAATGTTCCGTCGGTAAACGTTCGCTCATCCTCAGCACGGTCATTGTGTTTGTGCATGCGATGCATCCTCCATCTTGTTGTCACGGCGCCGTTGTGATTGTGATGTCTCCGTCAAAAGTGCGAGCCACGCCTAGTAGCTGGAGCCTCGACAGCGTCAAAGAAGGCGTGCCGTCCTTTTCTGACCCTGTTGCCAAGCTGCTATGCCCTCCCATCCCTCCCAGGCCACCGTATGCAGGTATCCCATCCCATATGCAATGACTGTCACTACATTTGTGCCAGTTTTACTAACCAAAATGACCGCCACCCCCATGCGGGTTTATTATATCAGAGAAGCGTCCTTTTGAGCCGTTATTTACTTATTTGGCCCGGCAGTGTGATAAACAGATGCTTGAGGTTTTATTTTATTTCTTTTTTTTTTTTTTTCGCCCTTGTCGCAAAAGGCGACGGCAGCTGTTGTACGTCTAAAAAGCATTTAAGGCCGCCCCAAGGACCCGCACGACACGGGCGAGCGTTTGATTCATTCACGCCGGGAGCCACGGGGCCGTCTCGGAGCCGCATGTGTGGATGTTTGCATGAGTCACGGCGCGGCACAAAACATTTGAATTTGCCCTCCGTTTCAACCGCTCTTGCTTCTCGCCAACGCAGGCTCTTCGGTGAAAAGCATGAGGTCGCAGTCTCCCGTTCTCATGTCCAGGTCGCCGCAAAAGGTTGGTTCTTTTTCTTCTGATCTGGTTTTTACGATGCTTTGCCGTCTTTGAGTGGTCGCGGAAGAGTGTAATAGAAAAATAACCCCAAAGCCCCTAAAAAAGGCTGCAAAAATCCATGAATGTCATTTTTCACCCGTATACTTCTGAACGATTCTAGTTATGAACTTTACATGCTCCGAATGATCCAAAAGTGTATCCTATTGCTCCTGTGGACAAGTAGTTTACTAGATGTCCTATAAAGCTTTAGGAAGCGTAAATACATGTCTTAATGAGGCTAAGCGCTTTTTCCCTTCCGCTCTGTCATCTTTGTGTCCTCGTCACAAGTGACAGCGAGAAGCGTGGCGCTTTTGTCGCAGGTGATGGCTCGCAGCCAGTAGAAGAATCTCTCCGCAAGTGTCAGTGGTGCGCTGTCAATCACAGCTGAGCGTATGTGCGCGTGTCTTTTTGCGCGCGGCCTGCTGACATAGCTCCTCACCATGCATGGAGGGTTCCACCCCAAGTCCAGCACCCTGAGACAATACGCTAAGCGGAAAGAGGGAGGCTGAGGACTAGAGAGCGTCAAGGCCACGGTCCAGGATCAAACATCGAACATACAAGACTTTATCAGCAAGATGGCTTTGAAAAATCAACTGCTGGTTTTGTATATATGTGCATTTGTCCGAGCGATGTTTGGAAAAGACAACAAATTGACAAGACCGCATGTCCAGCCAAATAAAGATAGAAAGACAAGAAGCAAGTAATGAGGTTTTTTCAAGGATTGTAAATTAGCAGACAGCAGCGAGCGGCGTCTAAACGAGACGAAGACGAATAGTAACGAGACGCGCCGGTAAATGGGCGACTGCCTGTAGTCAATTCGGCGCGGAGCCGCAGGAGAAGAGAACCGATGTTTATCCGAGGTTGTTTTATTTTTGTGTCCCAGGCCGGCGTCCCGCCGTTCACCCCGTCGCCGACCGAGTGCCACTCCGCCGGCCTGGTCTCCAACTCGCCGGCGCTCTCGGGCAGCTACAGCAGCGGCATCTCCTCGCTCAGCCGCTGCAGCGTGTCGGAGGCCTCGGGCACCGAGCTGCCCGGCGGGGAGCCGCACGCCGCCCCGCCGACCACGCCCGCCCCCGACGAGCCCGTCCGGCGCGAGAACAAGACGCCGCCGCCTTACAGCGTCTACGAGAGGAACAACCCCCGGCGGCCCGTTCCGCTGCCCCACAGCCTGTCCATCCCCCCGCAGACCGACCCCCCCGCCCTGCCCCCCAAACCTCACCAGCTGCGCACGGGCAGCATGAAGCTGGACGCCACCTCGGACCCTCGCGTCCCCAGGCCCAGGCCTCTTCCCCGGAAGGTGTCCCAGCTATGAACCTGGCGCCAAGAAACACACTGGCATTATTTGCACTTTTCTACCGGGCACGCTTTTCAACTCATCCCCCCCCTCCAATAAAAGACAGGCCGTTTTTAAAAACTGAACTTGGTTTTTATATAGCTTGTGTTTACACTTACAGCAACGGTTTTGATAGGTGCCATCATTTCATATATATGTATATTGGTATCTACTGTATGAGGATTGTTTTCGCCTTAAGTATTGGGAACCGTGAATCTTGCAGTTTTGTTTTTTTCTTTTGGAACAATTGTACATTTGTACACTGTATGGCTAAAAGGGTGCACTTTGACCGGATCGGCCGTCAAACTGGTCCCGGATGGCCGGAACCCTTCATATTTTCCACTTTTTTTTCTCTTCCCGAAACGCGGGATTCAAACGATCAGCGGCGTTGAAATGCCCGTCGGCGTTTTTACCAGTAGCTTGAAAATGCTCCCGATCATTTGAATCGGGCGCGTTTGAGAGCGAAGCGTCGAAAACATGCAGGAGACCGGCCCTCCAAGACTGGACTTTGACAACTAGGGATTCAAGACAAAGATCGCTATCGTCATATCCGTATGGTAGGAGAAAGATCTATTTTCTCACTCTCTTTTTTCCAATCAGCTTTGCACTTTTCAATGAAGACTCAAACAGGAAGTTGGACCAAACACGGAGGCAAATCTTGGCATTTTTGCATACTTTCCAGCCTGAATCTGTCCTTGACCATACTGCATGAGCTTAAAGGGGCGGGGTGCAAGTATTGTGCCAAAGTATAATGCACAACGGAACACTTTTTCCCCCCTCCATCTCAAGTAGTGCCAAGAAGCCAAGGAAATGCTCATCTCAGCAAATAGATGACTTTAAACGCTCTAATCTACTGATCATATGTAACTTTAAGCACAATTCTATCATGCTGTCATTAAGACGACAAGTACTGTTATGTTTTCTCCATTGGACAAAGTCAAAATGACGTGTCAAGTTTAGAAGTTGTAGACTGCACGAAGAAAATGACGTATTGTGAAGATCTGTGCCCGGTCCGTTCCCAAAACCGTAGAGGACGCTCAGCATCGAGTATTCCTCAATCATGAGTCCGGCGATGCAGTTTTTGGAAAATGAGTTGGGAGGGGATTAGCTTTAGTATGTCTCATTTTTGTAGTTGTTTTATGAGTTGTTGTGTATTTTTTTTACGTTAATTATTCCCATTAATCAGTTCTCGAGATCCTGTAAATGATGTGATGAGATTAATGTAAGTAAGCAAAAAATGTGTATGGCTTTTTATGTAAATACTGTGTTTTTAACAAAATGTAGTTATAACAATTTACAGCTTTGAATGTAATGTTGAAGCGGCAAATGATTACTATTATTATAAATGTGCAAACTTTTATGGGTTTTGTGAGTGTAGAAAAATAAAAGGTCATGCTTTAATGACGCCTAACACTTTTACAAGTTCAATAAAATGGCCACTCAATGTTGCTAGCTGTGTTATTAGATTTTGAATTCAAATTGAAAAATAAAAACAAAACTGGGAAGCTATTTGGAAAAAGTGAGTCGCGGTTTTTAGCCTTGTTAAATTCTTTTTGTTCAGTTTTTAATGTTTTTGTGCAATTATTTGGTTAATAATTACTAAAAAGACTTTTTATATGTAGATTTCTCCGAAATTTGGCACATTTATGGTTCATCTGATAGATGTGGTTGTGGTGAAAACGACGGTTTAAATACCCCCTTCCATTTAGTAACAAACAACTGCCCGTTTCTGAGCATGTACCGTAATTATTTTCTGCAGCATCCGGGGGGAGACGGTCCAATCGGATCCATTTCTGAGGAACGACGCCGAAGGCCCCAAGAAAAGGACAGCAGGTAATATTTACAGCATTGCTTTGCTATGAGGCGCGATCCCATTAATAGTATGTAAATATTACGAGCCTCGCAAAAGTGCTGTAGCTGCACACACGCATTCAGCATTTTTCTCATTCATTACATTCAGCGTGAGGTTTTTTATACAGACACTAAACATCCTCCATTTAGAGCATTCACGGCTAATGATACAGAATTATCAGAGGTGCGGCGGGTATTAATGCTGTGGTGCCCGGGGTGAATTTGGGAGAACGCACAGCCGCCAAGAAACCCAAGGTGTTTGTCTCGTTCCGCAAATCTCTCCGGGGAGAATGGAAAAACGTCTTATCTGACTTCTCCACTGGCGGCGGCTCGCTCTGTTGTCTCCTTGTAGATTATTGGAGGGATTTTTTTGCCCGCACCTGCCAGCTTCAAACGCCGGCGCTTGTTTTCAACGGCGACGCCGGCGAAGTTTAATTTTTCCGCTGCCACCGGTTCTCAGAGGGGCCGTCGCTTCATGCCCAAACGGGAGAGATGACAAGCTTTGAAAGCAGATCAAGACAGGAAACGGCAGCGGGGAAATGGCGTTTTGCGGACGGGATGTCTTCCATGACAGAAATGTGAATGGAATTTCGTTTTTCGTAGTTTGGCGAGATTTAATTCCTTTTTAGCGCGGATTTGTTAGCTCTAATTTGTTTTTGAAATTTAGAATCACTTAATTTATCCCTTTTTGAATGAAAAACGCTCTAAATCTTACACAGTGTCCCTTTAATCTTGGAGAATCCAAGAACCCTTCGAACAAAATATCATTAGAAACTGATTCAGTCGGTTCTCCAGGGTTAAAATAGAGTAGAGTGCCGATGTAAATTAGCAGTTTATGATTGATCTGCGGAATTTGACAAATCTCCAGTTCGGCCTTTTGAAATTCAGTTTTAATCCTAAAAAAAGCAGATCGGGCAAACCGGAGACCTTTACCGCCCGTCGGCAAGAACACCGACGAGGCGTAGACGACGCCTTATTCGCCAATTACAATTTCCAAGGAAAAAAATGAGATGAAAAGTTCAAGCCTGAACGCGTCTTGTTCGGTATCGGTTCCCAGCCGGGTTTATCCGCAGGCAATCGGGCTCCATCGGAAGCTTGGCGAGAGTAGGGTGGCGGCGTGCGAGGGGACGGGGGGGGGGCAGTCGGGGAGGGTGTCGCGGCATAGCGCGTCAGGGCCGCGGCCCCGTCCATCTGTCTCCATCAATGAAGTTGGGGCGTGCGTTGGCTGGAGCCCACGGGGCCCGCTAAGCGCCAGCTGCTAGCTGCCTTTTACGCCGATTCCCAGCGAGCGGGACATATTTACAGTAAAACTAGACCGGGGCGTCTCTCGCCGCTTTTTCACCTGCTCTCACTGAATAAAACAAAACAAAGGCCTCACGATCACGCATTAGTATTAGTCGATATCTTCCTGGAGTGAGGTTTACTTCAATTTCAGGTATATTCCAACGCTAACCGTGACGCGCATGGCGTATTGAACCATATTCGCTAGCGTCGACAAGCGGACAAGCCGTTCCCTGGCCCGATGCTGATTGCCCTCCGCGAAAGTGTCGCGTCCTATCGAATAAGACCGCGGGCTCCAAACGATGATGCCAGCCCGGCGGAGACCCCGAAGCCAAGAGTCCCCAAGCCAAGAGCGAAATCAATTACGGTCTAAATGGCAATGCGATTAGTGCTCGCTAATGTGCTTCTGTTTCTCCCGTCCCGTTCCGAACGGCGAGCTTCTTATTTGGTCTCTTTGGATTGGAAATTCACTGAGCGAGTGGAGAGTTGTGGAAATGTCTTTTCGGAAAACACTTTATTTATACTTTGTACTCCGGAGATGACAATCAATAACTCCTGCTGGTTGCCCAACCTTGTGCTTCCATTCACACATTTTTGCCACCTTAACCTATATGTATGTGTGTATATTTGTGTATTTTTTAATATAATGTTTTTATGTAAAAAAAATAGGGATGGGAGTCTTGACTGTCTCACAATTTGATTAAATACCGATGTTGGGGTCTACGATTCAATTCAAGAATCCATTTTCAATTCAAAACGATTCCTGACTCAAAATGTTTCGATTTGAGGAATCAAAAAATGATTTCTGCTTTAATTTATTGAGGTGCAAAGAATCATCGTACAATTTGAGTCTGCTTACTAGAGAATAACAAAAGGAAACGCTGTCTTTTTTTTTTAAATGTACTACATGTTAATTTGTACGGAACAAATATAGCATAACGGCTAGCTATAAATTGTATAGCTTCTAAAGTATAAGATGAAAGAGGTCGAAGAAGCTACATTGTCATTTGACCAAGTGAAAAACTGTTGCCCCAATGGAAAATATTATTTCTCAGTACACTTATGAGACCTGAAAAAAGTTCCCCTATGGCTACGCTTGTGAGAACTGTTTTTTGTAGACCGGTCTTCACTGGTTCAGACTTCTTTTTGAGGGTCAAAACTTGATTTTAGAGCACGGGTATGAATTGGGTTATGGTTATGGTTAGGACTTAGGAAATGCATTCTGTCCTCACATGTGTGTCTCATGTGCTATACGCATGACTTGCTCCAACATCCACTTTAGCAAATGAATCCGCCTCTGTCAGACATACTGCACTCTTATCCGACAAAAGCCGCACGTCTTGGGCCATCATCTCCTTCGCCGTATGGAAATAATGAAACGGCGCCATGCTCCGGTCTTGATGCTTTCGACCGCTTGAGTAGTTTCGGCCGCCGCGCAACAATAGCACGCAATGTGTGTGTGATGAGAGAATTGATGGCGCGGTGACATTAGTTGGCAGGCCCCAAAAGGAAAATGTCGGATTCTCCATCTTGGCCCGTCATGAGGAGACATGAAGCCACGGGTGGCAGAGATGAAGGGACGCAGGTGTTTTTGTGCGGTGTCGCGTCATACCTATTTGGAAATGCGAGTCGGCTGCCAGTACGTCGTACGAAAAAGATGAAAGATTAATATGCTAATCGGACTTAAGCGTGACGGCTGTTTCATTTGCAGTTCGTAACGAACGGGACAAATAGCATCACGGTGTGAGTCATTATCATGGCAACATCTCGGTAATGCTCAATATTAGTGCCCCCATTTGCAAAGCATTTTTGTATTCACGCATGAATATTTGTTTAGATGTATGTACAGTGGACCCCCGTTTTACGATGTCCCTGCCTTATGTTTTTTTCACGTTTTTTCGTCCCCTCTTTAGGGTTGGCTGTGTTGGCCCGCCACATGACGATTTATATATAAATAGTGGGGTTCCACTGTATATATATTTGTATATATTTTCAAATTCTTAAACCATAAAACCCATGCATCAAAGTGTATGCATTGTTACATGTTTTAAATATGTTGAATTGTGTTATTTTTGTCTAAGTCCTTCTTTCAATGTTCTTCCCGTAATTAGATGAAGTGTCAGCTCAAGCGCGACATTTTCTCTTTCTTTGACTGCACCCACTCTCCTCAATTGCCCATTTGAACTTTTTTGACGTTTCACCTGCTCGATAGAAACGTCGACGAAACACCGCTTTCCTTTCCGTTCCCAGCTTTTTCATCATTTTCTTATAATCTTTCTGTTTTTTTCCCACCTCTGCCAGGAGAAGGTCCCAGAATGTGAAGCCAACGTTCACCCTAAGTGAGTCAGACGTGGGCTAAACAAAACTGAAGAAGAAGAGAAAAGAAAATGAGGTACGTGAGCATGCCCTGCTCGGGTCCACACTTGTTTTTTCATGGCAACGGTAACCTTTAAAATGTTAATTGGTGTACTACGTGTAAACTCATTTGGAGACGGCGCTCTGCCTAAATATAGCTGTTGTTGCGTTCAGCGTTATTTATATTACACTGGGCTGACATTCAAGGCAGCTTCCCTGTAGTATTTTAACATCAAGAACAAGACAGTTTCAGCAGAAAGAATAAAAAAACATATATATGTATATATATATATATATATATATATATATATATATATATATATATATATTAGTGCAGTATTTTGATCATATTTCTTGCACTATTTTAGCCAATAGATTGCACACTCCTGGTAGTGAGGTAACGAAATATTTATGCCGTTTTGACATCTAAAGATCAAAGGATTGAACAAAATATTGCACAACCAATTTGCAAACATGACCGTCAAAGCTTTTTTAGAATGGTTTTAAATGCGGAAAAAACATCAATCAAGAGTGTTTCTTTTCTTGCATTTGTTGAAAGTGCTTTTCATTTTCCACAACTTTCCAAGCAAATTGGATTTGGCGTTTGTAGCGGTAGTCATAATTGTAGTAGTGTGTAGTAGTATGTTCTCATGAGATCATTTGCAGTGTTACGTGGTCTCCTTCACCCCATGCTGCTAGCAGCAGGTCTTTTTTGTTGCTTTTTCCACTCTTGAATCTTGATTGCTGGCGAGAACTGAAAGAGCCATCATGCTGCACCACATGTGGCTGCAGCAAAAAAAAAAAACAACTGAGAATATTTCCCATCCTTAAATCACAGCCTGTTTAAAGATTGATCAACTGTGTTGCAGAGCATTTCCAACCCCCACCTTCCACAGAAGGACATAAAAAAGGCAAATAGACCCACAATACAACATTTTTTTTCATGTTTTGCATAAGACAATGTGAGGTGAAATTCCTATGTTTAAAAGCAAGTTATTGTCTTTATCCCGCTGTGAAGCGTATGGCGAGCGTTGGTAAAGCGAAACTTGAACAAATCCAACGAGCCATAGATAGGCTAAAAAAAAGCGTGGTCTTTAAACTACATTCAAAAGTATTTCAACCTTATTGCTTTTGCTTATTACTTTATTGCACCTCTGTCATGTGACCTGCTGCAGATGTGCCTAGATCCGGCCGCTAGTTTGCTAGTTAGCACGGTTTGCATCATTGTGTGGTGATGTTTCGAGCGGGGATTTTTTTTCCAGACTTGAGCCACGTCCTTTGCTCAGTCGGTAGTTTAGTAGCTAGCTAGCTTAGCAGCAGCCATTCGTTATTCGTTAGATTATGGAGTTAGCTAAAGTAGTTAGCCTTAGCCAAGTAGTTAGCTAAGTATCTTTATCTATCTGTCCATCCGTCCGTCATCGAATCCTCATTCGTTTCATATGATTCGTCGTGATGATAAAGCGTATCAGCATATTGAGGGGCGGTATTACACACAAATAGAGGAAGAAAAATGCTTTGAAAATGCCATTTTGCCAGGGCATATTATACGCAGATGAGGGGATTTCAGGTGATTTTAAATTTAATCGCGCTCTGTGGAAATATGGAAGTAATTCTTTTTATAAACAGTCCCTGGTGCCTCATGAGTTTATCCAGCAAGGGTTCATTCGAATGCAACAATGTCTGCAGAGAGTGAGAGAAGCGAGGCAAGGGCTGGGTAACTTTCACCACCAAACATCAGCCGGCGCGATAAGATGCCCGTGAGGTACAGCCTAATTAAATAAAATCGCTTCTTTTTCATTAAAGACGCGCGTCTGGCTGCTGATGTTGTTTTCCGGGATCAAGCGGAGCAGCGGCAACGCGTCGGCTGACCTCGCGCGAGTTCCAATTAGAGATGCTGACGAGTCAAATGAAAGTGAAAACTTTGACTTACGTTCAGGTTGGAGAAAGGCGGCGTTAGCGCGCAGGGATCGCTCGTCTGCGTGTTCTCTTGACGGGTGGCCAATTAATGGAGTTGCTGTGGGCTGAGATGCTGTCAATGCGGCAGTTTGTTGCGCGGCCGTAATTAGTCAGCGCGCAAATCGGTCGACCTCCAAAATTAATTCATTCATTTCACCAATAGCGTTCGTGAGGCCGGAAACGGGAAACCCTGTGGCAAAAATCGATGGCGTGGAAACCTTTCAATCCATTACAGTAGGCCGTAAAACATATTGCTTTGTGATTTATTTTGCACACAAAGGCACTTAAACAGCTCGAGTGGCGCTCCGATGCATATTCATTGCGAGCTTTATCGGGTGGCGCAAGCGTGACATATACCGCCCGCCACCCGCCGAGGCACTTGAGGGAAGCTGCGACAGAATGGGCGGCGGCTGTTAACGAACCTGCTGCCAATCCCCGCGTTAGTTTGCGTCTTGTCAACACTTCCTCTGTGAGGATCCTCTAAAAGGTCTCGGAAATCGCAGGTTAACACTTGGCGAGCTGTTGCGCGCTTGGAAAAATCACACGCCGGGAGAAGATCACGTGAGCCTATTAGCGCTTCAAATATGTTCATTTTCTCCTCATTTTTCAGAAATCTCACTTAGAAATTCTTAGAAGGTCGACAAGTAGCACGATGACAATTTTTTGCCAGCCTGTCGAACCTTCCTCAGTTGTGTCAGTCATTTTAGAAGAAATACTGCACAAGAGTTAACTTTGTTGTCTTGCTGAGACAAATCGAAGAACGCAATAAAACGCATGACTAGGTTGCGTCTCGGGAAGACATAAAAAGTTCTTGTTTACTTACGTGTTATTCTTTGAGTGTTCATTTGGATTTGGACGGACGTTTGCTTGAAAAATTCGCTGAAGGGACTGCTTGTGTGTGGGGGCTAAACGCACACACGCAGCGACGCTCGTTTCCTATCTCGGTGAGCATCTGTGGGTCCGTTGCCAGGAAGCATTGTTTGAAATGTCTGTTTGGGTGGAGCCCTGAAGGTATGCACTCGCAACAGCAGCGATGCACTGTGAAGTTCAGTCGTCAGAGGGTGGATGGATGTGAAGAGACAGCTGGAGTGGCGGAAACACACAAGTACAAATGCGAGGCTCCGTTGGGGTCAGAGGCAATCTCAAAATAGGACCAAACCGGCTATTTAACCAAAATGGAGGTTGCCCCTGACGTCCATTTTTCTTCCTATATGCTGTCTATGCGTCATCCGCGTACTTAATTGTGCTCGTGTTGTTTTGGGAGGCGACAGAGTCAAAGGTGAAGAGTGTGTAAAGCAAGGGGCTCAGAACGCAGCCCATATATGATATATGCTCTTGCTGTTTCATGGAAAGTTCCCGATTATTATGTTTCCCCCTAGGCAAGGCATGGAAAAAAATGGGCTCATTTAAATATTGGAACACAGCCGATGGATAACTATCTGTCTTATCCAAACAAGATTGAGCCAGTTGTTTTCCTTTCTTCTTTGTTCAAATCTTTGCTTGATATGTTCCAAAGAGTCTTTATAGCATAACGGAGACGTTTGTTTTCTTCTATTTCCAAAAAGGAAATCTATTCCGCTAACATCTGCCATATTTGCAGATGAGTTGAACTCAGGACACTTCCAAACTTTTAGCTCGTCTATTTAAACGTCTATCTTCCTGATACTATTTGGGGATGATTTTATCCTTTAAACGCTGCATTTCTTCTGACCTCCTCATATACTGGAAAGACATCCATCATTTTTGTCAATACATAAGGAGAAAACGGACAACAAAAGACGACTCGTTACTTTATACATGTTTGATAGGTTACTGCATTCTAAATGCGAACCGTCTTGTATATTTATTTGTGTAAGATAAATAATGGAGCTGACATGTTAGCGTTTTATTCCTGGATGAACTCCGCGCCACGGTGTACTGTATAGACTTTCGTTTCCAGCCCAGAGGGGGCACTGTGTCACTGTGTGGGGGGATGGTGCGCTCCAGGTCAGTGAGCAAACTGCAAACATTTATCCCCTCCTTACATCACCACCTCTCCTCCTGACAAAGTGCACACGACTCCTCCAAGGCATACTAATGCCGCTGATGTGTATTAGCCCCCGGAAAGCTGCCGTTCAGCGCGGCCGCAGCCAGGTGCGGCGAAGGTGTGCGCAAGCCCACATTTCAAAATATCACAAAGGTCTTTTTTAAGTTAAAGAAGCCACTAATTATATATAAACTAGTAAACGCAAAAAAATGTGCCATGTGACTCATCTGAATGTGAGCTGCCTGCATTGCAAAGGATGAATTTCTAATGCGTTTTATTTGTATTGTCATCCCATAATAAGCAGCAAACAAACATGCGTGACATGCAAAATGAGCTGTGGCAATGCTAATGTCATGCATGCAAGGCACAGTATACTAATATATATATATATATAATATATATATATATATATATATATATATATATGGACTGTGACTTGTCTTTTTTTATTGTAATGCCAGTACTTTCTTGCATACGTGTCTTATATCTCACGCCACAATGTCCCTTTTTCCGAATGTAATCTTAACTTTTTCAGCAAAAAGCCAGTCATATGGCTCGTTTTCTCCTCCTTAAGAAACGTGACAGATGAAAAATGGAGGTTGGGTAAGAGAATTCCAGGCAAGTTTAGCTTTGAAACAGCGTGCGCGCTCGGCTCAACCAATCTCGCCTTTGCAGGCGTGCGCCGGCGCGCTGCGGGGAGCCAGGCGGCACTCTGTTGTGCTTTGCCGCGAAAATGAGAGAAAATGGCAGCAAATGAAGTTGGCGGGCTGGGGAGTATTGTTCTCCTGCTCGTTGTAATGAACAGACTGGGGGGAAATTGGTCCCAGGTAGGCCTTCTCTTTCTCATTTGTCAGGTGGGCTGACCACACACACGGGTGTGTAAACACCTGCGATTTGACACAAAGTGATTCAAATACATGAAAAAGTTCCATCCCAGCCCAAATACTGTTCTAGTTTTGCCAAATAAAGACACGGCAGAAGCGATGCCGTCATGGACTTCACTTGACCTACATACACCCTTACTGTACTTTTGACCTCTTTTCGTCATGATCCAAGTCATTTTTAACCGTTACAGTATAAATACAGATCACAGCCTTCTTATAGAAACAAATTATTAGCCCGAGGTGGCCACTAGCTACACGACCATCATTCAGTACCACGTTTTAGCCTAACAACATCGGTAATTCGTTCAAACGATACGAAAAAGGGCCTAAGATTTACTCTATATTTCATAAAGGGTTTTTAATTTGACGGGACGTGATGACTTTATGAATAAATTACCCTCTCACTGTCACTTACTCTCTCTCTCTCTCTCTCTGCGTTTTATTTATTTATTTGTGCCTGAGCGAAAATCAAATATTAACAACAACACAAATCAAATGTAGCCTCAGTGTTAAGTATTCACATGGGTTGGCTTCAATTCATAGCTTTGCGGGAGTTCAAGAGGCAGATGCCCCATCGATCCGCCGCCATGGCCGGCGAAAATTGACGATACACTAAAAGTAGTCGTAGTTGAGGCTTACGCATCCCCGCGCCATAAAAAGTTGAAGGGATTGATCGAGTCGCGCGGATAACGTGGAGAATGTCCTTATGATGTATAATCCAAGGAGGAAGTGCTCCATTTTATACGCGCTCCATAAAAATGAAAATGCTCTTTTACGTATCGAAGAAAGAAAATCGCAAAACAGAGATAACAGGCCGTCGAGGAGGTGCACTTTTTCAGTCAGTTAAAAAATGTCGGGGAAACCATTTCTTTGTCTGTCTCTTCCCTTCAAAGGACCTCATGCTATTTAAAACTTTCCACAGTTAAATATATGCATATAAATGACCTCATTGTAATTTCTTATGAAATCTTAGTTTTGTCGGTAGAAACAGCGTGAAAGAAACAAGTGAAATGTCTCGTTGACTAAAGCCACGCCCCCTTCAAGATGTCCTTCAGACACGAAAAACAACAAAGAAAAAGCTAATGTCGTCCCCAGCGGAATTTGTAATTTCGCTCTTGGATTTGTGAAGCGGTCCTAAGTGAAATGATGACAGACTCTGATTGTCCAGCTTTGTGCGCCCAAACACACTTTTTCACCATTTAGACATTTTCCACAACAAAACCTTGTGACTACATTTGTAAATTTGTATCCTGAACAAATTTCATTTCATATACAACTGATAAGTAACTGTACAATTAACTGTAAATTTCGACATTTCACTATAGTTAACAAAGGAACTCATTTAAAGCCTATTTAAAAACTCTCAATTATACTAGTTTATTTTCGCCCGTTTAACCAAAAAAAAACAACCTAAAACAAATTGCAAAAACGTTTGTATTTCATATGATGTGTTTCTGTAAAGCCATAATCCGTCATGCTGTATATTTCTATTTTTTTGCTTAATTTCTTATCAGACCCGTCCAGCAGTGCTTATCATCATGAACTATTTCATTACCATTTTAATTTGCGAGCAGCCACTCGAGGACCGCTGGCACGGAAATGCAAACTTCCTTTAAAAGGAAGCCCGCCGGCTTTGTTTTCTTATTCGTTCTGGAGTCTGCGCGATTGGACGAAAGCCTTAAAATGACCAGGATTGCGTTCAAGGACCTCTCTGCCCATTGAGAAGTCTTGATAAGATGATTACAATGGAGGCGCGACCGTTTTTACTTACACTCCAAAACACACAGTCAGAGTAAGCATTAAGCGAAGGAGCTTTTGTTGATTCTCCTGATTGCTGTAATTAAACAGCTTTTCGGAGGAGCGAGCGCCGCGGCGCCATAACGTCCACCCTCTCTTTAGCGCCATCGCAAGTCAAAAGGCCTCATTAAGAAGAAAGCCGGTCCCCAAAGTGTCGAACGGGAGCGCTCCCGCTTCAAGCGAACGTTGACCTCCGAACCTCCATTATTGTAGCGACGTGACACGCAGAATACGCGCGCCGTAATCCTCGGCGTTGAGCTTGTTTTGTTTTCCGCGTTTAACCTTCCCCTCTCGGTTGAACTCATTATCTCTCCTATCTCTTTCTCTGACTCGGCTTGATGTCTTTCGCCGGAGTGTTTATCGCCGATGAAATATTTAGTACCTGGAGGACTGGGTGTACGTAGCGCGTATTTCTACGCGTGCCTGATGGATGCGTACACGTGGCGCGTTTCATGTTTCAACTTAAGTGGAAAAATATCTGACACCGTTTAAATATTATGTTTTCCTCCTCACTTTTTTGACAGGCGTCTCTTTACGCATTTCTCCGCCCGTTCTCACCGTTAAACGTTCTCCAACACCTCACGCCACGTGGGCAATTATTTTTCGATCCAAAAATACAATTTTCCCTCATTTCTCACCTTCTTCGAATGCCCATTCATTCCCAGTGACACATTCGGCACGGTATATTCATGTCATTCTGATTCCACATTCCAAACGCCGTTGACATCTTTTTTAAGATAGAATATCTCGTACTTGTTTTCTTTATTTATTTGTGCTGCGACTATTATCTGTTGAGTCCGTGCTAATGAGGTAGAACTTGCACATTCCTGAGACATCCCATCAGGAGGTGACCTCTCTATCTCTATCTCTATCTCTATCTCTATCTCTATCTCTATCTCTATCTCTATCTCTATCTATCTATCTATCTATCTATCTATCTATCTATCTATCTATCTATCTATCTATCTATCTATCTATCTATCTATCTATCTATCTATCTATCTATCTATCTATCTATCTATCTATCTATCTATCTATCAAGATCGAGTATTAACAGGCAGTAAAATCTATCTATCTATCTATCTATCTATCTATCTATCTATCTATCTATCTATCTATCTATCTATCTATCTATCTATCTATCTATCTATCTATCTATCTATCTATCTATCAAGATCGAGTATTAACAGGCAGTAAAATCTATCTATCTATCTATCTATCTATCTATCTATCTATCTATCTATCTATCTATCTATCTATCTATCTATCTATCTATCTATCTATCCATCCATCCATCCATCCATCCATCCATCCATCCATCCATCTGCATCGAACATCAAAAATGGGATGTGGATAAAAGGAGAGAAATGATGCTGTTCTTGATGGAGGTTCATATTTCGACTTCTGTCCGCTTGATTTTTTCACCACTTCCGGTTCTCATCTCGTCCAGCGCGCTATTTCGCTAGCTAATTCAGAGTGAAGATTGTTCCGACACCAACGGATCCACATCCGTATCCCGAATCCCGAATTGGCCCGAAATTGACGTCAGCCTAAGAGAGTTTAATTTGAGTGGAAGCAGGACAAAAGGAGGAGACAGGCTCCGTCAAAGTAAATAAGAAACTTAGACAAAAACCATGAAGTGCGCGCCATTTTTTCCGGAAAGAGCTTGCTCTGACATCAGCTGCATGATGCAAAAAAAAAAAAAAAAAAAAAATCAACCAAGATGGATAAGTCAGAAAAGTTTCATTTCCATCACCAATCTGCGTTGCTTGGCAGCAACTCCGGAATGTGGCCGGGCAGGACAGACCCACCGCATGCAAATTAAAGACATTTACCACATCATGCAAAAAAAAAAAAAATCCATGATAGTGATTTAATTAGGTACAAACTCAAAGTAACACGTACCTAACACATGCACGCAGCTACAGATGGTGCAAGTGGAGAGATGTGTGAACACAATTACTTCTTGCAATCTTTAACACTTCATTTAGTGACAAGCCATTGTTTTGACTTCATATTTGCTTGTTTTAAGTTTAAGCAAAATCTCTCACTGTTTATTTTCAGCATTGTGGCGGTCTGTGTGAGAGGACCCTGTGGAAAAACAAAATACATGCAAATTTGTCGATAAATCAGAAATCAAATTCGGTTACATTAATCCAAACATTCGAGTGTTGATTTATGTTGCCGGCACCAGCATGTAGTGTTCTTCTTTTTTTAGCACACCGCTTGACATCTCTTCCCCCCCCGCTCACGCCCATAAAGCCAGTCGTCTAATCACGCCGACGACGGTAATGACGCGGAGACAATTAAGCCAATGCATTGACACACTGAGAGCAAAAATGAGGATAATTATCTCTCCTGGTTTGCACCCAGTCAAATTTAGGGTCTTAAATGAACGTGCATGTTTTTGGAGAGTGGCCATTGTGTGGTATTTGACGTCAATGAGTAATTTATTCGTTGAATGCTGATGAATTATTTGGAGTATTCTTTTTCTTGAAGAACATAATTACAAATAATTAAAGCGTGATGAAATATATTTGCACTGATAATGATATTGATTTACTCAACATTTTCATCCAAGGGTTTTTCCTCTTTAATTCCCATTTTATTTTTATGTCAAATAACACCTCTGTGCCGACAGGACCTTGATCATGATAGTTTTACACGTCACAGTTAAATATATGCGTAGAAATGACATGGCGGTATAATTTCTTATTAAATATCAGTTTTATGGTACTGGTTTCTTTCTTGAAATGATGCGTCATTGTTTTTTTGTTTTTTTTTTAGGGGAACTTCTGCTCATCAAAAGTACTTGCATTGTCAGTATTTGGTAGAGCATTCATACTGGTATTAGTCTGAAAAAAAATTCACGATAGGACCCCTTTAAGCTGGTATCCCACTGGGTAGCGGTTCTTTTGAGCTCCAGGGTCGCCATAGGGTCGCTAGACATCAAGGACATCAAAAATCTTGTCGAATTGTCGCAAATTTGCGTCGAACTTTAGTGAGCAGCTACGTTTGTGCACACAGTGGAATAACGGCTTTAAAAACGTGCGCGTCGACCAGCGATGTGGTCAGATCAGGCAGGGCTTTTCTTTTGGAGGTTTCCGGTGCGATTTTGACTGTGCTCCGTTGTGCACGTCGGACACGGTTTGCGTCCAGGCGCTGTCCCGCAGTCACATGTCAGGCATTTACAAACCTGGACAGCGCAAGACGGATCACTGAGCTCCGAGCCGCCGCACATCCCCTTTTCCACGGACAGCCTTCCGTACGCATTACTCATCCCCGCGCCGCCTCTAACTACATTTTCAGCCGCGTCCCATTCCTCCCACTGTCGTTGCGTGCTGCGGCTGAGCATCAACAGGAATCGCGGGCCGACGTTTGCCCGGTTGGATGTATTTTCAAAGCGCGGATATTCTTCTCTTTTGCCTCATGCCACTTTGAATGACAGGCTCCCCTGTGAATAGTGCTTACGTTTCCTGCGGTGCACTGTCTGCCACCTCAAGTTGTTTTGGCCTCGTGTTTGTTTGCGCATATTTGCATGCGCATCTCCGCGTGTGGCGCGCCACCTGAAAGCACCCGCTTCCTGTTTGGTTTAGTGTACACAAAAAAGCTTGAGAGATGTTGAATTTGCCGTGATGGAGTGAGAAAAAAAAATCGATACCTCGGATGTCTAAAAATACTCAAGCCCAGTGCATGTATATGTTTTTTTTTTTTTTTACCGCAACGTTTTTGAACCCAAAAAGCAGAGAGGTCAATGAGTAATGTTTTCAGCTTCCAATGTAATATCCGTAATCAAAGCAATGTGTTGAAGGGGCCTCAGGCAAAGTTCTTAATCCCCGACTCTTGCGGGAAAGCGGCTTAGGTGCAGCATACAAGAGATGACAGGTGACTCTAAACGCTCTTTAGCTGGAATGTCTCGATGCTGAGATACTGCACTAAAGCTGGATGTAAACTCGAACTTCATGCATCATAAGGAAGTCATTTGTGTTTTGATTGTCGATTTTGAAAGGCTAAATAAAAGTTTGCATTTTTGTGTGCTGCGACACCTTCACACATAAACGTGCGCGAGGGAGGCAGAGAGGCCCAAACACAGTAAACAATCGTTGTTGCCGATCTAACACCATGAGTTGGTGTGATCATTGTTACGGAGGAGTGCCGAGGGTCTTTGTTATTTCTTTTCTTAGACTCGCCACCTGCTGGATTTGAATTGCACATGCTACATTAAAACAGGTGCTAAATGTCATACTAGCAGCAATTTCTCACGGAACATAACATTTCTAGGACCGTGATGTACAAGCTGCAATCAATTCCAAGGTGATGATGTCACCTTGACATTTTGGTGGGGAAAAAAATGACTGCTCCCTCATTTTAATGAAACCCTGATACAGCCAGCGCTAGCTTATTGCGCGCGACCCCTGTCCGAGAGGATCCGGGCCAAAATTGAACTGACCACTGCGTGATGAATTGGTTCCTTTATCCTCAAGTGGTTTTGGACCTTTATTTTTAGGACGACTACAAAAGGCGCTAGCCGCCAGGGACTGCACTGTCTGCTTTAATCCAGCAAGTTCTGAATCTCCGGTATGATGCTCGTATCCAAGAACAATGCACCCTGGAGCTGGGGGAGAACCTGAGCATGGGTTAGGGAATAGAGAACTACTTGGGGGTGTGGACAAAGTGAGATAAATCCTTTGTGAATACACAATGTCGTGTCGGGAAATGTTCATTGGATGGTTTTGTCTTGCGAGTGTGCTACTTTCTTTTCGTGCATTGCTCTGCATTATGTTTCCATATCTTAGGTCCACGCCTGTGAGGGTTGTAATCTACCATTCCTGAATTCATTTTAACGCTAAAGCGTTTCAATTTCACTACATGGGAGCCAGGAGTGTTCCATTAAATATTCAGTATTATAGCCAGAGAACCTGGTTGGACCAACAAATGATGGTGCACTTTGGTTGAGGTCACCTTGAATATACCATTAGACATGGAAAAGGAATGGCGTTTAAAGCTACCAAGCTGCCAGGAACAAGGATGAACCGCACCGCTCACCCCGGCTTCATCAAACCGGAAGCAAAGATAAAAATAGCTCCTCGTACTTCTGACAAAGAAAAATGTCCCGGGTTCAAACGAACCTCTGCCGACAGACCCTCACTTTAAGCGCTGTTGCTTGAGATAAGCTTTTATATCATATTCACGTTTTGGGCGTTTGACATTTACTGTACGGCACTCTCCATGTGAGTCAAAATTGAAGATATATGAAAGTAAGTTATTGGTAGACAATGCGCATGATTTTTTTTTCTGTGAAATGCATCACAGCCATTTCACTCATACATTGGCATAATGCATTTCCTAACGCCTAACCACTACCATCAGAAACGATTGCCTAACCATAAACCAATTCATACCAATTCTCTTGAGGTCTAAACAAGTCTGAACAAATGTCCTGTTTTGACCAAAACGTCCTCCTCTGTACATCTGTGTAAGGGTGAATCGGCCCAATACTTTAATGGCTGAATAAGAGCCAGAACCAGTTTAGTTTCCAGTGAGTGTAAATAAGCTACACGGTCTCCACTGAAGTGTAGCCTGCATATCATCAGGGTTTCTAGTAATGAACTCGGTCAACTGTGGCCCGGCGTCGGAGTGCCTCATTACTCCCAGCGGATCACAACTTTATTAGGGGCCATCATGTCAGGGTGAAAGTATGATACATGGCTCTAAAATAGTGAACCGTAAAGCAACATTAATTTGGTCCATTTTGCGTTGAATATATCCCTCAGTGAAGGTAGCTCCGAGAGATAGAGGGTGCTGAGCGCGCCCCTTGAAATGAGCTGTGTATAGCTTGGCTGCCTTGCTTGTAAAAGGAGATGCGGAGGCGCTTGGATAAATTATTCCATTTTAATACGCCGTTTTTTGAAGTACAACAAACCTTCCATTTGGCGACAGGTGTTGAGAGCGATGCTGCTTGAAAGCAAGAATGGCCCGGCGTAATGTACTCACCGGGCCATTTTCTGGATGCGCAATCGCGCTGAATAATGAAAATGGCTTCACTCAACAGATCCATTCAGTTCTTAAACAGCGAAGCAATGCGCAGAGGAAAATAGAATACCTGATGATTTGAATTTGCCCGTGAATAATGGTAACGGGTGTATGTGAAACACTTTTACGTCTTGATAAAATTAGAATGGTGGCCATATGACACTGTTTTTGTTTGTTTTCTAAACATTGCACTGTGGAAGTACATTGTGGATCAGCTTTGTTTAACTACGGCCTTTTTTTGGCCCTTAAAAAAGCACCGGGGCATTTTTCCATCACGTTGCCAGCTCCGGCGGGAACGCCGATGCTTGCCTCGCTCCGCTTTAGTAAACCCCATCACCACTTCCAAGTATGGAAAGCGTGGAGTGGTAGATGAGAAAGAAAGAAAGGAGAGTCTATGCTGCACATTTTTTCCTATGATGAGGTGATGAGGGCCAGTTATTATGAAGAGCGTTTTACGCTCCCTGGAGGAAGGGAAGTGTGTTGGTAGCAGACACAGATATTCATTACAGCAATAAAATACAAGCTCTTGGCTAGACCACCATCTGCGTGAATATATATTGTGTCTATCTGCGTAGGCGTACAAATTAATTACAAACTAATCTACCGTTTGAGCAGTCCACATTGCGCTCTGATTTTTTTCAAATCATTTAAGTATTAAGCGGTGATGTATATATATATATATATATATATATATATATATATATATTTAAAAAAACAAAACAAAAAAACAACCCGCAGATAAGCCAGACTCAAGCAGCACGAGAAAACCGTTGCGGGTTCTAGTGGGTAAAATTCGGTATATGTCCTCTGCGGTGGTCACAAATGAATAGGCTGGGTCTCAGGAGTATATATTAAGTGCAAATCACGGACTCTCAGCTGGCTCTTTATTAAAAAAATGGGTCAAGAGCCCCCAAGTCTTGACCGGCAACCTTTAAACCGCCCGCCCGCCAATCTTTATCCCATTCCTCCTCGCCGGGTACTTAAACACAAGCGCCCGGGTCGGTCCGCCGCCCTCCCTCCCGCGAGCGCAACCTCGCCGACTTCCATCATCTCAGCTCGGGAGCGCTCACCTTCGGCCCGTCTCGTTCCCCAGCCCGGACTTGCGGTCTCCTATCCGGGGTTGATCTTTGCGGTGATTAATGGGAAAGGGAGGCGGAAAGACCCCTGCGTCCCGGAGCCCCATCGCAAATCTCCCACCCCCGTTGGGGGCTTAGTTCTGATGTGAGAGCCGCCGCTATTCTCATCCCCTTTTTATTGCTGTTTATGTATGTGTGGCACCGTAGATCTTCGGCGGAACGGGTGTCACAACACTTTGGGTGCCGTGAAATATGGGAAACACCTTGGCGCTTTGGTGATGAAAGTGGCGTGACAAATGTGGCTGTATTGATGCCTTCCTCCCTTTGCCTAATTTTACTCCGAGTGGGTTCCTTTCCATTTGCGCTTTTTATAGCCGCTACTTTTAAACATTGCTCGGGGAAAGATGTGTGTTTTTACAATATGCTTTCATTATGTTAATCTTCCGTTGAAAAGATTCTGCAGAGAGTCTTTAAGTCATAATACCTTCCAGAGGGCTTTGTAAATGACAGGCCTCGGTGGCCATTTTTCATGTGGTTGCTAGGGAAACGGGGTGAATCAAATCCGCGCGAGAGTGCGTCCGTGCTTGTTGACTGTAACTGTGTGAATATTAGACGGTCTTCCTAATGGCTCGCAAAGCTCCCGAAAAGGTGCGCAAACAGCGGAGCAATTGAACAAGCGCATAGACAAGCGTTAGGATTAGGAGGATAAGGATCCCGCGGATAGATAAAGGCTTCCTAAAAGCAGCTGAGAACGCACGGAATCGTCTCATATTTCCCCCCGTCAAGGAAAAATATGTATTTATGCTCCGGGGCTTCCATTAAGATCTTGAAAATTGTCCCTTTGTAACGGCAATCATTTGTGATCACTGTGAGACTTGTCACCCCTTTTTGTCGGTCCATGATTCCTTTTTAAAGGTGCCTGAAGGCTATGCCTGGCTTTAATTGGCCAGCCAGTACTTTGCTGTTGCTGGGCCATTGATTTTTATTTGCATTGTTATTCGTTGATGGATACAAAGCCAGTGGCACTCTATTGATCATGCTTGCCGAAGCAGCATTGAGAACAAACTGGGCGGTGGAAAGTGTGTGTGATTAATGTTAGAATTAGAAATAATAAAGATCGATATTACGGTACTCCGAGCGAAGAGTGATTTGTGCGTGTGTTTTTTCTGAAAATCTATTCACGAGGAAGTGTAATAATATATGTTGAATATTATGCGTTTCTAATGCAACTGCTGTGCTGTATTTTGTCCAATCAGCAGGAAAGCATTGAAAGAAGACAATTGGGAGCTGAAATTTCACCCTGATGTTGACAACCCGTCAAAACATGGCCCGACCACTTCGTTATCACGGTACCAGGAGTGTGCCATTCCTTGGCGGAAATATTGCAAGGATGATGTGGAAGAAAGCAACCAAAAGATGACCAAAATACTGCACAAGCATTCAAATATTTTTTTAGGCGCTTACAATATACCTTCCAAAAATATACATATAAAAACAGTTCACAGTTTTAAAACATACAGTATAATTCGTTGTTCTTCAAGATTCACGCCATCTGGTCCACCATGCATTTGCGAAATTCCAAGCTCCACTGAAATGAGAAGTGTCTGTTGCCGCTACTTTCCAAGAATCATTTCTACGTCAAAGTCATGTACAAACTCAATAGCAATATCATGAATATTTGAACTTTGTTCCAGCCGGTGTTGAGAAAAAGCGCACGCGACAGAAATAATTCCTCGTTCTCATTTAACGTCTGCTAATTAGTTGCTGCAATGCCTCTAAAGCCCTGTTTGTTCTTGATCTACCTTATGCTAATTTTCCATCTTGAAGGTCAGACGTGACATCCCGCGGTTTAGCGGCGGAAGGTCGCGCCATGCTAATGTTGTGTGCCGCGTGTTTACTTCTGCTGCGCGTCGCCTCAATTTGGATCAATCCACAGGTAAAGATTAGCTGTGTTTAACAAGCCGACTTTGCCGCATCTTGCTAGTTCCCTTTCACTATTTGCTGCATTGAAGGTTTGCCAGAGCGATCCCACTCGCTCTCCGTGCTCGCACCGATGACAATGATGCTAAATGGATTAGTACAGGTGATTATTTGCATTGTTGCTAGCAGGGTCCGGGAGCCCGTAGAGGCGATGTTCAAAGAGCATGCGATTGCCCGCAAGAGATCTCAAAGCGTCATTGGCGTGACGGTAAAGTAAACGAAGGAAGAAAGGGGATGAAGAGACCGAGGAGGGGGTGAAGTGAAGAGGCAACAAGTACGGGCAAGAGAGGGGATAACAGTGAAACGGTGCTGGGTGGCGTGAAAGGGAGAAGTCAAATCTTTACTCAGCACAATGCGGAGTGTCTTGGCCACAGATGAGTCAGCCAGAAGGATGGGTAGCACATGGGGGAGGGGTTGAAAAAAAGAAGACAGATGGATGGAGGTGTGAGAGATGGAAGCGGGCGACGGCATCTCGACGGGGGAAGAATTGTGTTTCAGGAATACCGTGCCAAAAATATGCTTCCATCTTGCTGCCAGGGTACGGAGAGGGAAATATGAATGGTTGCTGCTGGACCGGCTATAAATAGTCAGGGGATGAGACGGGATTGCGTGCAAAACAAAGTGGGGGTCATTTTTTGGGGTGAAAAACGCATACTTCATAGGCATAGTCGACACAGAGCCGAGGTTCTTGCTGACGGGTGGTATTTATCTGCTATACGTGCCAAAAGTGGAGATTTGCAAAATGTTCCCGGTCCACGTTTGCGTCTGGCAATCATCAACTGGAGATTTGGGTCATCGCTCTACTTCCCAACAAAGGCGTCGACGCCGGTGATGTTAAAGAGCTCTACACACGAAGGGGGGAGAATATGGTGACATATAGACAGGGTTCAAACATGAATAATCTTGGCGAAAAACACAGAGCGACATCCTCTACGCCTCAGAAATATTTTTGGTTGAGTCCAAGAACTTTCTATATAAACGAACCGTATCTGCTTTTGTCAGATGATGGGCTTCTGATGCCTTCACCCTGCCACCGTTTTCAACTCTCACTTTACACCTGAGTATAAAGCGGATGGGATGAGACTCAGAACCTTCAAATCTGAGACCGGTTGGAAAAACCGAAGTCCAGGTCACAGATGAGATCCTATCCCAGGTCTTGTTCACAAGAGACCACAGTGATAAGGTCCACTTGGACACCTCTCTGATGATGTCTTCTTAGAGTGTCCATAGGACAGGCATTTAGGGAACAGTCCACAAGGGGGGCCGAAGTCCAACGCTTTGTCTGTTCGGAGATGCTCTTTCTTGGCTTCTTAATTAATGAGCCTCACGCCAAGTTCAGAAGTTTCCAGACAGCTGAAAGCCAAGCCCGTTGGGAGTCGCGGGTACGGAAAGATCAAACACGACAACTAGTAGGCAGCCTTGACCTCCTTTTAAATGCTCAACTGTCCTTTGTTCTGCGAGTTTTCCACTTTATCACGTGTTTCTTCCACCCATGCTGATATGCAGCCATCTATTCATATTAGACACTTTCCAGATAGCACAAGCTGAATAAGATTGATTGGAGATTGAAGCATTTTCACTCGCCATGCCAGCACCGCAAAGGGAATTATTCATAGTTGAGTCTGGCGCTTGTAGCGCGATGCTGTTTCATTTTGACAGTTTCTTGCTAGCGTGTCATGATATCCTCGTCTAAAAACATTTTTAGCGTCAGCAATCTGACACATTTGTGAAGGAAGCAGATTACGTGACAAAGGTAGCATAATGTCGAGGATCTAGCCGTTTCTCCCAAGTAAACGTGTAATTTACAGTATGTACGACAACTACATACTTACACACCGGATGAACTAGTAGTAATGGATTAAATGAATAATGTATTATTCATTTTGCATTTAAGGCTATAGAAGCGTCTTACTACTACTGTCTTACTGTATCAGTGCAGATTTCTTGGAATTTTGCCATGTTTATCATGCATCCGTGTTAAATAACTGATGACTCATATTAGATGACATATGGCTTACAGACCAAGGCTATTTCAACATCTCTTAAGCATTAGTTATTGATTTCACCGCTTTCAGAAAAATGATACATAAAATGCTTTGACCTATACATTCCTCATCAGCTAGCAGCTCATCTTTTCCTCATTGTTTGTTTTAAAACCAGTGGCTCGTGAAAGTTACTTTAAGGTCAAGTTATCTCCCCCCTCCCATTTAGAGTTCATATAGAATGATGCAATAAACTGCTTGAATGCTTTATTGTCTCATTAAGGAGAGGGACTCCTTGAAATTCCTCCCAAATTTGCACTAAATAAACTATAGCGGTGAGGTAAAAGTAGGTAAAAAGTCTCGGATGCTTTTATTTGCCTAAATTCTTCTTATGTGAAGTTGTCAAAGAACTGAGAAAGGATTATAAAGTCTGTCAGGCTAAGCTGTGAGGAAAGCACTCTGGGAGCCAGTGTGGGTAGTGAGGTTTGTGAAATGTGCAATTTAGCATGAAGACAATTTCATACTTTCGGTTATATTTTG
Source organism: Hippichthys cyanospilos (assembly GCF_059441005.1). Classification (NCBI taxonomy): domain Eukaryota; kingdom Metazoa; phylum Chordata; class Actinopteri; order Syngnathiformes; family Syngnathidae; genus Hippichthys; species Hippichthys cyanospilos. The sequence goes on along the minus strand of NC_142390.1, from coordinate 3,546,991 downwards.
GAGCCACAAGTCTGAGGTGGCATTGCTGAACGCTTGGCATTCTCTTTGGTCATGTGCTCGCAGGAACAAATTGTTAGCGGCTATGAAACTTGGGCCAAGTTGTCTGTGGGATTGATTGTCAGCCTTGTTTTTTTTCGCCTTTCCGTCACATCTTGCATCCATCGCACGAGTTGTTTCTCTCGGTTCCCCGTCCCGCAGTGTTATCAAGTGCCTTTAAAATGATGTGAACGCTTGGATGGAGCCGACTGGGGTTTGACCGAGTTCAAAACCCTCGGCTGTGGCCTCTTATTTGGGGCAGCAAACCCAGATTCTGCAAAGTCTCGGCTTGTACTTCCGCTTCATGGACATCTTTGCCCCGAAAACCTCTTCGCACGCCTTTACCGAGATGTTACTACCAAAAAAATAAAGATGCACACTCATGCACGCACACACAAACTGTGGCTACTTGGGAACAAATTTGTAAAATGTATTTAAAAAAATATATATATATATATATATCCTTGACATTTTTTCTTCAATTTTTTGCTGCTGTGGCTTATATACCAATGCGCCTTATACTCTGGAATTATGGTACATCCTATAGTGTCAAAAAGTGCATTTTTTTGTCTTGTTCTCGGTTTGCTTTAACTACAGCCATCTAGCTGTAGTATGAGCCCTGGAGGAAGTAAAATTATTCCCGACTTTCATAATTTTTCTCGCAACGATAAAAAGAAAGACGGTCATTGCAACATGTGTCCACAAGGAGCATGAAAGCACATCATTTGAGGATCTGAAGAGAAGCTTGACACTCAGCTATTGTTTGGTGCTCTGGCCACAGGGCCTTCACACCCTGCTGAGCTCAGTGAATGGACAATTGAACATGGTGCTCGCTTGTCGTCACACATCGCACTCAAACATGCGAGGCTACTGAGATCACTCGGCCAAGCGAGGGAGAAGACGGCCATAAAAGGCAAAGGGCGGAAGACGTTTGAATGCAGAGACGTGATAGCTGTAAAAAGAAAATCCTGATGTGTGGCCTGTTTAATTGAGGAAATATCACCAAAATGCTCAGCTCTAATATATATATATATATATATATATATATATATATAATCCGTAAGTGACATTTGCAGTAAAGAGACGTCTCCCTGGACAGGACAGGATGCACAGATAGCATCAGGCCGTCCCGCTTGCATCTTGCTGCTATTCCCAACCGCAGAGTATCAGCGCTGTCAAAAGGATAACAACTCCAGGAAGGTCACGCTTTATAATGTTACCTGTCAGGCAGCCAATACGGCATTGCCCTGGAAGAAATTTAATTAACTTGAAACGACAGCGGAGAAAGCGGCGACATTAAAGGGATTGAACGATAACCAGCTTTTAATCCTGTCCTGGCAAAAGAATAGACGAGGGGAAAAAATCCCTCTCTATCGAGCCGGCGTGACTTTGACGGAGGTGGAATTCTTTTAACGTGATATGTGGTGTAATTAGTAATGCGCGTGTGTTTACAAGATAAATAAACCACCCTCGCTCGCCTTGATGTGTCAGGAGTCTTGGTTAAAGAGAAACCGATACGCAGAGGTTCTGTTGGCTGAGTCAACAATTTTCTCCTCAAAGCCAAAGAATTTGAGCGCTAAAACCAGCATATATTATGAACCTTCTAATACTGTCTTTTTTTTTTTGGGTAAAATCGGGTAAAACTGCGTTTTGGGGTAAAAAGTGTGAACTTTTCTTTCACGGTGATACTGCGTTGCATTCATATGCATTGTTCCTCCTTTCTCAAATAAATAGATAAACAAATAAGTCCAGCTAAGGGTCCGATACCGCGCGGTACCTGTAGGCTACCGTACAGGACCCTCTGATTAAAAAGAAATGACGCAGCTGACTGCCAATCAGGTGACTGCGCCGCCAGCCGTCAATCACGTCCCCACGGTGGCACCGGCCTGTTACAGTTCAACTGGCTCCCGATTCCAGATGTGGGTCGATTGTTGACATATTTTCTGTTTCCTGACTGCAGATTGTCACAAGCTACGTGGAAATTGACCACAGGATATTTCAAAGTTAATGAATTTTCTCCTGGTTGTCACGGTCAAGACCATCCGCAGCAGGTGTGGGACGCGCAAAAACGAGCGAGCAAACATCGCCGCAGCTATCTCCAGCCCCAAAAAAGTTGCTGGCGATGCCTTCTCACAAGTGGAGTTTGAGAGGTCGACCGAGCCACCCGACAAACTGACAATCCGTAACGTGCGAATTCGAAGTCCGTTCCTGCAGAAGAAGATAACGTCAATGCGTTCTGGGACGAAGATGCAACTATGGCCGCATCCGAAAAACAACAAACAAAAGCGACTCTTTTCCAAAACGTTGTTCACTAGAAAATCGCTCACAAGAAAAAAAGTGAAGAAACTCTGCTTTCCTTATTCCCCTTGAAAAGGAACTCTATTTTGTTTCGGATGCAAAATATTCGCAAAATAATATGCAAATGCAGCAGTGCGCCTTGATGAACAGGAAGCATCTTTGAGCAAGGCCATGGTAGCTGATGCTGGATGCATTGATTCTCAACTCAAAACAAACAAACAAACAAACAGACAGACAAAAACAACTGGGCAATGAGTTTTGGATTATTTTATTTTTTTTTACCAGCCTCATCAAAGATCTCTCTGCAGAAAAACAAGAACAAATCCCTTCAAAGGTAACGTGTGCTTCTGTAATGCTGCCATTATTATCTGTGACATTATTACCTGTTTGCTGTTGTTTCTTATTGAATATATTTCTGCCCGACTGCATGATTCCTAAAGATGTATTTTTGCTATAATTGAAAGTTGTTACAGTAATGCTAGTACACCTGAAGTGTGTTTGGTCGAGCATGATGTATATATATCCTCCTCTGCGTGTACATCCCAAGCTAAACGAATATCATAGAGTTGACTGAAAAAAAGTGACAAAAACGTTGTCCAATGGAGGATAAACTTTTCATCTTCTCATTTAAACATATTTGCCAAATAGTTCTCTTCTCGACCCTTTGCGTCACTCGCTTTTTGTTCTTTGAAGCCTTTTTCAATGCACATCACTAACCAGCAATCGGTGTATTTATTTCCCTCTCCTACTTTGCGTGTACAGCCTTTTGGGGCATCCTCATCTTCTAAAATATTCCCTCTGAAACACTTATTCTAATTAGCAATCATTCACACGCTGGACTAATTAGTCCAAATGTTTTGTACTGTCTAATCTAAAACAATTACGCCAATGCGAGGAGACTGAAGTGAGGGTTCAACAAACCGTGCTCAAACTCATTTAGTTTGACATGCATGGTTTGATTTGATCTGCCTGTTATGGTGATGAAGAAGATTGAATTCAAACTCTACCAAATAAGCGAAATGTACGTATAAGTGTTTCTCCTACGAGGACTTGAAAATGTAGGGATGAGTCACTACCCTGTCGCCACTCTAAATTCTTGTTTAATCTCCATTATAATGAAAATAAATAAAACACTCAACTGCATTTTAGAACTCAGCTTTATCTCCCTGATGTTCAATAAAATGCTGAATTTACAGATACCAGTTTACACCGTGACCGAGCAGGGTAGAAAGGTGTGTGTGCACATATATATATATATATATATATATATATATATATATATATATATATATATATATATATATATATATATATATATATATAGCTATACAATACTATGGTGCAAACATCGCATTGAGAGCGACAACGAATACTAAATACTTATTGATGAATAATCAGCCACGCTTGGTGTTTTTCATTGTGTTTGAATGGGCATTGTGGTATATGCAAAGAATGCATCGCAATCTCCTGCACACACACATTCACACAGCGTTTGTCTGGCAGCGGCTGGCTGTGTGCAAATGAATTTCATATTACAGTAGGTCACTGAATTCATTTCTGAAAAGGCAATTGGTATAATCTCTCAAGGGACTTGTTGTGAGTAGTGGGCCACATTTACTGTGTTAGCCTTCCACCCCTGCCTTGATTAAGAAATACATCTAGCCGCTATCAAACCATCAACTCCACGCCGTTCGTTTTCAACGGACACCATGGATTGAACTGCTTTTGTCTGTAGTTAATTTTGCGAGCGAGAACTGCCTCAGAGGACGGACTAAGCATTTTTTTTCGTCAGATGAATGTTCGCCAAGCGCACGCCCTTTGTTTTATGAAATCCTTTAGTGAGGGATCATCGGAAGGAAATCTGGCGTGCAGCATGAGATGAACTGGAACACTGAGGAAGTTGAGTTGTGAAGGCCGTATAAAAGGTATAAGTGTGGATGAATCGCATATTGAAAATCAATGCTGCAATTCAGTGGTACCTCTACCTCCAAAATTATTTTGTTTCAGAGATCATTCCATAATTGGAATGTTTCCTAAGTAGAGGTATGTTTTACATAGGCTAATCCGTTCCAAGCCGCCAAAACATGCCCCCTTTAAATTAATATTGTTAATTGTAGCGGTTGATATGAATGAATGAATGCAGTTCATTTGTTTGCCTTTAGATGGCGCTGGTATATTGGTGGTGCGTGCAGATGACTTTGTTTAGGATGTTTATTTGTACATTTTTATTTTACATTACCAGTGATCCAAAGGAGCAATAATGAATGTTTTTGGATAATTTGGGCCATATAGGTTTACTTTAGTTTAGGGTAATGCAAAGTACTTCCTGTGTGCTAACATCAGAAGCAACAGCACCCTGGTTAACTAGCGAACTAGGAAGCGTTCAGCGGTTTGTTTACAGTCGCTCAAAATAGTATAAAAGTTTTTTTATGTTAATAGGTCCAATATTAGCCATAGCTAATGCCAATTTTATATGTGTTATTCCCACGGTTTGAACTGTTCAAGCGCTGGTGTCTCGAGTCTCATTACTATACACCGACAATTTTCACATCCTGAATTTTCCTTCGTAAGGAGACATTCGCAAGTAGAGGTGGCGTTATATAAGTTTGGCTCTGAAGCGTGAGGTTTACTTAACGTTAAAAAAAAAAAAATCTGCCAGCGGCGCTCTTGTTATTTAAGAATGAAGCATTGGAGAAGAATGTGAGCGCTGCATCACCGGCCCAAACATTGGGTACTAAATGGAGCGTCCCCCGCTCTGGCAACGACCTTGCAACGAATCTCACCTCCCCCTCCGTAACCCGGAGCTGTGTAGCTTGCTCAGCGCTGTCTCTCCCACACCTTGTCCCCATTGTTGCTGATCTTATCGTTCAGCCTATCACAGGACTAATGACCCCAGCAATCGTTGCTGACCTGTCAGGGGAAGTGCATCTGCCAAAGAGAAGGGAGGAGAGTCCATTAAAAGATTAATGCAAGGAAGTGGGCACTGTCCTCGCGGACCTGTGGAGCTCTAAAGCAGTAACGGGGCGGATTTGATTTATTGTCATCCCTCCTCCTTACGCGCCTTTAAAAGGCAAAGAATGATGAGTCTGATGTCCGGGCGGCGCGGAAACAAACAAAATACAATATGAACACAAATTGCTCAAAAATCAATGTCGTTAAAGTTTAAAATATACTGCTTTTGAACAAAGTCTGAAAAACCCATTTAAGATGGTTGTTTCATAAATATTCATGAGGCGGATGAACCTTGATTGGGTTGGGTTAAACAGATAATTATCTTTCAATCAATGAAGGTTCTTTCTGCTGATCCGATCTGGATTCTGGTCCGTTGGTCACGTTTATTTTTGCCGGAACTCGTTGCGGGCAGCATGGTATTACTTACCACTCGGTGGTGACTTGAAATTCAGTGTCAGTCATATCAAAACGTATCACCCTTAAATTAAATTCTAGCACAGTACATCCATCAATACAAATAGTCTTTTGTGAGAGCTGGACGCACTGGATGCACTCTCATTTGTGGTTGTGTATACTGGCTAAAAATATGTATCAAATGGCACCTTTTGTTTTCGCCAAAGAGTTTTAAGAACACCGAGGTGTAAATGCAAACGCGGCATTGCAAATTCTGACAAGACTCATGGCCCCATTTGTTCAATGGCTTATAATGGCCCTCCTACCATTTACTGTGCGTGCACCATTAGCCCATGATGACTTTGCACTCGCCGACTGAAATTAACAAGGTAGTTAGGCGTTAGGGAAAGTACAAAGTATTCCTGGACCCAAACAATTAACGCGCCACTAAATCAGCATGCTCACACATTGGAAGCAATCAGTCAGCTGAGATAATAGCGACGATGGTTTAGTTAGCCTTACAATCCATACTAAACAGCTTCTTGCGTGAAATATTTGACCGGGACGTCCTCCAATGTCATTGTACTCAATTCGTCGAGCACAGCCCACTACACAATAAGCAGCATCCTGTAAGCACGGAGTTTTGCGGTTGCAAGTAATGGATAGAAATGTAAAAATGGGACGCGGCGGACAAAAGACAAATGGATAGGTCAAGGATTAAGGCATTCTGGAGTGTCGTCCAACGCACTAAAAGCTTTAAGCCTTAACAGGATTGTTTGAAAGATACCTCAAGCTCACTCGGCTCATCTTAATGATTGGTTGGCGGCCTGTTTGATATGCAGCACGGGTAATTAAATTGGTGGGTACAGTTCTGCAATCGATATGAGCCCAGTGACATAATGTATTACTGCATGTTGTATATACTGTACGTGCGCGCATATAAATCTGCTCAACGTCGAGAGGGCCTGCCTTCCTTTTGGTGACGGAAAGCAATCAGAGTTATGCAAATAATCACATTTCAAGGTGACGGCTTAAGTTAAGGTAAGGTAAAGGTTTAGGGGTGTATTAAGTCTCTCGGAATCGTGTGTAAGTCAAAGTAATGTCCTCTGGAATGATAGAACCATGCCTTTGCGTGCTCGCACATGAGAGGAAGGCGGGAAGTCGGAGGGCGGGCTTGGGCCTCACAAATCGCGAGCTAATTCTTTATTATGACAGATGAACTGGAATCTTTTGACTGGAGATGCCATTACGGGACACGGCTGCTTTAAATGTGGGTCACCTATCGACTTAACCTCACGTCTGGCGTCAGCAGGGCATCATTGGTGTGTAATTATGCCTGGAATAAATAGGGCATTTGGCTAGTGGCACTCCACCACACAGCGGCTGCTGTAATGGACGGCGTGGAATCCATTTGTTCTCCCCTCTTCTGTCCTGATCCCTCTTCTCAACCTCCATTAACTCTCTACATTTTTCATTTCTTCCTCTGAGCCCCCGCTAGCCTTTGGTCGGCTTGCCATCTTTGTTTCTGTCCTTTTTTTTTTTTATTCGGGCTCCACTTGATCTTATCCTGCGCTGTCCTAGAGCCAAGAAAAAAGTAGCTCTTAAAGTGCTAACTTCCTATAACCGTTCATGGATATTTTCAGCTTGGACTTTCACCTATTTAGCGCTTTTTCGACCTTACAAAGTAAGTCAAAGCGCTTTACACTCAGTACCCGTTTATTTACTGATAATGCAGGATCAGGAGATTCTGGGGGTTCAATGGAATCAAACCCACGGCCTCTTTGCTGGGAGATGCGTACTCTGCCGAATAAAACAAACTCAGACCAGTTGAAGATAACACACGGGGTCCCACAAGGCTCTATGCTTGGTCCTGTATTATTTATATTATATATTCATGAATTTTGAAAGTATTATTTGCTTATATTACAACTTTATACTGCAAAATGGATAGAAATGGAACATGCTTTTAGCTTGAACATATTGCTAGCCAGGAGGAGCTAAGAATCAAAACAATGCAAGGCAACAGTTGCGTGTCTCGCTGTGGGCTAACCGGCTCAGTAATTGGTCCTTGAGGCTTTTACCTGCTGCCATCGACCGTTCAAGTCAAGCGACTTCTTTTCGTTAGGTCTTGTTGGCCATTTAGAGCTCATTATTTTCCAAAGTAATTTAGCTGTCAAGAAAAGGAGAAGAACATTTTTTTCTGTCTGATTCAACGCCAGGCTTAGTTAGCCAAACGTTTGCAGCTTCTTTGATGCTCGAAGAGAGGAGACAAAATGAATGAATTTCCCATAACTTGGCCTTTGTTGTGGAAAAAAGAGAAACGCCAACCAGTTTTCCTCAATTCCAACTTCATTGTTTTTAATCTTGGCTAATTAATTTGAGTTCCTCGCAAAATCGTAAAATAGTCGAGGAGAGCATTGTCTATGAAGTTTTATGTGAATCCGCCGCTCGTGTTTGAACAGCGTACTCCAGTGCTACTCAATAATTAAGCGCTTTTATGAGTCACTCAGGGGATATCTCCCATTCAAAGCATATGGATGATCTTCTTAAAAGACTCGTGGAAAATCTCTTTAGCAAAATTCTGTTTGGAGGGCTCGCTTTCATTTTTCCAGCTATAGACACATCTAATGTTTATCGCAAATCAAGCGGCGATGATGTGATGCACAGCAGGAGAATTGCCTTCAAGCGCTTTTCTCAACTCAATATTCTATGTTCACAACCAATAAACAGTTTTTTTTTTGGGGGGGGGCTTTTCCTCATCTTCAAACATTTAGCGCCTAATTGTTTACGAGCCGTTTTCATCATTTACAGTTCTTTTTTTGTTTGTTTGCTGATAAATTATAGTACTTATGTAATAAAAGACTTCCATTGGTACTGTAGTTGTTTTCTGGAGGCATTCCAATTGGAAGCCCACACGTGATTGGTCGGATGATGTGGAGGACCATACAACGAAAACATCATTTTAGGTTTATTTCTCAATTTCCAAAAGTGAAAAAATTGTAGAAGAGAATGAAATGAATGTGGAAGAGAATGAAAACGTTGTATGTGTTCAGACTATTTTCCACGCCAGTCTCCCAAAGCGTCATAAAGCATCACCAAAATACCAAGATGTTCAACGCTGTTATCTGGTCAAAAAGGTGCCTCCTTTAAAGAACTTTAGAAATGATTGTTTGGCGACCTGAAACAGACAACAAAAGCACGGAATAAAGTTCAAACATCTCTTGAACTTCAAGTCAAACAAAGCAAAAGCAGAAGTTCTTCCTTGTTCCGCGGTAACGCCAAGCTTAATAGGCCCATTTCTGTCAGTTGTTGCAGTCTGCCCTTTGCTGTCCAACAGGCAGACAGCTAAACGTTCACTTTAGGTACAGCAAGTCACATGGAAGCTGTAGGTAGCGTCTCTCTGAGTGCTCGTCTCAGGCTGACAGCAGGCAGTCCCCCAAGCATTCCGGATGAGCCGTCCGTGACTGATTTCTCCCAGGCATGGCAGCGCCGCGGGAAGCTAAATGCACGTTTCTCTTTGATTCGCTTTCAGTGTAACGCTGCTTGACATTTTGTCTTTTGGGTGGGCTGTATGTATCCACAAAGAGCACATTTTCATCCTTTCTTGTTTTTTTTTCTTTTGGTCCCTTATACGCAACCGCATTTCAGGAACCATAGCAATCCAGGAACTAAATGGTGTGCCAATGCCTATGTTTACATGCAGTCAAAGAGGCCCTGTGATTTAAAAGTCATCGTTGCGGTGCTTTTACCATACTAGAATGTTGATTCCTCACCCTAAATACGTCCAATCATTGATGGGTTTCTAGGCATATTTAGCGCAGGTGAACATGACTTATCACGACAGAATTTTTTTTTACCTCCCCTTCACCACCGTGCAGGAATAAAATACCTCATCCACCAAGTCGGACGGTTATCGCTTCAACATGTTACGATTCGTGGATCACTGATACATAAAGTCAAAGTGGATGGAATTCTTGCATTCAAGGTGTCATCTGTTTTATTGGATGTGAAACACAGAGACACACGGGAGGACTCATGCAAATGAGAAGTGACGCTACTATATTTGTCGGCTCAAAGCTTCCATATAATCTAATAATGTTGACAACGTGACTGCAAGGCTTTTTTTTCGTGTGTTTCTGTCGAGATAAAGAATTCAACATATCTATTGTTATCCATAGAAGGATGTTTACGCCGACAGTGTGCCAATATGAGAATAAACATTCAGGTGTGAATAGCAAGTGCCGGAGCCCCTTATGGCATGTGTGTGTACGCTGCGGAACAGTTGCCAAGGCGACGTTATCACCTATTATCCTTCACTGAATGCAACAAATCTAGTCTTGGCTATTCATGTTGTTTTTTTTTTTTTTTATAGGAATGAAGGTGACAGAGTGATGGCGCAGAGAGTTCTTTATTGATCAGCACAAGACCCGATTTGTCCCCTGTTTGTTCTCCGGTGGCAGTTGCACACGCCCCCCAGTGTGTGCGTGAAGCGCTGCTGCTTTCTCGTTCGATTGCGGTTTATGGCAGCTGTCATTGGTATGCGGAGGAGGACGTACCGCAACAAGAAGCCGAGACCAAAGAGCCCCGTGGGAAGGATGAGTTTCTGAGGTGGGTGTCAAAGGTTGCCGGCTGGGTGTAGAACAATTCGCTAAGAATTTCAGGAGGAAACGAAAATCAAATTGATTGGGGGAGTTTGTGCAAGTCATCTTGTTGTTGGGATGATGTCAGTACAAAACCATGACAACCGTCTTGATGTTTTGAACAATGGTCAGTTGTATAATCCAATCATTAATAATATCGTAGTCCTTTAGATAGTGTAGTAGTTAGTCTTGACTTCCCAAAATCTGGGTCTTGACTCAGGCTTGACCTTCAAAAATGTTGATCTTGTCTCGGTTTCAGCCTCCAAAAGTCTTAGAATTGTTCGATCTTGACCTCCAAATATCTCGGTCTTGCATTGGTCTCAAACTCTATTTCAGTCTCAATATTCTCAAATCTTGATCATCTCTCAGTTTTGGTTAGCATGTGCTTGATTTCAGCACTATATATAGGTGAAAAAAAATAATAATCCAAAAATAATTCCAGAGTTCTTGAGCACTTTTCAAGTCCTCATATCAACTCAACTCTGAATGGTAATAAGCTGAAACTGACATCATTTTAAAGCTAAATTCATTGTTTTTCGTAATACACTAATACTCTTTAAACATCAGAATGTACTCAAAACACCTTTTACTACTATTAAGAAAACAACCACAACTGTTTGTACAGCAACGAATAACGGTTAAAAAAAACAAAATAAAACCAATCACCTTTCATGTCTGGTTTGCGACACGGTGACCAATTTCATGCAAAAATAAGTATAGGATTCGAACAATGTGCAATTTTACAAAGCGAAACCTATTACAGTATGACGCACAGCTCTGTACTGCGCAGATATTTCCATCCCGCCTACACACCTGGGTGGCAAGCTGAGGGTGTACCTTTCCAGATTGTACCATAGAAAACTGCACAATCCAGCTTGGTGGGAACAGGGTTTTAGTTGCATCAATTTGTTTTAAGCTGACAAATGCTCACAGCCACACAGGCGCTTAAGCCCATGTGGGCCGACATTGTTAGTGGCTGCTCTGAGTGATTTGAGCAATCCGTACATGACTCGGCGTCTTAGGCTCACTACACCCCCCCGTTGGTGTCTTGAGTGTCAGAAGCACACAGTGAGGTTGTGCATTTCCTGCTGATGATACAGGTAACAAAGGCAAAAGGTAATGCTTGGCTAATCAGCTTCTGCAACTTTTGCAAAAAAACTCATGAATGCACACAAATGCTGTAGTTGCAATGGTGTCAAATTAGTATCAATTGATAGCTCCTGTTGCTCCAGCTTGATGGAGAAAGTCATAACGAAATGGCTCGGGGAACAGGTCTATAAACTCTCGGTCCAATCCTGTGCAAACGCTCCAAAATAACCCCCATTTTTTTTTTTTTTTTTTTTAATGGAAGCGAAATGCGCTTAAACGCACAGGCGCGCCGCCCTCCAAATAAAAGCCTTGCACCACTTGTCTTCCATGTCGGGTTCCGAGATGGCCTTCCTCTGTTAGAGGAGATATATGAGATGGAAGATACAAAGCCAAGGCTCTTAATAAAAATCATCCATTTTTGTCAGAGGCGGCCAAGGGAACATTTGCAGCAGCGTCAATAGACTTCTACTCCCTGCCTTCGCTCCCCCGCCACTTCTCCATCTCGTCTTTCCATCTCTCCGCCTTTCTTTCAGAGGATACATCGGTAGAGATTGTGTGTGTGAGAGAGCCAGAGCATGCCCTAAAGCCTCGCCTCAATCAATCTCCCGGCTGATCTCGTCCCTGTACATTTTTGGGCACTGGGAGTTACACTTATCATAATGCCCTGTAAATAATACTCATTAAAAAAGCTACGTCGAGAGGGAAAGAAAAAAAAAACTGCATTCAAAGTTAACTGACGAGGCATTCACTGACCGCGGGAAATCTCAAACACACTTAACGTGCAACAAATGTATTTACAGATATGAACTCAAGAAAATGTAAAGAGTTTAGGAAAACGTTATATATCCTGTTTTGCTATACTTTTTACATCGTTGCCAAAGTGTTGCAGAAAATAGCAGAATTGGACCCCAAAATTAAGAACGCGTCTTATATTTTGGGGGATTGCGTGCTATTGACAGGATTTTATGGTAAGCAACAAGCAACCAGACATTTTTTTTCCCGATGCGCATATGTAGGTGTGACTGACTAAAGCACCCCTCCATGACTAATGTTTGGAAAGTAAATCCGCATCTAGTTTATTGCTATTTCTTTCTCGGTAGACTATGAGATGCCACATGAAGAAAGTCGTGCCATTTGACATTTTCAAATAATGCAACCCAGTTCTTGCTGTGCCATGACTCATTGGCTGCATATGTTGAGGAGTCAGTCCCGCGAGTACCGAGGGGTAAATGTGATAAGAAAAGGCGTAAACACATCAGTCATAGTGGTGTTGCGGAGGTTGCTGATACTCTCCTGTAGGTGGGATTGTCATGCCTCAGGATGATGGTGGGACTTCTCTCCGGGAGAGCATGAAACAGGATTACCAGCACATCGGCGAACATGCAAACCACCGTGCTTTATTTTGGGACAACTAACGACTGGCTTTTTTTTTTTCTTTCTTTGTTTATACCATGAACTTTATCTCGCTGCCACAGGAGCGTAAGTCAAAATATTAAATCGAGTAAATCTAATGTATGATGTGGGATATAAAACTGATGATCAGCTTAGGGCATTTTTCACAAATTTATAAGTCACGATTCCAAAAGAATATATTGTCTTAAAAATAGCAATATGGTAAGGACAAAAAACAACATTGGAGGCCTGTGGTCCTCGATCTCTTTGGCAGCTCCGTATTAAAAACAAAAATTGTTAGCATAGTTTGTTGCTCCAAACACAAATGCAAGTTATACAAACAATACAAAAGGCAGTATTACACCAACAGTTGGAAATCTGCTCTGGACCCATCTGAGATCAAATGAGAGTGTGGTCTGACGAGTCCACATTTCAAATTGTGAATTTATCCTAACTGATGGATTCATGTAATCATGCTCACGAAGGTATTATCTTCTAGTGAACAACTGATGTTCACATATTGTGATAATTGACTTTTATGCTTATGCTAATACAAACATTACATTGACATGACTACATGTACTAAGACTACAATAAAGTTAGCACACATTTAGATAAAATGGACTGCAAGAATTCACAACCTCTCAATAACTTTTCCATCTCTTTTCATGGCGCTAATAAAACCCTTTTGCACATCAAGATAATTTAACACATTGTGATTTCACCTCACTGCTGGTTGTGACATGCCCATTTATGCATGCCAGTCCCATTATGACACCGTCACATAAATCATCAGGCAATATCCATGTGTAAATCATTTGCTAGCACATTGGCACATTTTAAGAGAGGCTCGTTATATAACTAAACATCCTTTGCCCTCTCGGAGAAAAATATGAAAAGTGCTTGGCTTGTGCCGTTGTGCTGAAATGACCAACTGCCGCATCCGTTTGAGTCCCTGACTTTTTTTTCATACTTGGCTGGCAGCAGTCACTGTGCCACATGCCACCGCAGATGTGGGCAACCTGAGCCCTGTCAATAATGGTGGCGTGGTAATTCCCCCGATGTGTAATGCAACATGTGCACCTCTTTGCACTTATCTGTTCGGTCTGTCAGATTTCATACCTGAACCGTGCCAAGTGTCCTGGCTCTCTACGGTGTCAATTTGAGCACTTCTGGTCTTTAATTGCTATCAAGGCGTGGAGTAACCAATGTGGAGTCTTTTTTTTAAAGGAATCTTCAGCTTTCCACGCCGACTTTCATCAATTTTCCATCTGCGTCGCCACTCACATGTTTTCAAATGAGCCTATTGCAATGCGTACGGATTAGCTGTACATTCGTATGTGGGTTGTGCCGTCCGTCAGGCAAGAAGCAATTGGCGGGCCGCGAAAAGGGGAAACACGTCTGGACGATAAGCAGCCAAATATTCTCCTCCTGCCCGCCCGTCTTATAGGAAATGTGAGTAATTTTCCACTTGCGTCTAGACGCTGCACTCTTCTTGACTTTCTGCGTTCCAATCATAATATGTATGCAAAGTAGATCTGCAAAGCATGTGCTTATTTCATATGTTTTTGCCCCACTAGCTTCATTATGAATGCTGTTATTTATTATGGAAATGCCAAGCTTAATGAAAAACACAAACTCCTGTCGCTATGACATGAATGTGCAAGCAGCGCACCTGCTCCTTGGTTAGA